>NC_142596.1:11582472-11885654 GCF_965207765.1 Zootoca vivipara
CCTGAGGATAGGATACTGGTTTCTTAAGAATGCAGCTCCAGGCTGTGAGCAGGACTATAGTTTAGCACGACTGCAATTAGTGCCACCTGTGTACCAAGAATTTCAGTTTTCAGTGTTTTAAAATCACTAGGCTCCAGAGACCTTCTCTAGAGGCTCACGCATGAACCCATCAGAAGTTTTGACCTGCCCTTCCTCATACTGCATCAGTAGCATCCCTTAATTGTACTGACTATTGCCCATGGTGATAACATGGCGCATAGATCTAACGCTTGTACTTTTGCATTATAATACAAGCTGGAATCAAAAGAACTACACAGCATATTCCACATGGCCAAAGACACTGAGCTTGTGTTCCTTAAAGAGCAGCTTCTTGTGCTATGTAACAAGCTAATTCTGCTTTTGAATATCCTCCCACTTTAAGAATAACTTGGCACAGCCACCTTTTGTATATTTGCAGCAGCTTTTTTACAAAAGATGGTGGATTTTATCCATTGATAGCCTTACTCGGCTCACTGAAGTGAATGGGTGTGACTAGCTTAAGTTCCTTGATTTCAGTGGGCACACTTTATGTATTTATTTATTTATTCATTCTATGAAATCGATATACTGCTTTTCAATTCTGACGAATTGTCAAAGCAGCACATATAAAACATAATGCTGTGCCATCAAATCCAATTATTAAAGCTAGATTAGAACAGCAGCAAAAAGACAAAATCGAAACCAGAACAGAAAAAATGGTCAGGGGCAGATTTGTTACGGAGGTTTTGTACCACTGAAGGATTATGTTTGAATAGCACTTCGTTTTTATCCATAGGCATGAACGGCAGCCGTTGTCTGTTGAACTCCAAGTACCACTAGATACCTGCCTGCTGTTTATGGTGGCTCCAAAGTCTAGAGTAGGACTAGCACTGGACCCACCAGAGTGAATCTGGCACATGTATACAGCAATTTAGACCAGGCACCCCCAATATATTACGATGCCTGGAATAAAGTTGCAACTATGTAGAGGCAAACAGGTTAATGTCCTGGCAGCTGCTACTACTTAGGGGCAGTAATGGTCAAACCCAGCCCTCCAGATGTTTTGGAACTACAATTCCCATCATCCCTAGCTAACAGGACCAGTGGTCAGGGATCGTGGGAATTGTAGTCCCAAAACAGCTGGAGGGCCAAGTTTGGGGGTGCCTGGTTTAGACATATGTAGCATCTCCCGGCTACTTATCTCTGCTGTATTTTAAATACTAGTTGCTGTTGCAGCAGAACCAAAACATTGCAAGTGACTGACATTTTCCCATTCTTTTGTTGTGATACTTTTTGCTGTTAAGTGAATGAGAGAAATAGAACTTTTCAAAGGTGCAGCACAAGTTTCTTTAAAAAAAAGTGATAATAGTTATGAAGCTTTTTTCACTTGTAACCCAAGTTTCTAGCTCTTATAGCTGAGTGTGGGATTGACATAGTTGAACCAGGATTTCAGTATGTTTGATCCTGGGTGGAGTATAAGATTTTTGAAGGAGAGTAATTTCCATCAGAAAATTCAACCAGGAAACCAAAATTTTGATAGTCTTATTAAGAAAAGATTAATCACAGTCCTAGTAGTGTCAAAGTGTTGTTCTTCATATTAAATTGGTAAGTTTTAAATAATCACTGATATTCCCCCACACTGCCAGTAATCTGTAAAGTGAAAAAGTGATTTTTTTCTCTTCAAAAAAAGCTTGCCTGATTTAGATCACAGCTATTTTTATAATCAGTGATAAGCAGGCATGATTTGGACTTTCTGAGTTGTAAAATTACAGTTTTTGATTTTCCAAAGGCTGAGATTCCATAAGCACGAGTGCTTTGACACTCTCTTTTAGTGTCTTGTTTCATAGAAATCCTTTGGAATGATTCCAGTAGAAGGAAATGGGTACAGGAAAATGTTAGGGAAGAATTTCAAATCCATGTATATTTTCAGATATGTAGTTAAGGAAAACATTAACATTCAACATTTTCACTTGTCTGCAGTGCCCATGTAATGCCTCTTCAACCCAATGAAACCCTGGTGTGTGATTTGCATTGAACTCATGGGCGTACCCCATCTGCTTTCTGATACGATAATTATTGATTAGGTTGCTGTTTTTATTATATGCATTTAAATATTCTATCTCCCATCTTAAAATGCTGCTCAGAGTTGCTCTCAGCTGGTTTAAAAATCACTCAATAATTAATAGGTAATGGCTTGTATCCACTGTAGTGCTAAGTTAAGGTCACAGTTCTTGTTCGGCTGGTACAGGCATCCCCAAACTGCGGCCCTCCAGATGTTTTGGCCTACAACTCCCATGATCCCTAGCTAACAGGCCCAGTGGTCGGGGAAGATGGGAATTGTAGTCCAAAACATCTGGAGGGCCGAAGTTTGGGGATGCCTGGGCTGGTATAATGAGTAAGAAACCTGCAAAATGGTACCCATCACCGTGAGCATGACACTGAGAGCAAGGCTTGACACTCTACTGACTCTACTGGCTTCTCTATATCTGTTGAAAGGTAGATTCTATAATAGTGCACTGTGCTGCTGTTATCAATATAACAGTGGTGAGCAGTTGGCCGCCACAAGCCTTGGCGCACAACAGTTTTAATTAAATAATTCAATTTTTATACTGCCCTTCAATTTATGCTTTTAAAATGTGTGATTTACAAAAGTTAAGGTTAGATTAAAAATACGATAGGATAACTCAACAAATAACCCCCAAACATCCATGATAAAAGTCACCTTTGACTAGTTAAAAGCTCCCTCTTGGAATGATAAGACTCGTTCCTTCCAGAACCTTGGGAAAATTGACTGTTCTGCGTAATGTAGGAAAGTGTACCATGCGAGGGCCATGTTTGGGGAAAATGTTGAATGCACACGAATAGTGTGACTTTTGTCACATCAGAGGAAATGCAAAGGGGATAGCCAGTTGCACTGTGTTTTGGAGACTTTGTAAATGAGCTCTGTATTGTATGAAATGTAAAACAGTAGGAGAAGACTGTTGCTCTGTGGGTTGCAGGAGACAGCTGGGGGAGAGGAGAGGTTTTCTGCAGCCTCCTCCAGATTGTGGAATGCTCTCCTGCAATGTTATTACATGGTCCCATTTTGTAGACACATAAACTTGAAAACACCCCCCCCCCATCTGTCATTAGAGGATCATTAGAGACTCTCACTGCCCTTAGGTTGTCTTAAATGTTTGTTAACGTAAGTTCTGTTGCACTGTTTTTCTATTTTGTATGGATTCTTTTCACTTGTAATGTGCCTTGTGAGTTTTCTGCTGATAGGTGGTCCGTAAGTATTGTTAAGCAAGTACAGCATCACATAGCCCATGAGATCCCAACCAGTGACTGGGGGACAGTGGAAAAGGGGAGGGCCAATTTTGTCAGCTGTCTCAGCAGTGTCAAACTACAGCCCCTCTCCATTCACTTCTATGGTGTACAGCAGGGGTGGGCACTTTGAGGCCCTCTTCACATTGAAGGGGCTGGTCCACTAGGGTGAGTGGGGCACTGCCCCACCAACCTCAGCCTCCCCCTTCACCCCATCAGTCGGCCTTCTTATATCTAGGGTGGCTTTGCCTGTCACTGGTTCTAGCTTCACCTATTGCTGATCTTCCTGCCTTCTGCCCTACCAATCCAGATTGCCACCAGCCTCCAACACCTTCAGATTTTATTGAACTCCCAACTCCCGTCAACCCTATCCAGCAGGGCCAATGATCAAGGATAATGTGACTTAGTCCAGCAACATCTGGAGGGCCACAGGTTGCCTATCCCTTGCATGAAGCAAAGCTGCAATATGCACTTTCTGGAGGACATGAGGATACAGGATGCAGAAGCGCAGAGCGACCAGTTAGCAAAAGCAGGGAGACAGGTATTAAGTACAGCTGTTTCTCCTCTTTCTTCCAATGATGTCTGAATGGAGGGGTTTACTAAAATGCACTAAAATATAACACTTAAAAACAATATTCAGATGTCAATGTATACTCATGTTTACTTTATGCCTCATGGATGTAAATGGAAGCTATATTTTGGAGAAATGAATAAATAACAGCAAAACCAAGGATGCTGAGCTAGCAAAGCTACCATTTCTCTCCTATGCAGTTTTCTACCGTGTCCATCAGGAGGTGTTGGCATGTTGTTAAATAATGGCTATGGCTTTCACACATGTACATGTGCCGAGTTCATTTTTTTAGACGTTTTGTTTGAAATGTTAAACTCTTTTACTATTTATCTGTCAGTATGCAGAATTTAAGAGAACAATCAAACTTGGTTGAAAATAAATGGATTTGCTTATTTTTACCTGTGGTGTGATCTCTTTATTTTTAGGTTCCCTTCAGAAGTGGTTTATTTTTGTTCTGGTTAACCAATATTCTTCATAGAAAGCAGCAGTTGGGTGGCCATGACCCTCTTAAATACTTTCCCCAAAAGAGGGTGATTGAGACCAGGTGATAATTGCCATAAGCAATGTGCCAGGGGAGGGCTCCTTTAATAGTTGCAATACCACTTACTTAAGAATCAGGGGTGTCTGAAGCTTTGAGCCAATGCACAATTGGATACAGGTAGCCCCAGGCTCACTCCATGGCATCTCCAGCTAGGGATGAAAAAGTGAAAAGGCTTCAGTCTAAAACCTTGGTGATCCACTGCTGGTTGGTATAGACCAGGCATCCCCAAACTTCGACCCTCCAGATGTTTTGGACTACAGTTCCCATCTTCCCCGGCCACTGGTCCTGTTAGCAAGGGATCATGGGAGTTGTAGGCCAAAACATCTGGAGGGCCGCAGTTTGGGGATGCCTGGTATAGACAATAATGGAGCGAAATAGATCAGTGGTCTGACTCATTAGAAGGCAGCTTCCTTAAGGCAGTGCAATGCAACATAGCAATAAGCCCCGTAAGAATGGGTGAAATAATAAAACCATGCTGGAAGGTCTGGCAAAAAAGAAAAAAAGGAATTCACCAGGTGACAAGATGACATCATGGTTGGCACCAGCTGACCCTCCCTGGAAGAGACATTGCACAGATGGGGAGTCACAGTTGAAAAGGCCCTGTTTGTAGTCATGGCCAGTTGAGCTTCAGCCAGTAGAAGGATTTTAACAGGATCTATGTGTGCAGTGGTTAAGTTTTTGGCAGCTCATGTTGGAGAAGATGGTTCTTTGGATAGAAACGAGCTTTTAGAGAAAGGGAGATATTGCTTACAGTTCTGATTTTAACTATACCTTGGTTCTCGAATGGCTTAGTTGTCAGACAGACCGGCTCCTGAACGCTGCAAACCCGGAAGTAAGTGTTGTGGTTTGTGAACGTATTTTGGAAGCTCAAATGGACTCCCGGAATGGATTAAGTTCAAGAACTAAGGTACCACAGTACAGTGGTACCTCTGGTTAAGAACTTAATTCGTTCTGGAGGTCCGTTCTTAACCTGAAACTGTTCTTAACCTGAAGCACCGCTTTAGTTAATGGGGCCTCCTGTCCCTGCCGCGCCGCACGATTTCTGTTCTCATCCTGAAGCAAAGTTCTTAACCCGAGGTAATATTTCTGGGTTAGCGGAGTCTGTAACCTGAAGCGTTTGTAACCTGAAGCATTTGTAACCTTAGGTACCACTGTACTTAAAAAATAAATAACCCTGCAAAGAAGGTTAAAGGCAATAACTGCAGCATATTAAAAAATATCCAAAGGACAAATAGTTTAATCACAAATCATTTAATGATAATTTCTGATAAACACATGGCACACTTTTTGAGTCTGACTCAAAACACTACTGAAATGATTGTTTTGCATGTTAACCCACCAATATAAAAGTAAACGATGAATACATAGCATATGCCAGCATGAGACACGTGTAATATTTTCACCTCCCTTTCAAAGGCTACTCAAGTCTTTCATACATATAAATAACAAGACATTTGGCTGTTTCCTTAAAAAAAACAAACCACCAGATTTGAAGCTCAATGTGTGCAAAATAGAAACATATCTCCTTTTTGTGCTTCCTCCCTAGAGCAGCCTCCTTGCGTCACTGCTGGGGAAATCGGCTCCCTACCTATTGTTGGAGCCCATTTCCATCAGCTCCAGCCATCTTGACCAATGGTCTGGGATAATGAAAGTCCATCACCATGCAGGCGCCTAGCTCCATACTAGCTCCACTCTGGCGGGGGCAGCGCAGGGGCAGCACCCCTGGCCCCCGGCCCGCCCCTCGCCTCCTCCGCCTGAGCAGGAAGAAGCAGAGCGGGTTGCCGGGCGGTGGCACCGGCAAACCACTCCGTAGCGCGTCACGATGCATGTGCACTGCAGAGCGACGCCCCGCCCCCAGGGGGTGCCGCCCTCGGCAGCCAAGCGGCACTGTTCACCACTGTCACCATGTGGAGGGGCGCAGGTTGCTGATCACAGTGTATAGGATGGCAGGATTGAGTAACGGATAATGACCCATTTTGCACACAGCACCAAACCATAGTTGTGTTACACAAACATGCCTAAGTCTTTCACACCCCTCTTCTTCCTCCAGCGTAGCTACGAGAAGCAGCGTCCGCTTCTATTTTTCACTAAGCCCAGTTTCCTGTTGCCTTCAAAAAGGGAGAACTCTGCTTAGTTTAAGCCAGGCATCCTCAAACTTCGGCCCTCCAGATGTTTTGGACTACAATTCCCATCTTCCCCGACCACTGGTCCTGTTAGCTAGGGATCATGGGAGTTGTAGGCCAAAACATCTGGAGGGCCGCAGTTTGGGGATGCCTGGTTTAAGCTATGGTTTCTTAAAATGGGTTATGGTCCTGCATGCTATGTTTTGGTATGGAGACAACAGGCCAACTGGCACTCTAGATTTTGGGACAGTTTTGCAGTGAGTCACTGAGCCAAATTTATTTTGACACATCTGTGAAACAACAGTTTTCAAAGTGATATTTTATCCTGCCTTTTCTTTTAAAAATTATTTTGGTATGTGATTACCTTGGATGTATAATTTCTGTCCGGGTTTAATAAAAATCTTTTGAAAATTAAAATAAACATACTCTCAACTAACCAGAATTTGTCCTGTTTAGATGTAATGTTAATTATGATCAGTGAACAACAGAAACCAGAGGTTTCGAATCTCTTGGCAGGTGTACAGAAGTGGGAGCCTGAGGCTCACACCTGCTCATTCCCCTAATGTTAAACCATGGTTTAGTGTTACGTGCAAAACAAGCAAATTCCTCTTTGTATTTCTCTGACTTGGCAAAGAGCTGCTCTTCTTCCCCAAATTACATTATCCAATGAATGGACACGGATGCAAAATGGAAACTGCCCAATGAAGCTACCAGAGACAAGTGAGTCATGGACAATCTCATCAAAGCCAGCAGGAGGGTACGTCATTGTGGATTTTACAGAATAGAAACTGGGTTTAGTCTTAGAAAACAATTGTTATGTTTCTGCTGCTATGCGGCAGTACTCCTTTGTAGTTTCTTAAGCAGCCATTCTACACCCACTTACCTGGGAGTAAGCCCAGCTGAACCCAGTGAAACTCATATTTGAGTAGGGATGTCGGAGAATTCCGACGAAAACAAAAATGGGAGCAGAAATCGCCAACGCTCGCTTTTCGCTCCCTATCCAAAATTGGAAACAATCCAGTGAATGCCATTGACCTTTGCTGCTGTTTTCGCTTTCTGCTTGTGAACCGTGCATAACTGATTGTGCCCCTCCCTGCTTTACACTGCAATGAATGGGGTGGAATAATGTAAGGGCAACGTAACTTACACAATTACCTAACTTACGCAATTTTGCCAGGTGGATGACAAATTGCAGCAGAGCAGAAGGCAGAAGAAATCAGGATTCCTTCTTGCACCCCTCCTGAGGTTTGTGCAGTAAGGTGTTTTCCGTTCTCCTATATACTCTCATGTACTGGAATTTCTAGGAGGGAACACAATTTTTAAGTATCTTTTCAGTAATACATGATCAACACTTGGATCAGTGTTCATTGTGACCTTACAGTGATTTCCTGAAAGGAAAGAACAGCACCACGAGGCCATGTCCTATCAGACTAAAGATTTAAGCAGTACACAGGCCTGAAGGGTCTAACAGATTAGCAGGGCTGGAGCCAGGAAAGCTACGGTAGCTCCTGGTGCTGTTGCTTCCTTTCATTTCTCCCCCCCCTCTTTTTTTCCTCAGTCTCTCATTCTTGGGCTGGGGCAGGGAACCTTTCCGAACCCTCCCAAGTAATCTTCTGGGAGGGAGGCAGCCATATGCCAGTGGTGGGCTGGGACCAGAGGCAAAAATGGGTGAAGTAACAATTTATTTGTTTCTTACGTTAGATTAGCTTTTAGGTAAAAGGTTAAAGACCCTTGGACGATTACGGTAGGTCCAGTCAAAGGCTGGGGTTGCAGTGCTCATCTCACTTTCAGGCTAAGGGAGACGGCGTTCGTCAACTGACAGCTTTCCGGGTCATGTGGCCAGCAGGACTAAACCGCTTCTGGTGCACAGAAACACCGTTTACCTTCCTGCCACCATTTACTTGCACTGATGTGCTTTCAAACTGCTAGGTGTTAGCTGCCCTGAGCCTGGTCTCGGCTGGGGAGGGCAGGGTATAAATAAAATTTATTATTATTATTATAGGTTGGCAGAAGCTAGGACAGAGCAACGGGAGCTCACCCCCTTGCAGAGATTCGAACCGCCAACCTTCTGATCGGCAAGCCCAAGAGGCTCAGTGGTTTAGACCACAGCGTCACCCGCATCTACACACCACTTTCTATCATCCAGTCAGACAAGCAAGTGTGATCATCATCAGAGCTCAAGGGCACGAGCAAAAACCACTCGATAGTGATGCAAAGAAGGCTGGCAAGGGGTTGCGGCCTGTGGAAATGAGGTGTGGCTCACATGCGGGTGGGGCTTGGGGAGAGTCCCATGATTCCCCACCCCTGAACTAGGGCCACAGATGAATGACGTAGCTAGCTATGATTATGTCAAGGGTGGAAAGTGTTTTGTTGGCTTTGGTAGGCAGCTATTGAGATCCCATCCCCTCAGAAGCTCCTCTGTTATCACACCAGGCATACACTGTTGCTCCTCTCACTGGTGTTGCCGCCTCTCTTGTTCACCTGCCAGCTCTCCAAGCAAGCAAGGAGATGGCTGTAAGAAGGTGGGAATGGGAGAAGCCACCCCTGGAGTTGTTTTCAGGCAGATGTCCCAATGATCAGGAACAAGACAACAGTGGATTGCTTGACAAAGATGCTGCTATGACAAAGGTGAATTCCGTGTTGGGGAATCATTAGGGTTGTAGATCAAATGGTCAATATGATATCAAAATACACATTGTCAAATATATGGCTTGATGTATACAGCTCTGGCTGCTGTCTACGCCTCAAAAAGGATATTAGAGAGCTAGAAAGGAGCAACCCAAAATGGGTTGAAGCAGCTCCGCTATGAGGACAGAGAGTAATGTTAGGGACTTTCTAGCTTAGAGAAAATGACGAGTAAAAGGGAAGTCAAGATAGTGGGACAGAAGATTATGCATATAGAAAGTGGATACTAGATCTCGGGGCCATCCAACAATTTTTGGAAGACTTGGGACTGACAAAAGAAAGCGACTGCATAGTTAAAATTACGAAATTTGTTTCCACAAGATGTAGCGAAGGCCACCAGCTCAGACCGCTTGCAGAGAGGACTGGACAAATTCATGGAGGAATTTGGCTATTGGCCACAACGGCTATGTTCACTCACCACAGTGAGAGGCAGCATGGCTCTGAATGGCAGTTGCTGGGGGAGCAGTGGGGAGGGTGCTGTTGCTAGTGGGCTTTCTTTCCATAAGCGTTTGGTTGGTGGCCATGAGAAAAGGATGCTGGAGCAGATGGGCCTTGGGCCTGATCCACCAGGGCACTTATACCTTTTGCAGATTAATATGGAAATGGGATGGAACAGATAAGCCAAACCGTGCAAACCGACCAAGGATCAGAAAGAGATGGATCCATCCATTGCTAGTGGATACAGGCCTTCAATGATATTGGTTGCCATCCAGTTTAAGGCAGAGGATTGAAGGATTTTTTAAAAAGTTTTTTTTTTTAATGAAGCTTTTAAAAATGAGTATCCATTTCTATGCTTTGACAAGCAACAATCATGAGCTCTTCGGGCAACATTTTGGACAGCCTCATTTCTTGCAAAGCCCAAGGACCTAGAGAAACATAGATATATATATATATATATATATGGGAAAATTCAGAGATGTATATGGTACACACTGGCGGAGGAAGAGGGGGGCAGGGGGGAGTGTGCCGCCCATGGCAGCGTGGTCCCGGTGGGGTGCCATCACAGCTGTTCCCCTGCCCACGCTGGGCGCCATGCCCCCGCAGGTGCTGCATCATGCCCCCGCGGACAGCGGGCGACGCCCCCAGGATGCGTGCCAGCAACGCCCCCCCTGCTCTCCCCCCCCCCCGGTGCTGGAGCATGAAGCTCCACCACTGATTGAACAGAAACAACAGGCATTGTGGGGACTCTGATTCAACTGCCGGGATGTGTGTGTTACTGGCATAATGCTTAAATTCAGGAGTGGAGGGACGAGCCCCAAAATCACCCCAGTTCACCATCTTCTTCACACACACACACACCCAGCCAATGCATACCCTTATGAATAATAGCTTTGACAGCGCAGAATCTGCACAATCTTTCTGCAGCACCCCCTTTAAGAGTCTTTAAGAGATTGGCAAAACTTTTTCATCCCTTTCTTGGTATTGCTTCACCATAAGAGAAGCAATTTTCCTGCTTTTGTTGTGCTTTGCCCTCATTCCTGGCATATGGAACTATTCTCTGTTTGGATCATGTGCTAAAAAGAGGAGATTTTCGGGGTTTTTTTTTTTAAAATGATATTCAGAGCCCATTCTTTCCACTTCACCTTATGGGTTTCGTTCTTCTACAATATAAATGTGGGCATGTTTGCTCAATGGCATGGAACTTCAGGTTTCATTTTTGGCACATCAAACTGTATCCACAACACAGCAATATTGAGATCATGGTATGTAATCATTTCCTTCCCCATCACAAATGGCCTTTCATCAGAAAATGCTCAGTTTATTTGTGGTCTGAAGTGTTGGGCTTGCTTTGCTTTCCATTACAAAATGAATGCAAATGCTCTGGAATGGCCTGGTTCACACATAACACTAAACCATGGTTAATGCTAAATGTTAAACCACGGTTAACACTAACCGTCATTAATAAAACCATAATTAAAGTGGAAACATCTGGCAGATGGCCGCTTAAGCCTTAGTTTATTACATCCCTCTATCAAAGAGACACAAGCCCAGAAGAGCTGCTATTTAGTTACAGCTCTGTGCCTTTTGAGCGGTGATGACTCCATAAGCAGCATTAAGGAGGAGGTGTTGAGCTGGGTTCACATGTAACACTGAGCTATGGTTTACAGTAACCATGGTTTATAAGCCAACTACAAACCTTGATTAACAAGCAACTTTTAACCATAGTTAATAAACCATAGTTAAGCTGCTGGGGTCATGCATAATACTAAGCCATGGTTAAAGAAACTGTAGTTTAATAAACCATGGTTTAGTGTGCAAACCAGGCTATTCTCTTTTGGGATTATGCCCAGGAAGCTAATAGTTGGTCCCAATTCTCTGGTTACATTTCTTAACTGAAACTTGTGTAGTTGCTGTTTTGTTTTTAAGAAAGGGCAAAGTTTCAAAGGACTTTCTCATCTAGCAGTTTGTTGATTCCATCACAGATCTTTTTGAGGTGTGGTCGGCATTCCCCATCAAGGCTATAGAGGGCAGTGAGGAACTCCACATTTGCGAAATGGTCGAAGACGTGATTGATTCGCGCATGAGACCTGGCTGTCAGGTGCCGTTCCACGAGTTCATGCACAAGGTCTTTGCACTCGTTCAGGAGTTCCGAGAGGACATTTTTATCGAAAGTGTACTCCACCTCGTAAAAGCTAACAATCGTCATGGCTGCTTGGTTCAGCTTCTTGCGGAACTTCTCGACAATCTCCAGCTCTTCGGAATTGAACTGATTGTTTCGGTAGAGGATCCCAATTTTGATGGCCACTTTAATCAAGTCCCTCATGATTTTGTGGGATTCTTTCTTGTTCTTCATGTGCTCCGTGGTCACTTTGTATAACTCGTCGAAGATTTCGCTGCTGGTATCATCAATCAGCATGTTAGCCATGGTCTTGGTGGCCATTTTACTCAATATCTTTTTCTGGGCTTGCAGCGCAAGGCTCTTTGAACTGAAGCTTTCGGGACCTAAGGGTAGTGGGCGGGGTGGGTGAGTGGGGGGGATGGGAAAGGGGGAGAGAAGAAAAGAGAGAAAGGAGGGAAGTTATCTTTGAATAATTTGCAATGAACATTTCACAGTTCAAAGTACCATTTACTAAATCTATCTATATCTATATATCTATATCTAATCTATATCTATATCTATCACCTCCTGGCAAATAGAAGGGGAAGAAATGGAGGCAGTGATAGAGTTTACTTTCTTGGGCTTCATGATCACTGCACATGGTCACAGCAGTCACGAAATTAAAAGATATCTGCTTCTTGGGAGAAAAGCAATGACAAACCTAGACAGCATCTTAAAAAGCAGAGACATCACCTGAAGCTGAGGCTCCAATACTTTGGCCACCTTGCTGGAAAAGCCCCTGATGTTGGGAAAGATGGAGGGCACAAGGAGAAGGGGATGTCAGAGGACGAGATGGTTGGACAGTGTTCTCGAAGCTACGAACATGAGTCTGACCAAACTGCGGGAGGCAGTGGAAGACAGGAGTGCCTGGCATGCTGTGGTCCATGGGGTCACGAAGAGTTGGACACGACTAAACGACTAAACAACAACAAATCTATATCCACATTGTTTTGTATTTTATAATTATTATTAGAACAGATTTTGTCAGGTGGCAGAAGATCCAGGCCTGGTTGCCAGGAATGGATAAGACAAGGAAAAGTTCTTACCAAATGCTTTTTATTCATTATTTACAGAGAGAGGCTTGGAAATGCAGCCTCTTGGAATTGTGGCATTGCCCTGAGTGAATCTCCGCCCCCTTTTCTCCACATTTCCTCATTTGTCAGCTTCTCTCCTACGGGTGGCGCTGAGGTCCTTTTGCTTCTGAGCCCTTTGCTCTACTACTTTCAAAAAAACTGATCTGGAAATGTGGAAAACTGAGAAATTGAGAGATAACTGAAATTCACAGATCCATCCACCCCTAGTTTGAACTATGCTAGTGTTGCAGAAGGATAAGGGGGGGGGGGGCGAATACATTGGCTCTTCGAGCCATATGTTCTCCCTCCTCTTCAAAGAGCAGCGAAAGCTTCTGGAGAAGTAAAAATAAAAAAGCTGCAGTAGGCGGTGAGAATTGGCTCTGAAGCAGCAGAACGGGCCAAAAGCCTGTCACAGACAGCATGTTGACCCTGCTTGTTGAGAGGAGAAGTCTGTTTTGGTCACAGGGAGTCACTGTTGAATGGCAGGTAGCTGCGTTGGGTCTGCTAGGAGGAGTTGGGTCTGGGAAGCAGCCTGGTGGGGTGTGTTTGTGAGGCTATCCAAGAAGTCGCAACACGGCACACTGCTTCTGTCAGAAGCACCTAAAATGTTTCCAAGCCAGGAGTGAGTTCCCGAATTCCCTCAAAACAATTATTAATAGAGCACTGATCAAATCAGATGTTAAAAACAGCTGGGAATGTGGGAGCTGCAATGCAGGATGCAATTCGAGTCTCCCAGTCCGACGGCTGTGCAGACCCTGCTTCAATGCCCCTTAGGGATGGAGAGCTCACCCCCTTGCCTTGCAAATCCCTCTTGAGAATAGTATGCACAGAAGTGCCCTTGCAACTTCTTTAAGAAAGCTGATAAGCTTCAGACACCGGCTGTTCTTTGCTTCTCCAACGCAGCTGCAAAGTTCTGCCTGGAGAATTCAAATGGAGAGGCCAATTTTGTGTTTACTGCCTGCTAATTCTAAAATAGCCCAGCTATTGTTGAATTGATTCATCTTCAGCACATCTTTGACAATCTTAAAACAATGAGGGAAATTCTTTTCTTATTTTTAAAGAAACAACTGCTCTCATTAATAAATGGTGTGCTCCAACCATGAATGCTAATTAGTTTCAATCAGACAATCCTAACCTTACAACTTTTTGTCATGTTCTCAGCACTGCACTAGCAACGGCAATTGGGTTGGGTCAAGGTAGGGCTATGGCTAATGGTTTTTATCCAATGCTAATTGCACTCAGCCCCTTCATGGATCACTGCCTTGTCGTGGCAAAGGGGCTTAAATAACTCCAAGAAGCTGTGAGCTATGCCACCCAAGACGGACAGGTCAAAGCCGAGAGTTTTAGACTAAATGTGATCCATCTGGAGAAGGAACTGGCAAACCACTCCAGTATTTTGCCAAGAAAACTCCATGGACATAAAAAGGAGAAGTTTTGAGAAGAAAGTGAGAGTTTCCAAGGCATGCTCTGGTTCATGCAATCACGGAGAGTCGAACACGACAAAGACGACTACAAAAAAAAATCGCACCCAAGAGTAAACTTAACTGAAATTAATGGGCCTAAGTTAGTCATGCAATGTGCTCTACGTGGGGCTACCTTTGAAGGTGACCCGGAAACTACAATTAACCCAGAGTGCAGTAGCTAGACTGGTGACTGGGTGTGGCCTAACAGTATACCTAAAGGAGCGTCTCCGCCCCCATCGTTCTGCCCGGACACTGAGGTCCAGTGCCGAGGGCCTTCTGGCACTTCCCTCGCTGCATGAAGCCAAGTTACAGGGAACCAAGGAGAGGGCCTTCTCGGAAGTGGCACCCGCCCTGTGGAACGCCCTCCCACCAGATGTCAAAGAGAAAAACATCTACCAGACTTTTAGAAGACATCTGAAGGCAGCCCTGTTTAGGGAAGCTTTTAATGTTTAACAGACCATTGTATTTTAATATTTTATTGGAAGCTGCACAGAGTGGCTGGGGAAACCCAGCCAGATGGGCGGGGTATAAATAATAAATTATTATTATTATTATTATTATTATTATTATTATTATTATTATTATTATTATTACACCACCTGGAGGACCACAGACTCCTCATCCCAGGGCTACAGGCATATTTTCCTATACTCCCGTCCTTACAATCTGTGTACATTTTGGCCTGGACTTTCACCAGCTGCGACGAAGCCCAAAAGCTCAGAAAGTGCATACGCTCAGAATTATCATTGACACAGGCGCTACCGTGCCTGCATAATTATAGAAAGACCAGAAATAATACGCAGTCGTCTTAAAATTCTCATCTTGAAATGGAATCTTCTTAAAATGTCTTCCTCCTCTCCCCCACCTCAGATTGTAAATGCAAACTCTGTGAGCATCTGCAAGATTCTCAAAATATTTACTTCCAGATGGCGAGAAGAGAACGTACCAAATTGTTGCCGATCTGGGGAGGGGCGAGTGGGGCTCAACTATAGTATCTGCATGCAAATATGCTTTTAATAAATGCAGATCCTGCACGTATGCAGAAAAATGCGATGCACAAAGCAAGTCCTGGGTTTCTATTCCTAGATATGAAAAGAAGACTTGAACCCTTGTACTGTGAGCTGTGTGCATTTGGAACATCTGTTAGGCTAGTGGTTTTCTCGCATATTTTGGATGCTAGGCATAAGCTATTGGCAGATGTAAATTGCTTATAGAAGAGAGGAGAATGCAAGATGAGCTCTGGATCACCTCCTTGCATTCATTCAATAACCACAAAATGTCCAACACTTGGGGCTTTGCAGAGAAGTTAAATTCATAAATGGGAATAATAATAATAATAATAATAATAATAATAATAATAATAATAATAATAATAATGTTATTACTTATACCTCACCCATCTGACTGGGTTGCCCAAGCCACTCTGGGCAGCTTCCAAGATAATATACAGAAACATAATGAAGTATCAGACATTAAAAACTTCCCAATACAGGGCTGCCTTCGGAAAGTTGTGTTAGTTGTTTACCAATAGAAAATGGTGCCTGTCCACAATTGCCAGCTGATTGTGCTAAACTGCCTGCATGTGCTTATTTATGTATATCCTGCTCATCTCATTGGAGTGATTAAAAAAATTAAAACATTTTACCAACAATTCTAGGGATTAGCAACAATTCTAGTGACAACAATAGTGATGCCAACTAAGAAAGATCTCAGAAGGCTTGGTGAAAGAGGAAAGTCTTCAGCAGAGGCTGACAAGACAAGCAAGATGGTACTTGTGTAATAGTCAACAGGCCTATATGAGTGGTTCTGTCCCCGCACCTCCATTCTGGCAGACCTGTTTAGGGAAGTTTTTAAAGTTTGATGTTTTATCATGTTTTTAATTTTCTGTTGGGAGCCGCCCAGTGTGGCTGAGGAACCCCAGCCAGATGGGCGGGGTATAATAATAATAATAATAATAATAATAATAATAATAATAATAATCTCTCTGGCAACTGATGGGAGGGCCTTCCACAAGGCGGGTGCCACTAATGAGAAGGCCCTCTATTCCCTGTATCCTCACTTCTCACCCTTGGAGCTGGACCTCAGTGTCTTGGCTGTTGAATGCGTTTATGAGAAGTGAGCATGGCTGTTTTATATTAATAAGGGATCATTTCTCTGCATTCCAGATCCTTGCTGTTTTGACCATGCTTTCCTTTGCATTAAATGGAAAAATGCAAAAGGTGGTATGTGTGGCGGATTCCGACCACTTCTGCCTGATCCGTTTATTGAATATTCATCCTGATTTGGTTGCAGGGAGGTTAGACAACACTGAGCCGAGAAAATATTATCTCACAACTTCCAAAGCGTTTCCCCATCACGTTCCTTGTCTGATCTTGGAGGGAAATGGTTACGTTGCACAAGACTGCTAAATCCACCCTAACTGTGTCCAACCTGATTTTGCTGTTATGTAGTTGAACCCCACCTGAAAATAGCAACAGCCTGTTGTTGGTGTTTAGTCGTGTCCGACTCTTCGTGACCCCATGGACCATAGCACGCCAGGCAAACTCATGTTCGTAGCTTCAAAAACACTGTCCAACCATCTCGTCCTCTGTCGTCCCCTTCTCCTAGTGCCCTTAATCTTTCCCAACATCAGGGTCTTTTCCAAGGATTCTTCTCTTCTCATGAGGTGGCCAAAGTATTGGAGCCTCAGCTTCAGGATCTGTCCTTTCAGTGAGCACTCAGGGCTGATTCCCTTCAGAATGGATAGGTTTGATCTTCTTGCAGTCTTATGGGACTCTCAAGAGTCTCCTCCAGCACCATAATTCAAAAGCATCAATTCTTTGGCAATCAGCCTTCTTTATGGTCCAGCTCTCACTTCCATACATCACCACTGGGAAAACCATAGCTTTAACTATATGGACCTTTGTAGGCAAGATGATGATCACCTTGCCATCATCACCATCACCATCATCACCATCATCACCATCACATCACCAGACATCAGCAACAGCCTAGAACTGCCCAAATGTTACACCCAGCTCATTCTTGGCCTTTACCCGTCATTGGGTATTTACAGAGAACACATAAGATAAACAGAGATGTTTTACGCTCGCCTATTTGGCTGAAAATATACAATTATTGTCATGGCGACAATTGGCGATTGCCGCCTAGTCTGTTAGTTGACTAAAACAATCCACCCTTGGCTGAAAATAACCTGTTTTAATAGCTGAATCCTGCTCTTTGTGAAAATATTTAAATGCTTTTAACATTGCTGTAACTCGATGTTGATTTGGAGTGCAAACAAACGTCCGGAAGAAATATGCCCCTCAAAAGAACAGAGTGGAATAATTTTAACTAGAGTAAATAATGTTGATGAAACCTTTCTCAGTGCACTGGGAGGAAAGGGCCAGGAAATGGCTTGCAGTAGACTAAACACACCACCCACATGCCTTTGTGCAAACTGGGAGCAGGGTTCTGTCACTAGAAATTTGGGCTGTGACCTGTAGGGAAAAAACAGGGTTCAAATGACTGTCATGTAGCTCAATTGGTGCTCTTGGGCCTGTCTAGAGATATACAGATTTGCCCATTTTGGTTTATTTCAATTTCTGATTTTTCCAGTCTTATGTCCAGTTCTCCACATTTCTGCATCAGTTTGCAAAACAAACAAACAAACACCCTCATGAAGCTAGGTCAGCATTTTAGCAAAAATTTCTCCCTATATGCACCTTTTTGTATGCAATTCTCTCTAATGCATTTTGGCAAACAGATTTTCTTAATGAAAGGCATTATTTGCATGTTAACTTCATTGATAAATGCTTTTTCTTGCACGCTTTTCTCTGCTGTGTGGATTTTTGTAGACGTCTATTTGGAACCGCATCACAAAATTCAAAGAAGGGCTAATTTCAAAGGATGGCTGCAGTTTGATTTGCATATTGTTTTGATAAGTGCTGAACCGAATTCTCCTCCATCTCAGAGCCAAACTGCATGAGATGCCTGTGACCAACTGCGCAGTTGGCTTTGAAAAAGTATATTTCAGATGCAGGGGTGTGTGTGTGTGCTCTGATCCAGATCAGGACTTTGGTGTGGAGTTAGAAATGTAATTCCTGCAATTCCTGGTGTGAACTGACTTGATCTGCACTTTCCAGGCTAATGTAATTATCCTTCAGATGTCATACATCCCCAAATTTTCTGATACAGTTCTTGGCTCAAGGAACATACCAAGATGCATTAAGGGTGAAACACATGTATAAATACATACATACATGGGAAAAAAAACCTGGCATTTATATATCTATTTAAATACATTTTTTTCATGCTGATTTTCCTCTCAATTTAGATTAATGACAAAATGGAACTTATGACTAGAGGAAACAAACAACTATCTGACTTTTAGAAGACATCTGAAGGCAGCCCTGTTTAGGGAAGTTTTTAATGTTTGATGTTTTATTCTGTTTTAATATTCTGTTAGGAGCTGCCCAGAGTGGCTGGGGAAACCCAGCCCGATGGACAGGGTATAAATAAACTATTCTTATTAATGTTTCTGTTTCTGCTCCTGCTTAGCTGCTGGGAATTGTAACTCTATGAGAGGTAATCTTCAGTGCCCAGGATTCTCTGAGGGAAAGAAGGTGGGTCAGACGCTTGGCACCTGCCTGACGTTGCCCAGTGGTGCCATGGGCCTGGCAGAGAGAGTGTTCCTGGAGCCCAGAGCCCATTGGCTCCAGTCCTTGGCCAGGCTCTGAGCTCACAACCAGCTGTGGAATCCTGGGGAATGTTTTGTTTCCTAGGAGACCAGGTGAGTTGTTTAAAAGGATCCCTGGTTGAGCTGAAAGCCCAGTCAGTTGGAGCAGTTAGCAGCCATTCAGATCGCCTCTTCTGTTCTTGTCTTGAAAGCTGTTCAGATGGATCGACTGACTTTCTGGACATCTTCGGTTTTCTACTCCCATGGAACAATGTGCCGCTGGTTGCGCAGAAGGTAAAGTCATGGGAAAGAGGGGAGACATCCTGAAGATTCATTTCCCCCACCACATGCCCAGTTTTTAAAGATCCTCCTTGGTTATTTGACCTTTCTAAATCCCAAGCTGGGTGTTACGCGAGCCAGCAATTTTCCCTGTTTAGGGAAGTTTTTAATGTTTGATGTTTTATGGTGTTTTTAATAATCTGTTGGGAGCACCCCAGAGTGGCTGGGGAAACCCAGCGAGATGAGTGGGGTATAAATAATAATAATAATAATAATAATAATAATAATAATAATAATTGTTATTATTATCATCCATGGAGCCTCCACCGACTTCAACCCACCCCATTCAGGGGGTGGGTCTGCAGAGGAGTTAAATAACCCCCGGCCTTGTTTTCTGGCTGAAAACTGTACCTCTGAAGTTGATATTTACTGTCCCTTCAGGGGGGAAAACGGTGCAGGAGGAAAGCCTTAACCCTTCTCCCCCCAAATTCCCAAGCACGGGATTAAAATATGTGTTTGACGTCAGTGTCTAGGGTGATACGTACTGGCAGGACATCAAAATGGAGCAGCAGCATCTGCCAACATTATGTTGCTATGCTGGTGGTGTATTTTTTGTAGGATATAAAAAGCTGTCATATAGTGAGTCAGGCCATTGCTCAGTGTTGCCACAATGATTGGTTTTCAGACGGGATGTTTCCTGCCCCTACCTGGAGATGCTGGAGACTGGGCTTGGAACCTTTTCCATGCAATGCAGTAACAATGCATTATGGTCCCTGATAGCCCGACTTACACCTAGGGATGGGGGAGACGTTCAGTTCAGTTCCCATTTAAAGCAGTGTAATTTCTAAGATTCACAATATCCAAAACAACATAAGCACTGAAACGCAATATGAAGATGGAAAGAAGATAAAGTCCCTGCCAGAAAAGAACGGCAGATCAAGTTGATGGATTATGCCGAAATGGCTAAAACAGGCATAGGCAAACTCGGCCCTCCAGATGTTTTGGGACTACAACTCCCATCATCCCTAGCTAAAAGGACCAGTGGTCAGGGATGATGGGAATTGTAGTCTCAAAACATCTGGAGGGCCGAGTTTGCCTATGCCTGGGCTAAAATGACCAGAAGAATCAGAAATCAGGAAGACCCAATTTTCAATAAGGAATGGGGAAAATTCATAACTTTTCTTAAAAACCATTGTAAACAGTTGAAATTGTTAGCAGGATTGGAATGGCGCTTGTAGTTTAATGGTGCATTTTGGACACAATGGAGAGGTAAAAGATTTGGATTATTATAAAAGATGCAGGAGGAAATGATTATTATTGGGTTATTAAAAAAGATGCAGGAGGAAATGATTAACAATAGGACCCACAAATGGGAGAAGGGAAGTCCAAGAGATTCTTTGGAATCTTGTTTCTATGTTGTATGTGTGGCTGTAAGATTTTAATCTCAAAAACCAAATAAATAAATTTATTTTTAAAAACCCCAATATGAACAATATGACACCCAAGATACTTCAAAACTTACACTTAACTGATTTTAACATACAAGAAATGCATTATATTAGAAGCCACTTGCAAAAATGCACGCCCTAGTCAAAACCACAGAGAAAAACGTGTCTTTTTAGTGATTGTGAAGAGCTCTGAAAGGATCTTTCCAAATGGTGAGAAAGGGAGATAAAGTATCAAATGCAATTCAATGTAAACAGGTGAAAAGTGAGGCATGTCAGGACAAAAACAACTTAATTTCACATATACGCTCATAAGGGTCTAAAATGGAAGTGCCTGGGCAGGAACAAGACCTTGGACAGCTCTGTGAAGATGTCGGCCAAATGTGTGGCTAGGAATCGTTAGGAAAAGAATTGTAAAACAAAACTGCCAAGATGATGATAATAATAATAATAATAATAATAATAATAATAATAATAATAATAATAATAATAATTTATTTATACCCCACCCATCTGGCCGGGTCCCCCCCCCCCGCCACTCTGGGCGGCTTCCAACACACATTAAAATACATTAAAATATCACAGATTAAAAACTTCCCTAAACAGGGCTGCCTTGAGGTATTTTCTAAATGTCAGGTAGTTGTTTATCTCTCTGACCTCTGATGGGAGGGCGTTCCACAGGGCGGGCGCCACTACCGAGAAGGCCCTCTGCCTGGTTCCCTGTAACTTGGCTTTTCACAGTGAGGGAACTGCCAGAAGGCCCCCGGCACTGGACCTCAGTGTCCGGGCTGAACGATGGGGGTGGAGACGCTCCTTCAGGTACACTGGGCGGAGGCCGCCTTAAAGGTCAGCACCAACATTTTGAATTGTGCTCGGAAACGTGTCATTGTACGAATCTATGGTTATACAAACCTATGAGGAAAGGATGCAGCGTTTGGGTCTTTTTAGTTTGGCGAAAAGGGGATCAAGAGGCAACATTGCAGACATTTCTAAAATGATGCAGGGCATGGAGAAAGCAGATAGACAATGGTTTTCCTCCCTCTCTCTCATAACCCTAGAACTTGTGGATACCCAACAAAACGGAATCTTGGAAGATCAAGAAAATAATATACAGTGGTGCCCTGGTTCTCAAACTTAATCCATTCCAGAAATCCGTTCCAAAACCAAGGCACGGTTTCCCATAGAAAGTAATGCAAAACGGATTAATCTGTCCCAGGCTTTTAAAAACAACCCCTAAAACAGCAATCTAGCATGAATTTCACTATGAAATTCATAAAATGGAAGCAATAAACAATGTACTGCAGTCACACAATCAACCAATCAACCAATCAATCAATCAATCAATCAGTAAGTAGCTGAATTGGGTTCCACACAGTCACAAAAACGAGCCACAAAAACACATAAATAGCAAAAACAGACAGACCTCAGAGTAACACTCAAAACGGAAGTGTGGCACTCAAATCGGAAGCGTAACACTCAAAAAGGAGCATGTTCGGCTTCCGAAAAAAGTTCACAAACCAGACCACTTCCGGGTTTGCAGTGTTTGGGTTCCAAGTTGTTTTGAGTACCAAGGCGTTTGAGAACCAAGGTACCACTGTTGTTAAACTACAGAATTCACTCCCAAAGGAGTTGGGGATAGCCACTCAGTTGGATGGCTTTAAAAAAAAGGATTGGATTCGGCGATGAAAAGGCTATCAATGGCTCCAAGTCATTATTACTCCCTAGTTGGGGGGCAGTAATGTTTCTGAACACAAGTGGCTATAAACCGCAGGACAGGATAGGGCTCTTGTGCTCAGATCCTGCTTGCTGGCTTCCCAATGGCAACTGGTTGGCCACTGTGAGAACAGGATGCTGGACTGGATGGGCCATTGGCCTGATCCAGCAGGTTCTTCTTAGATGCTTAAGTGTAAGGATTTCAGTCTGGCCTTATAGTCTTTTACCTGTACCTGTCAGCATGCTAGATATGTGGATCCCAACACACCTGCCGTTCTCTTTCTGCTATTTCAGAAGCTCAGATCTCAGCCCTCTCCTGCAGAATGGGCAAGAACAGACACTGGTTTCTGCCCACACATACTGTAAGTGCTCTTAAAAGTTCTGTTGCCTTTTAAGGAATGGAAACGAACTCTTTTTTAAGAGAAAAATATGGTCTTGCAATGGCACCAGCGAGGGTATCATTTATCAGTTGGAATCCAGACCCCGGGAAGAATCTCGAGACATTCTTACTAATGTTGGAAAGTGGAATATTTCTCAAAAGGCTCAGAAAATAAATCTGGAGCTACAAAAGTATTACAACATCCCCTCCTTAATATAAGCAATAAACCTTTTACAAATCTAATTTAAATACATTTCAGCCAAGTACGGTAATAAGTCAGCAGACGGCAGGTTTTTTAAGGCTTTGCAGGCAGTAAAACTGCCGCGTTCTGTGGGCAAAGACCCTCAGTTTTTAACAAGGCTTAATGGGCAGAAGTTCATACAGCTACAACTACAAGTAATCCAGAATGCGGCTGCTGGACTGGTGACTGGGAGCGGCCGCCGAGACCATATAACACCAGTCCTGAAAGACCTCCTTTGGCTCCCAGTATGTTTCCAAGCACAATTCAAAGTGATGGTGCAAGCCCTCGGCCCTGTATACCTACAAGAACGTCTCCACTCCTGTCACCAGCCCCTCTTCCTTGTTTTAACTGGATTATCCGGGGACCGTGGAACCTTTTGCAAAATGCCTTAAATAAACACACAAGTAACAAATTAGAGAAGAACATGCACTGTGTCAGGTTACCCTAAGAAGCTGCTTTTTATTTTTTAATCACTGCATGACCCCATCCATTGCATCATGTCTATTAAACTGCTTGCCTGTAGGCAGCCGAGAACTGCTTATCTTTTAATATACGAACAGTGCTCAGAGACGGTTTTACAAGTGTTTAGCAGTGAGGACAAGTGGAAGTGCAAAGCACATTAGGAAATTTAGGCAGACTGCGATGCTCTTGGGCTTTTCTCCCCCCCCACTTTTAGGGGAGCTGTTCTATCCTATTTGGAGCTTGGAAGGAAAATTTGAAAAGTAGCAAAAATAGCGAATTTTCCTTAGGCCTGGAGCTTCAACAAAGCAGCGACAGGCAAGCTGACAGAAAAGGAGGTGGCAGCACATCGCTTCCAAAACAAACTTTGAAAGGAGCAGGCATTGAAAAAAGGGCGGCTCTGATGCTGTCAAGCCTGGGCAACAAAGCTGAGCTTCAGTTTTCCACCCTGCAAGCCAGAGAGAGGCTCAGCCTCCCCCCCCACCAAATAGAAGTCACCAGGATCTTTACAGGATCGGCTTCAAAGGCAACTCACTGAATAGGGCAGCAAAAACCAAGGAGCAAACAGCTCCCAGAGTTTGGCAAGGCGAGGGGGAAAGGAAGACCAGAGCAACTCGGTAACAAGTCCTTCCCAATGCTTCCCTTGCTCGAGGCTCCCACTGAAAAGGCCTCTGGGCATCCTTTCAGTTGTGCCTTCATGATAGGTAGTATTGGGTTAGACGCAACCTCACTTTTTTGCTTAGCCTGCAAAGGTTTGCCGGCAGTTGCGCTGCTTTGCTTCTATCAGTGCTTGCCCCTGTCCTTTCCCGCTGAATCTGCCTGTTCCATCAGGCTTTGGGAAACGGATTGCTTTTAATGCGAAAGGGCTGGATAATTGTAATTATCCGATCCTCCTAAACTCCCGCTGCCTTGTGGGAGATCTTCGGGAGAGGAAAAGGCTAAGGAATAAACCCTACACAAATCTGGAGTGGAGTCCCTAAGATGGTGGAGGGCGCCTGGTGTGACGATCCTCCCTTCTCTATTACCGGTACCATAGCTGCCAAGTTTTCCCTTTTCTCACGAGGAAGCCTATTCAGCATAAGGGAAAATCCCTTAAAATAAGGGATAACTTGGCAGCTATGTCTATTACTAACAGTGTGCTGAAGGAATTCAGTTATTGTTCAAACAACCCACTATTCCTTCTTTCTCCCAAATAAACTCCCTGTTTTTATATGGGTTTGCTAGTACAGTACATAGAGTACAGTTCCAGCTTTCCAAATAACGTGGCTCTGTATCCTTAAAAACTCCAGGCAAATATTACAGGAACAATCTTGTGCCCTCAGTAAGGTTTCCCTCTCAACTCAGGTTCACCTCAGCAGCTGTTGCCTCAGTACTTTAGCCACTGCAAGGCACTCTTTCCCTTCACTTGCCTCCTCTGTGCGTGACTTTGAGACGCAAACTATCCACCTGCTCCTCAGGCTCAGTTTTACCTCCCCTCTTCAGTCACCACCCTTTTGAGTTTAGGTACGTTGCTGGAATAAGGAGGAACATCCGATTTGACACAACATAGATGGAAGCTTTATTTAACTGGAGAACATGTATATTTCTTTATGGTTTCATTTGTTTAAACTCTTAGTTCATCATCTTCTTTTCACATAACCCAGACTTGTTAGTACAGCTCCTGCATCCCTCTCTAACATACTACTCTCCCCACTGCCGACCCCCGACCCCCAACTGTCACTAACTGCCGTTTTCTCCTCCTAGAATGTCCTCCGCCCCCACAAGCATGTGATGTACATAGCTGCCAAGTTATCCCTTTTTTACAGGGATTTTCCCTTATGCTGAATAGGCTTCCTCGCGAGAAAAGCAAAAACTTGGCAGCTATGGTGATGTAACTCAGGGTAGGAGATGCACTAACCCTTATACATCCAGGCTGTGACCAAACATATCATCCTAGGGTTATTTCGTTACACCTGGTATGCCTCCTTCCGGCAATTCCTGCAGCCAAGCTGGTGTCAAACATATTTCTCTGCTTTCCTTTGGACCACATCAGTGAGGCTGGGGGGGGGGGCTTATTGTCCGGGCAGCCCAGGACCTCCATCCACACCATCCAGGCTTGAACCCAGGGGGTGCACTCCATTGTCTCTCGAGGCATTTGGGTGCCAACAATATGGTTTTAATAGATTTTATATAAGTATGTAGTTCGACTTCTATCAATGTTTGATTGTTTTTTTTAACAAATACACCTGCAAAACACCAGTTTTGGAGGGGCACCATGGGGATTCTAAAATCCAAACTCGCTCAGGTTTTATCTTTGATCCCTTTTCAACAGATCCCCAGATTGTAGGGATAGTATACGCAAAACACTGCAAACGCTTAAAAAAGGTAATAATAATAAAAAAAGAGCACAGGAAAGTTCAAATCCAGAACCCAACTTTCAGGAAACCCCCTCCCCCCCAATTCCTACACAGAAAGCTTTTCCTCAGAACAGTTTCCATGTCTTATGACATTATTCACCTGTTGCGCTGACATTAGCAGTCTCTTTTATTTCATTAAGTCTCGATGATAATTGTACATATTTGACTAAACAGCTACGCTTGGTTTTCCCCAAAACCGAACCTTATTAGGCCATGTTTACACCAAACACCCTCTAGAAGACGCCGTGCCCTGTTCATGTGCCTCAATCTATGTCTTGTTTCTGTGATCAAGAAGCTAAACAGAGACTGGGAGGTGGGGGGAGACATCTGAAAGGGAGCAGAGCAAAAAAACCCACCCCATTAAAAAGAGCTATGGCCAAGTTCAAAGTTTTGATGCTAACATATCCCTCTATTTGCATCGTCTGTAAACAACTGAAGACATTACTGAAGACAACAAGCTTTTCCAGATGAATGAATGGGTCTCTGCCATTCCCTGTATTGTTTTTAAATGTATCTCATGTTCTTTTTAATGCTGTTTTAGTTGATCGAGGCAGGTCTGTGGAAGGCAATAAATAATCATAAAATAATCATAATATTTTGGTGATTGTCCACCTTCTGGGAATGATTTCCACCTTAACCCACCTGCGGATTGGCCCTTGTGCAAGATCTCGGAGCAGAAACCGGCAGGCTTTGGGCTCGTGAGGTGCGCTCAGATTTGCGCCCGTTACATCTTTACGATCTAATTGAAAGTTTTATTGGCTTTTCTTTCCCCTTTTGTTTCTGTGCAGGATGCGCCTGCTATAAGGCGAGATATGGTGCAGAGCCAATTTGCAAAACAGGACAGGGAAAAACAAATTCTATTTAATGTTAAAGATCGCAAGATGAGGAGGAGGAGGAGGAAAAGCCCCAAGCGATGGGGGCAGAAATTATAGTACCATAAAAGATAATGAGGAACACTGGAAGTTGAGAAACACAAACCTAAACCACAAGGACAATTCAAGCATTGTGAACAGACGCAGGAAGGCCTACTCAAAGGGAGGCGAGATGCAAAAGGGACTGAGGTCTCTGCAGATCCTCACTTACCGGGGGGGGGGGGGGAGCAGGAGATCATGCCCCAGTAAATTTTATTATGCCCCCCCCCGCTGCCGCCCACTCACAGGGCCATCTTTAGCATATGCGCTGCTGGGATGCAAAGATCTGCCCAGTGCCCCCAAATTTCGTTTAGCCCTGCTTTGGTGCCATTGTGAATGACAAGCACAGCTGCCGCTGTGTGTGGGTGTTTAGTAGGTGCGGGGGAGGGTTGTGCTTCTCTCTCCCCCGCCTCCCCCTCCCCTCGCCTCCCCCGCCCTGTGCGCCCCTCCCGCCCCCAGCCAGGCCGAGCAAGTAATATTGCCATATTACAAATGGAGGTGATGTTTCTGACAGTCGTGACTCTAAAGGTTGCAGTGATCTCACACCGGCATCTTTATGATGGTGAAAACCGGAATGATCATGGCTGGGGGTCGAGGCGGGGGGGAAGACTTCCTGTTGGCTGCCATGAAAAAACACAAAAGGTGAGTCATGATAGAGGTGTCTAAAATTATGAATGGGGCAGAGAAAGTGGATCGGGAGAAGTTACTCTCCTTTGGGGATATTCAATGAAGTTGGATTTTGCAGGATTCAGTACAGACAACAGGAAGCATTTCTTGACACGGTTCATGGTGGAACTCTGGGATCCCCCCCAGAAATTGTAGTGACGGCCACTATAAACTTGGATGGATTTGAAAGGGGTTGAGACACAATCATTTAGACAAGACTACCAGAATGGCTATGATCTGCCTCCACAGCCAGAGGCAGCAATGCTTCTCAATGCAAGTTGCTGGAAACCACAGGAGGGGAGAAAGTGCTCTTGCGCTCCAGTCCTGCTTGCAGGTTTCTCAAAGACATCTGCCTGGCCAATGTGAGAACAAGCTGGGAGGGAGTTCCATAGTTAAATGTGTCACTTGATGACATAGTGATGTCAGGTGATTGGCAGGTGGGTGACCCTATCCACTTGCCAAACTTGTGTATTAGGATAATACCTGGGAAGACAGGAGAACTAATGCCAGTGTACTGGAAGAAGCAAAGATCCCCAGTGTCGAAGCAATGATTCTTCAACATCAACTTCGTTGGACTGGTCATAGAATCATGGAGTTGGAAGAGACCACAAGGGCCATCCAGTCCAACCCCCTGACAAGCAGGAAACACCACCAAAGCCTTCTTGACATATGCCTGTCAAGCCTCTGCTTAAAGACCTCCAAAGAAGGAGACTCCACCACACTCCATGGCAGCAAATTCCACTGCCAAACAGCTCTTGCTGTCAGGAAGTTCTTCCTAATGTTTAGGTGGAATCTTCTTTCTTGAAGTTTGAATTCTATGATTCTATGATTCTATGAACTTCGTTGGACTGGTCATGTTGTGCAGATGCCTGATTATCGTCTTCCAAAGCAACTACTCTATTCCAAACTTAAAAAAATGGAAAGGGCAATGCTGGTGGTCAACAAAAGAGGTTTAAAGACTCTCTCAAGGCAAATCTTTAAAAAAACGTAGTACAAAAATCCTTCTATGGCTTATTTTATGACTACGTCTTAAAATAGGGGAAACAGGGTATAAACACCGACAACTGGGAAACACTGGCCTGCAAGCGCTCCAGTCTGAGAACATCCTTTACCAAAGATATCATGGGTTTGAAGAAGCTCAGACTCAGGACGAAAGGGAGAAACATGCTAAGAGGAAGGCACGCTTGGCAAATCCACACCGTGATCAACTCCCGCCTGGAAACCAATGTCCCCACTGTGGAAGGACGTGCGGATCCAGAATTGGTCTCCACAGTCACTTACGGACTTACTTTTAAAACTGTGTTTATGGAAGACAATCTTACTTGGCTACGAGTGATCGCCAAAGAAGAAGATTAGGATAATAAGAACATAAACACCTGCATTTTATTTTATTCCCCCCCCATCCTCACTCCCTTTTTTATTTTCTTATTTTATCACTATCTTTTTATAAATGAAATTATTCTAATGAAATATTAATGACAACAACAGTTTGCCGTGGGTGGGTGGGAAGAGGCAGGTCAAATCTAGTTCTCCACCACCTCTGATTTCCCATGATAGAAGCAGGCTAGCAAAAAACAGAGCTTGGCTCAGCACCCTTCCTCCTGTGAATCATTGCTCCACAAACGCTTTCTGATTAGCTTCTGGCAATTCAGAGGTAGGATACAAATAAATGTCGGCTGGGGGGGGGGGAGAGGCGAGAGACGTCCAGAACTGGGAGTGCTCTGGCTTGCCAGCTAGCCGAAGGAGAGAAAGCGGTGGGGAGGGGGAGAGGAATGGGGTGGGCGCTTTGAAAGCGTTGTATGGGGAACTGGCGTTTGAAAAAAAGAAATGGTTATTCATTGGTTCATTCATGAACTTGCCCCGCCATTCAGAAGATTTGGCAGGGGAAGCAGAGGGCAGAATAGGGCCTCGGCTCGGTCGCTGCATAACGATGACCAAAAAGCTGTTTCCATCTTCTCGAAGCCAGTGGATCTATTTCACCCTCATCTCTCTTGCAGGACTACCCAAATACCAAGAGAAAACAAAAATCCTGACCCACGGTTCTAAAGAGAGAAGCAGCCTTTCCTACAAAGGCACAGGCAGTTGCTAAGTTGCTCCCTAGACCCCCCAAGATAGATCAGGTTTCGGGTTTTCTTAGTGACTCTGGGCATGTGCGTTGGAATAAGACTTGGATTGTTCTTGGAGGCAACCTGCCAGCCCATTGCACTGCAGTATAGGCACCTTTTTGGCCGGCAGAGGCTCTTTGCTTGTAGCAGCTGCCTACCAGGCAGAAATCCAACAGGCCCAGCTTCCCCGGCCCAGCGATGGGGCAAATCTGCATCTGTTGGTTTCCTGCATGGTGGGCTGTTTGCTTGTGTTTAAGAAGCAGCATCTGTTTCAGAGAAGTGGTGGTTCCCTACTGGATGACCAGGCAGAGAAGCCAAAGCAGAAAATGAGGGTAAACAGATGCAATCAAAAGCTGCTGCACATTTTAAAGTGTTTATGCTGAAGGCCTGCTGTCTTTGTCCATGGAGTTTTCTTGGCAGGGATACTGGAGTGGCTTGCCAGTTCCTTCTCCAGGTGGATCACGTTTAGTCAAAACTCTCCACTATGACCTGTCCATCTTGGGTGGCCCTGCATGGCATAGCTCATAGCTTCTCTGAGTTATTCAAGTGCCTTCGCCACGACAAGGCAGTGATCCATGAAGGGGGCAATGATCCATGAAGACGCCTGCTTCTTGGGAGAAAAGCAATGACAAACCTAGACAGCATCTTAAAAATCAGAGGCATCAACTTGCCAACAAAGGTCCGTATAGTTAAAGCTATGGTTTTCCCAGTAGTGATGCATGGAAGTGAGAGCTGGACCATCAAGAAGGCTGATCGCTGAAGAATTTATGCTTTTGAATTATGGTGCTGGAGGAGACTCTTGAGAGTCCCATTTTGAGAGTCTTGAGAGTCCTATTTTCCAGGGACAGTCCCAGATTTACAGAGGCCACGCCAGTTTCTGATTTGATCCCAGAATGCCCCGCTTCTCCTTAGGATGTTTCTATCTTCATTGGATAATGTTGGAGGGTATGGAGTTATGTGACCCCCGATACAACGAGATAAGTTAACTATACGTCCTTTGAAAGACGTCAGAAGGCAGCCTTGTATAGGGAAGGTTTTTTTTAAATGTGTTTAATGTTTTATTATGTTTTTATATATGTTGGAAGCTTCCCAGAGTGGCTGGGGCAACCCAGTCAGATGGGCATGGTAATAATAATAATAATAATAATAGAATAAGGTAAAGGTAAAGGGACCCCTGACCATTAGGTCCAGTCGTGACCGACTCTGGGGTTGCGCGCTCATCTCGCATTATTGGCCGAGGGAGCTGGCGTACAGCTTCCAGGTCATGTGGCCAGCATGACAAAGCCGCTTCTGGCAAACCAGAGCAGCACATGGAAACGCCGTTTACCTTCCCGCTGTAGCGGTCCCTATTTTCAAATCAAATCAATAACCTTTATTAGGCATGACAAAATCAGAAGCTTCAGAACAAAATTATGAATAAAACATTCGCATTATAAACTTCATGAAATAAAATACATATTAATTGAATCAATATTTTAGAACAATATATCAATTTTCAATTAGCATCCCTATTTATCTACTTGCACTTTGACGTGCTTTCGAACTGCTAGGTTGGCAGGAGCTGGGACCGAGCAACGGGAGCTCACCCCATCGCAGGGATTCAAACTGCCGACCTTTTGATCGGCAAGCCCTAGACTCTGTGGTTTAACCCACAGCGCTACCTGCGTCCCAATAATAGAATAGGACGTACCTATTTTCATTGGATAAATGTTGGTGGGACACCTTTAAGGCCAGCATTTTGCAGGAATGATTGATGCATACACCACAAATTTAGGCATGTACAATTAAGGAGGCTTAAAGTGAGGGGGATAAATTCATGTCTCTCTTATCCTAGATTACATTTCAACCACCCAAAATTCAGTCCTATACAAACACACACTCTTTTCTATCTAGGCAATGAAGAGGCATGGTCCCGATCCAAGGATACATTCCTCCCAGACTGAACGCTCTAAGAGGGTGTCAATCAGGGTGGCCTGGGGAGAGTCTCCATGGCCACACAGGGAGGCCCAGACAGGCCCACTCCTGGTGTCACAGGAGACAACGAAGAAACTATCTTGGATGAGCAAAATCATTCTCTCTCTCTCACTCGCAGCCAGTTTGCTAACAACTGCCGAGGGTTTGAGGTCAGAGGCTGATGAGAGCAAGAAGCAGGACACAGCGTTTATTGAAAGGGTATTAATAGATTTCCACGTTACGGTTTTGATTCCCCATCAGGTCTGTTTTCCTTCCTCCGCTTAATGATGTAAAAGCAGGCGAATCTTAAAGAAAATCAATGACTATTCCATTCTGCCTCTTATTATAATGTCAAATAGCTTTTAGGTGCTGTGCAATGAAGCCACCCGAAGTCGTTTTCATTGGCTATAGCCCAAAAAGGAAGAGTTCGCAAGAAATATTAGAAGCAGATAAGTAACCTCCTGGGGCAGCTGTCAGAGCACATGTTGGGCATGCAGAAGCACCCAAGTTCGATCCCCTATAGTAGCATTGGGAAAGATTCACTTCTGAAACACTAGAGAGTCAATACCAGTCAGCATAGAACAGGGGTGGGGGACCTTTGGACCTTCAGATATGGCTGAACTACAACTCCCAACAGCCCCAGTCAGCATGGCCAATGGCCGGGGATGATGGGAGTTATAGTTTAGCTTGGTGGCAGCAGCAAGGGTTTCCTGCAACCAGCATACATGGTACTAAGCCAGATGGACCAGTGAGCTGACCTGATATGAGACAGCTTCCTACAGGCAACAAGAAAGTGGAAAGTTGTTGTCCTTAAGGCTCTGGAGAAGAATGCAGAACAGGGGGAAGACACAACTGTAGCTTGAATTTCCCCGTGCAACTCTGAAGCATAAACTGGGCAAAATGTCCATGCAATTACAGCTTGCGTATGTTCGACTAGCCCCCTGTTGCCCTTTCAGCTTCCGAGACATCCTCTTCCTATTTCCCTCTGACCACTGAGCTTGCGTATGTTCGACTAGCCCCCTGTTGCCCTTTCAGCTTCCGAGACATCCTCTTCCTATTTCCCTCTGACCACATCGCGGTGCTCTGTTGCACCAGAACCGGTTTAGTCCTGCTGGCCACATGACCTGGAAAGCTGTCTGTGGGCAAATGCCAGCTCCCTCGGCCTGAAAGCGAGATGAGCGCCGCAACCCCATAGTCACCTTTGAGTGGAGTTAACCAGGGGTCCCCAGACTTACCGGGCTTTGGGCCGGAGGGCAGGGGAGTGCGCGCGCAGCGGGCTGGAGGGCGGGGGAGTGTGCGCCCATGCGCATGCGCACACACACTTACTGGCGCACTGGCGCACTTCCCGGTCAGAAAAAATAGCCAAAAATCGCTTGTGCGCATGCGTATGGGCCTCCCCCGACCCGGAAGTGCACTGGAAATGACCTCTTCTGGGTCGGGAGAGGCCCATACGCATGCGCACAAAGGATTTTCGGCGATTTTTTTCCGATTTGGAAGATCGCCGCCACGCTGCGCGCTGTAAGAGCGGGCGGCGGCAGCGGGCGGCGGGGGTCGTCGCGGGCCGGATTGGGAGGCCAATTGGGCCGCATCCGGCCCGGGGGCTGTAGTCTGGGGACCCCTGGAGTTAACCATCCAGGGAGCCTTTACCTTTTACCTTTTGTCCCACCACCACTCAAAGGGCTCTTAGTCTTCTTCCCTGGGGGTTCTCGAGCTGGTTCCTCCCACCATTCCTCTGAGTCCAACCAGTCCGTGAGAACAGGTGATATTCCCAAGCCTACTTGGTGTCAGGGGCTGGGCAGAGGAGGCGGAGAGGAGGAAGAAGAGGAAGAAAGCATAGATTTACAACAGGGGCTTGTGGGAGGTTGCTGCTCAGAGGCAGATGAGGGGGAAAGTTGGGAAATAATGGGAGAGCCGGAACAACATCCGGCTGACATGTCACTCGAAAGCATTCCAGACCCACCATCTCCCAGAACCCGGCGAGCCTTAGAAGTAGGAGAGCAAAGAGCTTGAAGACAGAGGGCACATAGCAGCACCCGTAGAGGAGATGATGAAGAAGAATGAGGAAGTGGGAGAGACGTGTGTGTGTGTGTATGTGGAGATTCACTTGGGACAGCACCATTATCCAAGAGGCTGTGTTCTATAGCCTCTCTCTGTAAAGTCTGAAATAAAAAAAGGATGGTAGGAAACTTTTCCTTGTCTTTATACTTTCCTGGGCAACCAGCCAGGAGCCAACGACGGCATCCTGACACTTGGAGATTGTGAGGATTGAACCTGAGACCTTCTCCATGCAACACAGATGCTGTGCCACCTGACTATGCCAGCTGCAGCCAATGGACAAGGCAGAAAGGCACAGGGTTATGTGCAAAGTAGCCCCAAATGTAACACCCCCATTTCCAGCTTGTGCAATGGGCCTTCTCCCTCTCTCCTAGCCAACCCCCTGCAAGATTTTCTAGGGGGACCCCCAAAAAACCCCTGGAGCAGAATTGGCGAGGAGGAGAGGCACAGGCAGGAAAGCTGGGAGGGAAGTTCCATGGAAATTCTTAGACTGTTGGGACATGTGAGCTGGCTACCACCCATGATTCCCTTCCTGCCTTGTGCAGTTCTGCGCATTCAATAGCCTCATCTGAAAAAGTCACCAGATGCGATGGATTCTGGTTTTCATGTTATGAACAGTGGGGACTGCTGCTATCTGAACCTGTTTGGCCTTTTGGCTCTGTTCTTTTCTTTTCTTTTTTTGAAAGAGAAAGAAAAGAAAGTAGTCCTTTTAAATGTGTTGGGGGGGGGAGGGAGAGAGTTATTGGTTCGTTTTTGTTCTTGTTTGTATGATGTACTTTGTGGTTTTATTCTGTATTTCATGCTTCGAACCACCCCGAGAGCTTTGGATAAAAAGCTATAGACAAATTTAATAGATAATAATAATAATAATAATAATAATAATAATAATAATAATAATTGTCACCCTCATTTGCAGAAGAAGCTTTTTCAAAACGACAAGTTTGCAAAAAAACGCCGTGCAATTGCCAATTGTTCCTTTCCCTACAGAACAGGCTGTGTTAAAAAACAAAAAAGCAGGAAAAATATTAACAGGCCCACTTGAACCTACTTAATGGCTCTTTCAAAGGACCTTCTGGAAAGATATTGACGAACACTAATAATGTCAGTCATAAAATGTGAAGCTTTTGAAGTAGATTCAATTCCATTCCCCTGGCAAACAGAGTATCAGGCTTCCCCCACACACTTGGCAATCAAACGAAACACCCAATCTTCTTGCTCTCGATGCTTCTCTGCCCACACTCTCATGCGCACAAATCAAACTACAGAGATTCCCTTGGGCGAATCAATCTGGCTGTATTTTATTCTCTGACTAGAAATATACCAATTCGCTTTCGCCAGGTAAACGTGCATTGTGGGAACAGTAACACATGAAATGACCCCGGCTCAGTGGCAGACCAATTGCTTGGCATGCAGAACGTCACAGGTTCAACCCCTGCTGTCCCCTGTTAGAAATCCTGGAGGGACACTTTGACCACAGGGGAGGGAGAGAAAGCAGATTCACTGCATTTAAAGGCAGATCTACCAAAGCCACAGTTTCAGAAACAGAGTGATAACGGAAACACAGGCATCCTGCAAAATCTGTGGTTCCTCGAATTTTGCAATGCAGTTCTCTGGTCAAGTAATGTGTACAAAGAGGCACTTCCTGGGTTAAAGCGTGCAGACCAATGCGTGCAACAACAAGCAAAAAACCAAACATTAAATGAGAGGGAATTGCATTTCAAAAATGGGTATCTGCTTCGGCAGGTGTCCATGGATCAGACCCGCCTTCGACGCCTGGCAGAATGCATAGCACTGCAAATTGGTCTTCTGCAATGTTCACGTGACAAAGGCCCAATTGCACTCAAACATGTGCACAGTAGAAGAAATTCATACTAAAATGCTGGTGAATTTTCATGAAGACTTTTTAAAGCACACTGATGTGGAAACATGGAAAACTGAACTTGAAACTGGAAAAATGAGAAACAGAGAGAACCCAGAATTTACAGTCACCTTTCCTGATCTGCCAAGTCGGCGGAAACAGCACCGAACTAGATGGACCTAGAACTAGATCTGACTCAGTCTAAGGCTTAACTACTCAGTATAACGGAAGAAGATGAAATGCTTTTTTCATACATTGCCTCTCCCCACTGCACCGCACGCCCGATCTGCGGCCTTTTTCTTTGCTGCCATCATTCTCCCTTCCCACTTTCGATCTAAATTATTTCAGTCCACCTACGCAGGGAAGAAATGTGTTGACTGGGTATGTGCTCCATCAAAAGCTCTTCCTGCACAACCGTCTCCGATGTCAGGGCGAAAGTGCACCTGACTTTGAATGTGTATCTGCATCAAATGTTCAGAGAGCTGTACTTTTAAAATGCAAATTCTGTCAGCTCAAGGTTGGAAGGGGCTGATATTAAATGGGATCAGAATAGGCATGAGTTGGAGTGGAGGGGGGATTTAACCCTCCCTTCCCCTGCAAAAGTCCTGAATCCCTCTGCTGAAGCTGACTTTGGGGTGAAATCCACAAATAGTTATTATTAAGCCTGCAAGGTTTAGTTGACTAATTAAGTCAGATGAATCAGTTAACAGTTGTGCAGTTAGGGAATCTCTAAGGCAGGCACAGGCAATCTTGGCCCTCCAGATGTTTTGGTACTACAACCCCCATGATCCCTAGCTAAGAGGACCAGTGGTCAGGGATGATGGAAATTGTAGTCCCAAAACATCTGGAGGGCCAAGGTTGCCTATGCCTGCTCTAAGACCAGTGGTTCTCAAACTTTTTTCTCTGGGTCACACTTTCAGAATAAAAATTTGCTCGTGTCACACCAAATATTTTGTTGCTAAGAAATGCATTGGAAAACAAAAAGAAACAACTTATTTTAACACAGAACACAACTATTTTATAATAATTATAAATGAGCCTCTTACAGATGTACCTTATGTGTACAAACTCAATGAAAGGTTATATTCAGTTTAATTTGAGACAAATGAACTCTCATCTCATCAATGCAAAGAAGCCATGCTCTTGCTTTCATTTTGAAAAGATATCTATCCATATTCTGCACACACACACACACACACACAAACATATATATATATGATAAAGGTAAAGGACCCCTGGATGGTTAAGTCCAGTCAAAGAAGACAGTGGGGTTGCAGCACTCATCTCGCTTTCAGGCCGAGGGAGCCTGTGTTTGTCCACAGAAAGCTTTCCGGGTCATGTGGCCAGCATGACTAAACCACATATGGTGCAATGGGACACTGTGACGGAAACCAGAGCGCATGGAAACGTCATTTACCTCCCCGCCACAGAGCTACCTATTTATCTACTTGCACTGGTGTGCTTTTGAACTGCTAGGTTGGCAGGAGCTGGGACAGAGCAGCAAGAGCTCACCCCGCTGCGCGGATTTGAACCGCCGACCTTCTGATCGGCAAGCCAAGAGGCTCAGTGGTTTAGACCACAGCGCCACATATTATACAATACGATACTAGGGCTGGGCAATATTTGGTTTTCAGCATCACGCTGTATCACCAGCTAAACATCACAACAAACTGATATATCACGATGTCTGAAAGAAGGATGGAGTTCTGTAGAGGCATGGGCTGGCTTCACTATCCCCCCCCCCCAGTGTGATTTTTGCATAGCACACAAACACACACATAATGATTGGCGATCTATTGCCAGGTCAAAAAGTTATGAAACTGATATTATGATACGGACATCAAACTAGCTTTGGACAATGTATTTATACACAGCCCTATACTGTACTGTACTGTGCTATACTGAAATGTTTAAATGTTTCTTTGATTGTCCTTGAATCTTCCTGCCACAGTTGCCATCCTCTCCTGCCACACCAGTGTGTTGGGCAACACCCTGTGAAAACCACTACTCTTCGCATTGCACTCAATGGTCTTACTGTCTTTACCTCCTTTAGAAGGTAACAGTGCATAAGTTACTTCAAAAAGTGGTGAACAAGTCTGTTTGGGGGACGCAGGGCCGGCTCTAGGTAGACCCCTGGTGTCGCAGGGCACCACGGCGCCGGCCCGCCAGGAGGGCGCCACGAGCTGCGCCCACCCGCTGGCCGGCCGGTCCGCCGCGCAGCTGCGTGCGATGCCCACCCGCCCACCGCGCTGGGAAACGGGGCGGGAGGGCGCCGGAGAGATCCGGCGTACCACGGCGCCAGGGGTGCTTCAGACGGCCCTGGGGGGACGCCTTGTCTCATTCCCCATGGCTTCTGCAATAACAGTACCACCGCAGATTCAATTCTGCATGTGTATGTGTTGGAATAAAGAGGGGCTGCCAAGGAAGAGGGCAGCAACTGTCCCCCATATTGCTAAAACATAGAAAAACTGCAGCTGCCAAGCGCTATCAAGGCCACATCTGCACCTACATCTAAAACATTAACACAACACTTTGAAGAATGATGGCTCCCAGCAAAACATTCTGGGAGCTATAATTTGCTCAGAGAATTGAGAGTTGTTAGGAGACCCCCATTCCCCTCTTGGAGCTACAATTCCCTGAGTGGTTAAGCACCCAGTCCATAGCCCCAGAGAAGCAATTCCCAGGGAACTGGAAAGGACAATTGTAACGATGTACATAAAGCGCTTCAAAGAGTAAAAGAAGAAAAGAGGATCTATAAATGCTGCGTGTTATTAAACAATCACGAGCAAATTGTTTAATATCTGTTTCTGGGATGCTTACTGCGGAGCAAAAAAAAAAACTCTCTTTACAATAGACAAATGGGCACTTCTTCTTTTTTAAAAAAAGGGGGGGGATTGTTGAAGTTTTGAATTATGGCTTCTATTTTTATGCCGGTGTTGCAGTTGGTGCCAAAGAGCTAAACAGCCTGAATCAGAAGCAAATTTGAGGGTTGGAAAAACATTACTCATTCCTCTTTAGCTGCATTGTTCAAAGGGGAAACAGGAATTCCTTCTCGTTCCTTTCGCCACTCCCCATCCGACGATTCACGGTGTCAGAACTCATCTAAATTGTCTTTAGCACAGTTCGCGAAAAGATGTCAACAGTGATTAAGGTAACCTAGCTTTTAATCATGCAATCTCCTTCTCAAAGGGGTTTTGCTAGTATCAAATACCTACGGCGCCGGGGGGGGGGGTTGTGGCTAGCAATCCATGGGGCTTGTGCACTCATCTCTGGGGAGGGGTACCACATTGGCACCACCATCCCTCCGCAGTTTGGCCCCTCCATTTATGAGACATTAGCAGTACATCTTTAGAAATGGTTCTGCTCTTTTTAAAGAGATTACCTTCTTTCTTTTTTTCATCTCATATGTTGCCCCAAGCTGTGCAGCGGCTTACACATCTATTAAATGAACAAGCAACTTTTGCTCAGAGTAGACCCATTGAAATGCATGGGCACGACTCACTTAGCCCCATTAACTTCAATGGGTCGACTTTGTTGGGTACAGTCATACCTCGGTTTGAGACCGCAATTCGTTCCAGGGAGTCGGTCGCTCCCCGAGTTCGTCGTAAACCAAGGGGCTCTTCTGTGCGTGCGCGCGCTGCGCAGACCGCTTCTGTGCATCCGCGAGCCGCGGAACCCGGATGTAAACACTTCCGGGTCCGCGGCGGTCGCAAACTGATGGTTGCAAACGGAGGTGGTCGCAAATCGAGGAATGACTGTACTGCCTGTGATCAGCGACTGGGCAAAATCTGGTCTGTGGATGATCACCTCTTGCCCTACCAAGTACTAACAGGGAGAAGGAAAAGAATTGTGTCACTGACATCTATTTATAACTTTCTCTTCGAGAAGATAATCTTCTGTCCTTTTTGTTGTTGTTACAGGCACCACCAAAATGAACAAGTGGTACCTCTGGTTAAGAACTTAATTCGTTCTGGAGGTCCATTCTTAACCTGAAACTGTTCTTAACCTGAGGTACCACTTTAGCTAATGGGGCCTCTCACTGCCGCTGCGCCGCCAGTGCATGATTTCTGTTCTCATCCTGAAGCAAAGTTCTTCACCTGAGGTACTATTTCTGGGTTAGCGGAGTCTGTAACCTGAAGCGTTTGTAACCTGAAGCGTTTGTAACCCGAGGTACCACTGTACTGGTTAAAGGAGAGACCTTAAATTTGCAGTATTATAGGTGGTAACAGAATTAACTGGACCTTTTCCTAACTTAATAAGACTATTTGGACCAATATAACAATAACAGCTGGTGTGGTATAATGTTCAAACAAAATAAAAAAATTCCTTCCAGCAGCACCTTATAATGTTGAGGGTTTTGGATTGGGACCTGGGTTCAAATCCCCACTTAGCCACGAAGCACATGGAGTGACTAGTCATTGCCTCTAAGCCTAGCCTACCTCACAGGCTAGTTGTGGAAATCAAAATGAGGAGGGAGGGAGAACTATGTAAATAATAAAATAAACATTTTTTGTCCTGCTCTTGCTAATGACTCTTTATTCTCTAATGTGCTAATGAATTGTCACTGTCAGGTGGCTGATGAATGTCCTTACTTGCAGATGGTGGTGTGATGATTAATCTTATGCTCCTACAGTATATTAGTTTATAAGTATCAAGTACTTACCGTAGTTAACTATTTAAATTACAGTTTTGTTTCAATCCCCTTTAAATGAGTGAGCAGAACTAAGTTCTCTTAAAGGAAATGCACGCAAAAAACTTAAACGCATTTTGGTCCCCCATAAACAGATTATGGAAGTTGGGTCCTAACCAGAAGGAAAAAAGATGGGAAAATGCAGGAATATGAATCCTACACGGTAAAACAGGGATAGGGAATGTTTCAGCCTGAGGGCCACAAGGATAGAAGCATTCTCAGAGTTCAAATGCACATCCCAGCCAGGCAAAAGCACTTGGGGGGGCAATGAAGGGGTGTGGCTGGGGAGAATTCCAGGGCCAGACAGAGAGTCTTGGGGGCCACATTTGGTCCCTGGGTCTGAGGTTCCCTGCACTTGTAGTCTTCAGGAATTGCAGACCTTTAAGAGATATGTGGACATGTGGAGAAAATGTGGGAGAAGGCGGAAAAGGAATCTTAAACTGGGATTACAGTAGAAGAAAAGACAGTGAATGGACAGGCAAAAAGGAGAAAGGATCAAAAGTTGGGAGGAGGAGGAACCTAGAACTTCCACAATAAAATACTAACGTAAAATAGCAGATGAAAGCACTCTGTCACCCTTGTCCAACAAATCCACTTTTATAGAACAAAATGGGATGTTTGCAGTTAGGAAAGTGATGGGGAAATCCACTGAAGGCAAATCAGGATGGATGCTCCTTGTCATATAATTTGCCTATAAACAGATTGGAATGTTCAAGAAAGACCAGATGGGCTCCAATTGCCCTGAAAGCGTTGTACAAGCAAATCTGGATGAGTGCTCTGGTCATCTGGAGGATCCCTTAATGCTAAGACAGCACAGAGAGGCAAACTACCCCCAGGAATGCATTTGTGTCTTTAAAATGGAATGTGAGGATTACGAACCTCCGAGAGCAAAAGGGTCTCCTGCGGTTATTCAATTGCTCGGCAGAATCTATTTGCTCGAGAACAGCCTGCGGTGGCTTATGAAACTTTTTCTCAACATGCTGCCCACATATTTTACAAAACACTTTTGAATTGTTGTGCGGCGCTAAGTCAATTCCTTTCAGCCCGGCTTCCCCTCCCTCCTAACTGCTCTGCTGACTCATAATGGCTGAATGTTAACACAAAATAAGTGTAGAAAAATAAATAAGAGAGTGATCAAAATGCAAATTTGCGGAGACACCCCCCCCCTTTTTAAATTGCCACCATGAAACGTGAATAAACAACCGTAAACCTCCCATAAAGCTTGGAGCGACTCCCTTTTGAAGAAAGGTTACAAATTTGAGGCTTTTTGTTTGTTTGTTTAGAGAAAAGGCAAGTATCCCATGTGGGGAGAATACTGTTGCACTGGGATCCTGCTTGCAGGCTTCCCATAGGCTAGGTTGCACCCTGTGAGAATAGATGCTGGGCTGATGAGCCTTTGACTTGGTCTAATAATAATAATAATAATAATAATAATAATAATAATAATAATAATTTATTTATACCCCGCCCATCTGGCTGGGTTTCCCCAGCCACTCTGGGCAGCTTCCAACAAAAATATTAAAATACAATGGTCTGTTAAACATTAAAAGCTTCCCTAAAAGGGGCTCTTCTAATGTCGTTCTTCTAATGCTCTTCCCTCCCAGGACTAACAATTGACTCCAGAGAGATTTCCAACAGCAACACAGTTTGTGTGATGGGGTTTAGAGGGAGAGCATTAACCTCCCCCCCCTCCTCTGCAGGCTGCAGTCCTGATTAAATGCCCTAGTAACAAATATTATCATTATTATTATTATTATTAATTGAATTTATATACCACCCTATACCCAGGGGTCTCAGGGTAGTTCACAGAATAAAATCAAGATAAAGGTAAAGGTAAAGGGGCCCCTGACCATCAGGTCCAGTTGTGTCCGACTCTCGGGTTGCGGTGCTCATCTCGCTCTATAGGCCGAGGGAGCCGGCGTTTGTCCGCAGACAGCTTCCGGGTCATGTGGCCAGCATGACAAAGCTGCTTCTGGCGAACCAGAGCAGCGCACGGAAACACCATTTACCTTCCCGCCAGAGCGGTCCCTATTTATCTACTTGCACTTGATGTGCTTTCGAACTGCTAGGTGGGCAGGAACTGGGACCGAGCAATGGGAGCTCACCCCGTTACAGGGATTCAAACCGCCGACCTTCTGATCAGCAAGTCCTAGGCTCTGTGGTTTAACCCACAGCGCCACCTGGGTCCCAAAATACAAATCCACAAAATATCTAATAAAAATAAAAACAACAATCCAATAGTACCCCCCCCCAAAAAAACACATTTTGAAAGGGCATAGGATGTAAATAGGATCAACAAAAGGCTTGGTTAAAAAGGAACGTTTTTGCCTGGCACCTAAAGGTGTATAATGAAGGCGCCAGGTGAACTTCCCTGAGGAGAGCATTCCACAGAAGGGGAGCTACTGCAGAGAATGCCCGTTCTCGTGTTGCCATCCTCTGGACCACTGAAAGAGGAGTCATACGAAGGAGGGCCTCAGAAGATGATCTCAGGGTCTGGGGAGGTTCATATGGAAAGAGGCGGTCCTTGAGGTATTGCTGTCCTGAGCCATTTAAGGCTTTATAGGTCAAAACTAGTGCTTTGAATTAGGCCCAGAAACTAATCAGTAGCCAGTGCAGTCAGACAAGGATCGGTATAATAGGCTCAAACAAAATGAATTCGTCTTGCGAGTCACCATCAGATCACCATCAGATCGCAAAATGCATTCGTCTTGCGGAAAATTCATCTTGCAGGGCATTCGCCTTGCGAGGTACCACTGTACAAATATACACGTCACCCCCTATATTTCTCACATACAAGAGAAAGGTATCCATACAAAAGAAACTCTGGTGAGGAAAATACTCTGTGGGGGTTAAGATCTTCAAAACAGCCTACTGTGGGCTGAGCAACACATTTCTCCAGAAATGTCTGGGAGAACAATGGCAAACATTGCTAGGACCACAGATATGCAGGGATGGGTGGCGGGGGGCAGAGGTCAAATTCAGGTTGTATTTTTAAAGGAGAACCAACCTAATGTGCACTTTCCAAGAAGAAGACACGAACTTGAACTCGGCCTTTCCAAGGTGCACTTCTCTGAATTTTACAGTGCTGTTCTCCAGCCAGGTAATGTGCATATATGTGTGTTGGGAGGGGGAAAGGTATAGGGGGGAAAGGTATTTTGGGGAGAATAACATACAAAAATACAGGACGGGTATTCTGTGGCACCTGTAAAAAATGCCACATCTGCAGACTGAAGTGATCAGGTCAGTGCGTCTGGCTGTTAACCAGAAGGTTGGTGCTTCAAGCCCGCCCAGGGGTGGTTGTGGGCAGGAATTCTGTATTGCAGGGGGTTGGACTAGATGACCCTTGGGGGTCCCTTCCAGCTCTACAATTCTATGATTCTACAGAAGAGGGTGATAAACCACTGGCCCTGTTGCTGTTCCTGAACAACAGCTCCCATTAAGACCCAGACAGCATGGCCAGTTTTCAGCCAGGATGGGTGTTGGAAGAACAGAGGTTCACCACCCCTCTTCTAGAATTGCTGGATTCACAGAATCACAGAATTGTAGAGTTGGAAGGGATCCCGAGCGTCATCTAGTCCAACCCCCTGCAATGTCGGAATCTTTTGCCCAATGTGGGGCTCGAACCCACAACCCTGAGTTAAAGAGTGGAGAGCTCTACCAACTGAGCTACCCCCAACTGGATTGTTCCCCCCCCCAAAAAAACCTTTGCAGCTGGCAACCAAGATGCCAAAGTGGAGTGGAATGTACCTAAGCACTTTTTAAATTCATCCTAATAACTTAAACATAGCTCTAGAGGGACACGCCATCCCAGGAAAGGAAATTCTTACATATGGGGAGGGAAATTGGGTAAAGAAAAGCCGCCAATGTCTGTTCTGCGTAAGAGAAAGACATACAGTAATTTGAAACTGGTTTCAGTTACAACGTCCCGTCCCCCCCCAGACGATGAGAATGCTGGTCATAAAGCATGTTAAACAGTTTAAAGAAAAATGATTTCTTAGGCATTGCAAATTAGATAATAAAAAGCACTGGACAAAACAAATAATTTATGCCATGGCTTTAGAGCCTTGGTTATGGTAATAAATAACGTATAAATCCGATACTGTGTTTACTGGCAACATTTTACTTCCCTTTCCCCCTCCCCGCTCTCTGATCAAGAGGAGATGATCCATCATGTAATTTAATCACCGCCACCATCATCATCACCACTGTTTTTGTGCCAGAAGAGAAGAGACAAAAATTGCTCGGAAGGCTGAGGCTGGCAATGGACAGAATCCCGGGACGAGGCAGATAATGATTTGAGACAACTCTGCTGCCGTGTGCAGACTCTGTCTGGGCTTCCAGCTGCCAGCCTGTCACAGGCTTCATGCCCACTGACTTTGGCTGAAGTGCTCCCAAACCCGGGTGTGTGTTTGTCGGGGGGGGGGGGTAAGGCGGTGGGTGGCAGGGCACAGGGCCAGGATGAAGCCATTCCAGCTCCGAGATGCAATGCAGCCGAAACTAATTACATGCAAGCTCTCCCTGACTTACACAGCAATTTTGTAATCTGAGCACTGGGTTTCGTAAGGGCAGGAGAAGCGCCATGACATAAGGGGCTTCTCCTCCCTCTCTTGTGCGTGTACGGTACGCACACACACAAACACACACGCACACAAACCGTAAGCTCTTTTCAGATACCACACTTCACACTTTGCAGGGACAGCGTGGGTGTTCCCGGGTTAGCAAATACGCAAAGCGTATCATGATAGATGCAACGGCTGCCCAAGCATCTCTTAGCCATGCTTTAGCAGAGGCAAGAGGCAATTTTAAAACAAGAGGCGCATGCCAATCGAAAGGAGAGCTGGACGGGGTCAGGCCTGGCTCTCCACCCTTGAAACAATTTGCTGTCATTTTCCTGGGTGGCAATCAAGAACCCCCACATGCAAAATCTGCATTAGGGAGAGCCAAGCAACACAGCAGATGCTTGCTTTTAAAAGGGTGCTTACAGGGACCCTTCCCCTAGGAAAAGTAGCTATATGGGATAGCAGACTCTCCAAATGTCCCTATTTTCCAGGGACAGTCCCAGATTTACAGAATCTGCCCTGGTTTCTGATTTGATCCCGGAATGTCCCGCTTTTCCTTAGGACGTCCCTATCTTCACTGGAGAAATGTTGGAAGGTATGGAGTTATGTGACCCCCCAAGCCAAGGAGTTAAGTAGCTATACGTCCTTTGGAAGACGTCAGAAGGCAGCCTTGTATAGGGAAGGGTTGTTTTTTTTAAAAAAAAAGTTTAATGTTTTATTATGTTTTTATATCCCCTTCATGAATCAATGCCTTGTCATAGCGAAGGGGCTTGAATAACTCCAAGAAGCTATGAGCTATGCCATGCAGGGCCACCCAAGATGGACAGGTCATAGTGGAGAGTTTTGACTAAACGTGATCCACCTGGAGAAGGAACTGGCAAGCCACTCCAGTATCCCTGCCAAGAAAACTCCATGGACAAAGACAACAGGCATATAAAAGTTATGACGCTGGAAGATGAGCCCCTCAGGTCGGAAGGCGTCCAACATGCTACTGAGGAAGAGCGGAGGACAAGTACAAGTAGATTCAGAGCTGATGAAGTGGCTGGGCCAAAGCCGAAAGGTCGCTCAGTTGTGGATATGCCTGGAAGCGAAAGGAAAGTCCGATGCTGTAAAGAAAAATATTGCATAAGGGGACGACAGAGGACGAGAAGGTTGGACAGTGTTCTCGAAGCTACGAACATGAGTTTGACCAAACTGCGGGAGGCAGTGCAAGACAGGAGTGCCTGGTGTGCTACGGTCCATGGGGTCATGAAGAGTTGGACACGACTAAACAACAACAACAACAACAACAACAACAACAACAACAACAACAACATGTTTTTATATATGTTGGAAGCTGCCCAGAGTGGCTGGGGCAACTCAGACAGATGGGTCGGGTATAAATAATAGAATTATTATTATTAAAGAGGATGTCTCTATTTTTATCGGAGAAATGTTGGATGGTATGGGATTCTCGATTTGTTCCCTGGCACTCTCCTCAGCCCATTCCCGCCAGGTCAGAACCCCTCATTGATCCTGCTCCACAAACTGTTCTGGGACAGAAATAATGCTTCTTGCTTGCCTAGAAGAATGGGGAGGGGTGTGTGTGTAAAAAGCTGTCTTTTGCATGGCTGGAATGCAGCCCCCCCATACAAAGTCATCCATCCCCCAATAGCTGCTGGCAAGGAATATTGCAGGTGACGCAGGTGAGCTTGGAGAAGCAGGAGCCCAGGTGTTTCTGGCAGAAGACAGCCGCCGCCTTGAAGCTGGCACTCCTGTGAAAGTATTGGGGATGTGGTGACGCAGTTTTACGTGGTGGGTGCCTTTCCAAAGGTTTGATATGGGGCAACAGCTTCCTTAGGCTCAGGGCAAGCAAACTCCACCAGCCAAGGTGAGCTTTTGAGCTCGAGGTCTCCAAGCCACTCCATCAGTTGGTGAAACTACCTGCCAAGGCATCTAGCTGGGAGACTGTCTAGCTGCCGCCTCTGCATTCGCTGCTGTGGTAGTGGTGTTTTGTAGTGGCATAGTGGGGGGGCATGGGGGCCGTGGCCCAGGGTGCAAGCTTCAGATGGGGCACAACCAGCTGCCCCCACGCAGGTGCCGGCTTCCATGAGTATCCTCGCCCTGCCCTGGCAAAGGCGGCAGAGCAGCTTGGGCCCACGGTGAGAGGGTGCAGACAGAGGGAGGCAAGCGAGGACCAACCCCAGCGTGGCCTGGCCCACTTTTCTCTCCACAGGTGTCGGGGAGATTTGCCTACCAAGGGCCAGGTCAGCCAGCCAGGCTCCCCCCTCCCGCCCATGGGCAGGCAGGCAGGCAGGCGGTGCAGTGCAGTGCAGTGCAGTGCAGTGCAGTGCAGTGCAGTGCAGTGCAGTCCCTCTTGGCTCGGGTGCAGGGGTGTTTAGGTGGCATCAGCGGCTTGCCTGCCCCGGGCTCCAGCAACCCATGCTACGCTGCTTGTGTTTCACATGCTGCCACCTTGGCGGACAACCCTGCAGCAGCATCATGGCTTCCGAGGGTGGGCCAACTCACACTCCTTGCTCTGGGCCACAGATTGACGCATGATGGGGGTGAGGGGTTTCAATATCTGTGTGGTTGGGTGTTGCTGGCACATGTGTTTGTTCCTGCTGTCGTCCTGGAGCATGTGCTGCGTGCATGGGTCCCTGATTGGCTGCCCTGAGGTGGGCGGGGCCAGTGGGCCTGCCCCGGGAGCTGTGCGTGTGGATTGTGTGGTGCAGCAGAATTGCTGGAGGTGGGTTCGAGTTCTGCGGCACTTGTAGCTCCTTGGGATGCTGTGGGTTTTGCACGGGCGGATCTGCTTTGGATTCCTCTGTAAATGAACAAAATGCAATCCATGCTGCCTTTCTGCCAAAGCACTCAAGGCCGAGCGCAATTTCAGATAATGGCTTCTAGTTTGAGAGACACGATGTAAAAGTGTGGGTGGCTGGGAAGGAACGGGAAGAGAAGAGGAAATTAAGTGAAAGGCGGGTGAAACATCTTTCCTGCGCTTACATAAGAAAGGCATGTCATGGTCAGGAGTAACGTTCATCGCTGGGAGTCAATTCTAGGGCAGGAAGAGTCAAATGGCAGGTGGGCTCAGCCAGGTTTGTGCCATGGAGTGCTTAGGGGAAAGGGTGGTTTGTTGTTGTTGAAAAGAAATATGAGAGAGAGAGAGAGAGAGAGAGAGAGAGAGAGAGAGAGAGAGAGAGAGAGAGAGAGAGAGAGAGAGAGAGCACGTGCCTGGGAAGCTGCTAAAGAGCCACAATACGGATAGTCACATTTTCCTCAAGGATGCCCTTGAAAACAATGCTGGGTCATGATACTGCCCTGTTCCCAGGGGCATCCTGTGCCAGGAACGCAATGCGGCTTACCCATCATGAAGCGGTGGCAAGGCTTTTCGTTAAAGGAAAAGAAGAAAAGTCCTTTTTAGAGGCCGTCCAAAAACCAGAGGTCCTTAAAATTTGCCCACTCTGGGCATTAATGGGTCAGAAAAGCCCCGCTGGATCCAGCCCATCTAGTCCAGCATCCTATTCACACAGTAGCCAACCTGGTGATTCATGGAAGCTCACAAACAGGACGTGAAGCAACAGGAATTCCCAGCAACTGGTATTCAGAGGCATTCTGACAGCGCAACAGTTAGCAACCATTGATAGCATTAACCTCCACAAATTTGCCTAAAACTCTTTTAAAGCCATCCGAGTTGGGAGCCATCGCTAGGATCCAGGAGTACCCCCAAGCTACGAACCGGCTCCTTCAGAGGAACTGTAACCCTATCAAAAGGAGGCGACCTCCCACCCATCTGGTCTAGGGAACCACCCACTAACTGCCTCAGTCTTATCTGGGTTGAGGTTCAGTCTGTTGGCTCTCATCCAGTCCATTACCGAGGCAAAACACTGCCTCACCTGCAGATCTAAAGAAGAAATAGAGCTGGGAGTCCTCAGCATACTGCTGACAATGTACAGTGGTACCTCGCTAGACGAATGCCCTGCTAGACGAATTTTTCGCTAGATGAATGGGTTTTGCAATCGGAGGTTGCCTCGCAAGACGAATTCATTTTGTGAAAAATTCGTCTAGCGAATTGCGGTTTCCCATAGGAATGCATTGAAATTCAATTAATGCGTTCCTATGGGCAAAAAATAAAATAAAATAAATCCAATGCATTCCTATGGGATTCACAAGACGAATTTTTCACAAAACGAATTGACTCACAGAACGAATTAAATTCATCTTGCGAGGCACCACTATACTCCAAACTTCATGTAGATGTTAAGCAACATAGGGGAGAGGATTGAGCCCTGTGGAACCCCACATTGAAGGTTCGACGGGGCTGAAAAGAATTCCCCAAGCAACACCCCCTGGGAACCACCATCCAAGTAGGACTGGAACCACCGCAGAGCGGTGTCACCCACCCCTAGTTCTGATTGTCGCTTCAGAAGGATACCATGGTTGACAGTATTGAAAGCCGCTGAGATGTCGAGGAGAATTAACAGGGACATGTTCCCCTTCTCTCTCTCTCGACAGGGCGAGCAAAGCAGTTTCTGTGCCAAAACCGGGCCTAAACCCCGACTGAAATGGATCCAGAAAATCCAGTGTTTCTTCCAAAGGCCCCTGGATCTGGTCTGCGACCACACGCTCCAGAACCTTGCTCAGGAAAGGGAGATTAGCAACTGGCTGGTAGTTAGTTAGGTTTTTCCAAATGCAGAGGGGGTTTCTTAAGGAGTGGTTTTACCACTGCCTCCGTCAAACAGGCAGGGACCACCCCCTCTCGTAAAGAGGCATTGAACACTTCCCTGACCCAGCCAGCTGTTCCCTCCCTGGCTGGTTTTATCAGCCAAGAGGAGCAAGGGTTTAAAGTGCAAGTGGTTGCTCAGACTGATCTGAGCACCTTGTCCACATCCTCAAGCATTTAACATGCAAGATTTAAGATATGCAAATATCTTTTGGGGGGGGTGTTGATCAATTATTAAATGGGATTGTAGCAGACAGAGAGGTCCTGCTGACGTCCTAAGGAAAACTGTGCCTGGTAGTTGTAGGTGACTTTGAAGGTGACTCGGAAACTACAACTAATCCAGAATGCGGCAGCTAGACTGGTGATTTGGAGCGGCTGCCGAGACCACATAACACCGGTCTTGAAAGATCTACATTGGCTCCCAGTACGTTTCCGAGCACAATTCAAAGTGTTGGTACTGACCTTTAAAGCCCTAAATGGCCTCAGTCCAGTATACCTGAAGGAGCGTCTCCATCTCCATCATTCTGCCCAGACACTGAGGTCCAGCACCAAGGGCCTTCTGGCGGTTCCCTCGTTGCGAGAAGCCAAATTGCAGGGAACTAGGCAGAGGGCCTTCTCGGTGGTAGCGCCTGCTCTGTGGAACGCCCTCCCAACAGATGTCAAAGAGGAAAACAACTACCATACTTTTAGAAGACATCTGAAGGCAGCCCTGTTCAGGGAGGCTTTTAATGTTTAATAGATTATTGTGTTTTATTTTTCTGTTGGAAGCCGTCCAGAGTGGCTGGGGAGACCCGGCCAGATGGGCGGGGTATAAATAATAAATTATTATTATTATTATTATTATTATTATTATTATTATTGGGAGACAATCTCCCATTGGCATCATGCTGGTGGGTGGCAAAAATGGGAGGGGAAAATGGAGTGAGTGTGGGACAGACCGAAATCTGGAGAGGAGGAAGGGGAGAAAAGTTCTCTGCGAGTGAGGAGTTCAGCCCTTCAGAAAGAGCTACCTCTTCCTTCCTTCTTCAGTCGTCTTTCCCAGGAAACCCTAGGAATTGTAGTTCTGAGGGGAACAAGTGGTCTACTAACAACCCTCAGCACCCTTATCCAATCACAGTTCCCAGGATCCTTTGCAATAAGCCACAACTGTTTAAAGTGGGATGCTACTGAGTTAAATCTATAGTGTCGATGGGGCTTTACAGCTCCAGGCTCCAGCCCCAAAGCTCTCTAAATCTTCATTGTGTGGTTCACACAATAAGACTGTGTGACAGGATGAATATATTTTCCCCTCTAGTATTATTATTAATTTTATTTTTATTCTGCCCTATACCCAAAGGTCTCAGGGCAGTTCACATAAAGTATATCTTTAACTGGAAGAACACATTCGCTTCTGGTTATGCAGCCGGTGGGTCGACGGTAATGGCAGAGGGAAGGCCCAACTGTGGGACAGAGCCAACACTAAAGTACAACAGCAGTGTGTGTACGTCTGTGTGTTTGAATGCTTGCTATGGAAATTGTAGTGTCATGAGTACCTATTTTCATCTTTGAAATGTCAGAAAGCCTGCTACGCATGCAGAGGTACCATGACAGACCCAACAGGGAGATTTTATGAGGAATTCTATCCCACTGCCAATGTGTTAACAGTGACTCATTTGATTTGTTCACTACACAGGGAACTGACCTGGGAGGGAAAACACATTTTTCCATCCGCTGGCTTTTTTCCCAACCTTATCTGTTTTCCATCCATGGAAAACAGCTGGCTTATAGCCTCTCTGTGAAACGGAGTTCCGGTCGCACCAAAAAGCCCATGCCCACTTTTCATCTGTTCCAAATTAGCTGGAAGAGTCAGAATACCACCCATGGCAAAGGATTTAGCGCCAGTGGAATTTGTTCTTCCTTGGGGATGTTTACCACAAGACTGAACAAAGGGAGCTATATCCCATTCTAGCTTAGGGAAGCGTACAATTAGTGTGATCCCTACTATCTCCACTATTGAATTCAATGGGATTTACTCCCAGGCAAGTGGGGTTAGACTTGTAGCCATGGAGTTGTATACAATGTTTAAATTAATGCAGTGTTTTTCAACCACTGTTCCGCGGCACACTAGTGTGCCGCGAGATGTTGCCTGGTGTGCCGTGGGGAAAAGACAGCGGTGCGGCGGCGAGCCGCTGCGTTGCGCCTGCAGGATCCCTGGCTGACTGGCTGGCTGGCTGAGCGCGTGTGGTTCCTTCCCAGAGGAGCCTGGCAGGCGCCAGCACGGGGAAGCGCTTCTGCGGGGAAAGCAGGCAGAGTCAGCGCCCAGCAGCGCGGCGCTGGATTGAGGAGGTGGTGCTTCGTGCGGAGCTGCTGGGTGCCGACCCGGCAGACCGCTTCCTTGATCCGGCGGCCTACTGGGTCGGCGCCCAGCAGCGCTGCGCGGAGCACCGGATTGAGGAAGCGGCCTGCAGGGTCGGCGCCCAGCAGCTCCGCACGAAGCACCGCCCCCTCAATCCAGCGCCGCGCTGCTGGGCGCTGACTCTGCAGACCGGCTCCTCAATCCGGCACTCTGCAGGACAGCTTTCTTTTGGGCAAGGAGTTTGCAAACAGTTTAACAGCGCAGCCCTGTCCCTGCGCATTTGGAAGCGAGCCCTGGACCGCTCCGGGGGGGGGGCTTACTCCACCTCGCGCGAGGAGTGGGGGGCCCTAAGCATTGACGTTTTCGGCGGCGGCAACAGGTGGGCGGCGTGCGGGATCCGTGGGCGGGGGGCGCCTCAGGTCTGGCGTCTCTCCCCCGGGCTGTTTCCTTGGCAATGGGGGATGGAAGCCGCGTCTCCCCCGGGAGCAGGAAAAAGGGCGGCAAGGCGAGAGCCGCCCGCAAGCCCCGGCACCGCGAGCTCCTCAGTGGCTGCGGGTCTCTGGCAGCGCGATGCTGCAGTGGCTGCTCAGTCTCCTGCTCTCTCCCGTGTCCCGCACCGGCGCAGCTGGGCGCCGACCTGGCAGGCCGCCTCCTCAATCCGGCGCTCCCTGCAGCGCTCCTGGTCACTGACCCAGCAGGCCGCCTCCGGGACCCAGCAGCAGCAATGCTGGCTGCGGTAATTACAGTAAAAAAATTTTTTAAAAGACACCCCCCGAAAATAAGCCATAGGCTTATTTTCTTGGGTAAAATAAATATAAGACGGTGTCTTAAAATGTGGGAAACACGGTAATAACCTCAATAATATAGGCACAGAGTTAATTTTTTTAACATTTTCTAATGGTGGTGTGCCTTGTGATTTTTTTTCATGAAACAAGTGTGCCTTTGCCCAAAAAAGGTTGAAAAACACTGTGCTAAAGTGCTTAGCGGGGCACCCAGTTTTACACCAGCATTATACAGTGGTACCTCGGGTTACAAATTTAATTTGTTCCGGAAGTCCGTTCTTAACCCGAAGCATTCTTAACCCGAGACACACATTTGCTACATAGGCCTCCCAGGGCCCCGGAAGAGGAATTGCACTCGTATCCTGGGGCAAAGTTCGCAACCCGGGACACCGACTTCCAGGTTTGTGGAGTTCGTAACCCAAAGCGTTTGTAATCCGAAGCATTCAGAACCCAAGGTACCACTGTAGTGACATGGACCAACACTTGGGCTGGTTGAAGCCTCGTAGAAGACAAAACCGCGGCACATTAGCGATGCTCTTGTTAAATACGAACCTTCGCCAGGCCACCTTCACAACATATCTGAGGACACTTGCCCATCGCACCAAACTGCGAGACACACTTTCAGTGCCAATGAGCCAAACCCCCAACATTATAGCTCCGTTTGTACAGCAAGAGAATCTTGATCTCAGGGTTGCGGGTTCAAGCCCCACGTGGGGCAAAAGATTCCTGAATTGCAGGGGGTTGGGCGAGATGAGTGTCCTGTTCCCTTCCAACTTTACAGTTCTAGGATTCTATGTAGTAGGCAACCTTCCTTTAGCGTCTGCCCTAGAACTGCTCGTTTCAAACTCTCGGCTGACTTGCACCTTGCTTTATTCCTTTATTATAGCATCGTCCTCAGCGGTCAAAATTCACCAGGTGCCAGGCGCATTTCGCCCCCGCTTGCAACCAAGTGAAGATGCCCGATTGCCGGGATGGTGCATGGAACCCTGAATGTTCTCACACACTAGCAACACACCCTGTAGAATTCTATCTGCTATATTTTATCTGCCCAATCAGACTGAATTTCAGAAACAAAAAAAAAGTTGTTTGGGAAAATACGGCTTTTGGGCCGTCTGGCCCCCCAAATGGCAACTAGACATTCCATGTTGGCGCCTGCAACCCTGGTTTAAGGAGCCATTTGACACCTAGCTTGTATATCTGAGTTTCTAGCACTGCCACTAAGGCCCCTGGGAAGGGCCATAGCTGAGTGGCAACATCAGCTTTGCATACATAAGGTCCCAGGTTCCATTCCTGGCATCTCCAGGTAGCCCTGGGACAGACCTGCATCCGAAACCACGATGAGCCACTGCCAGCCAGTGCAAGCAGCACTGAGCTAGATGGACCAATGGTCTGACTCTCTAGAAAGGCAGCTTTCTAAATCTCACATGTTTATTATTACATTTCTATCCTGCCCCTTTTCTCCAAGGAGTTCGAGGTGGTGTACATAGTTATCTCGCCCCTCTCATTTAATCCCCACAACAACCCTGCGAGGTAGGTCACTGACTGAGCTTTGTGGCAGAGAGGGGATACGAACCCTAGTCTGCCAGGTCCTAGTCCAGCCCTCTAACCCAGGGGTAGGCAACCTAAGGCCCGTGGGCCGGATGCGGCCCAATCACATTCTCAATCTGGCCCACAGACGGTCTGGGAATCAGTGTGTTTTTACATGAGTAGAATGTGTCCTTTTATTTAACATGCATCTCTGGGTTATTTGTGGGGCCTGCCTGGTGTTTTACATGACTAGAATGTGTGCTTTTATTTAAAATGCATCTCTGGGTTATTTGTGGGGCATAGGAATTCATTCATTTTTTTAAATTTCAAAATATATTCCAGCCCACCACATGGTCTGCGGGACAGTGGACTGGCCCATGGCTGAAAAAGGTTGCTGACCCCTGCTCTAACCATTACACCACACTGGCACCTGGATGATCCACATGACCAATTGGGAGTGGGGGAAGACGACCTAAGTCAGGCTGCAAGGCACCCAAGTCATGGAGGAAGCATGGAGAGGTTTGGAGGGCAAGGATGGCTAATCTGCAGCTCTCCAGGTGTTGCAGGACTCCAAAGGCATGAGGGAAGCTGCAGCCCAGTGAGATCTGAAGGACTGTAGGTTCCCCACCTGCCTTAAGCATAGCTGCCAAGTTTTCCCTTTTCTCGCAAGGAAGCCTATTCAGCATAATGGAATTTCCCTTAAAAAAAGGAGAACTTGGCAGCTATGGCCTTAAGTGGTCAGATTCAGAACAGGTTACATGAAAGCAGGCGGTTGTAGGGAGTCTCTCTCAAACTGCTAAGTAACCGCCAACCTCCCCCACAGCTGGAATCATAGAATTGTAGAGTTGGACGGGACCCCACGGCTCATCTAGTCCAACCCCTGCAACGCAGGAAGCACAGGTAAAAACTTTGGCACAGGAAGCGGGACTTCCAGGAAGCTCTCAAACAAACGGTGACACTGCTCAGGGATAGAGCAGATGGTTTGGATGTCTCCTTGCCTGATGCCGGTCAGTGCAAGACAATAGTCAGCTAGATGGAACAATGGTCTGAGTCAGTTACGGCTTCTTCTCCCTTTGTTGCTTGTGCTAAGTTGTGAGGTACAACACAAACCAGCAACTTCCAGCCAGGGAAAATATTTGTGGTGTTTGGTTTGGTTTGTTTTTTTAAAAAAACCCACTACCACCCATCTTTCTTCCAAAGAGTCCAGGGCAGCACACATTTTCCACATCACAACAGCCCTGCAAAGTAGGCCAGGCCGAGACATTGTGACAAGCCGAGGCTCACCCACTAAGCTTCATAACTGAGTCAGGATTTGAATCCAGGGTTCCCTATTAGGTACAAAGCAGTTAGCTCAGTCCAGATAGCTCAGCTGGTTACAGCATGGTGCTGATCGCGCCAAGCTGGATGGGGCAGCTGCACATTCCTGCATTGCGAGGGGTTGGACTAGAGGATCCTCAGGGTCCCTTCCAACTCTACAATTGTGCAATTCTATGAGACTGTGATGCAGTGATGGTCACCGACCTGAATGGCTTTAAAAGGGGAACAGACAGTCATGGAAAAGGAGGCTTTCAATGGCTGCTACGGTCATGAAGGCTATGTTCTCCCTCCATTGTTGGAAGCGCAGTGCCTCTGGATACCAACCGCTGGGGAGCACAAGTGAGGAAACAGCTTTTTGAACTCAGGTCCTGCTTGAGTTGGCCACAGGCATCTGGTTGGCCACTGTGAGAACAGGATGCTGGACTGGAGGGGTCTCTGGCCTGATCCAGCAGCGACGCGAACCCCATTGCTGCTGTTCCAGCAGAGACAACTAATTGCATATCCGGCAGAAATTCATTCTGGAGGCTCACATATCAGAATATATCCTCCTGTTAGCACAGCCTCCACCCCATCCTTTCAAAACCCTCTGTCACCACGCCACTAATAACAACACCGCGCGGTCTCTGAGCATGCACAGAGTACGTTCCTCCTCCCAACCCAGCCGCCAAAGACCATGCAGGAACTCTGAAGAGATGCAACCTTCCACAGAAGACCCGCCCACGTCCAACTGAAAGCAGTGGTGATGGATATGATTCATTCAGGGTGCAAAAGAGCCGGGGGTAAAGGTACGAATGCCGCTTCCAAGCTCCTCGTCTTTCTAGCAATAACCCGACCCCCCTCCCTAGATCTTCCCAGTTTGCGGTGGCTTGGAAGCGGGCAAGGAAACGCGCGCACCCCAGCCCCCCCCCAGCGCCGAATCAGCTGCCTGTCCTTTTCCTCCCTGGTCCTCCCTCGTGGCAGCAGCCCGGGCTAGGCAAGAGCCTCCCCCCCCCCCTTCCCAAAAAAGTGCCGGCCTCTTTCTCTCTCTTTTTTTTACCTGCTGAAGAAACCAGCTCCCCCTCGCTCAGCTCTCCGGAATCCGAATCCATGGTGGCGCGGCGGAGCAGCTGCCCGGGTTCCGCGTCTCCAAGAGCGCAAACGCCTCGCCTCGGCCGCTTGCGAGAAGTCGGGCGCCCAAGTTACTTGGAGAAGGAGGGAGGGACAAGGAGGGCGGTCCGGTCCGGTCCGGTCCGCCTCCTCCTCCTCCTCCTAGCCCAGTGCCGGGTCAGCTCCGCCACATGCAGTAGCAAACCGCCGCCACCTCCTCCTTTTCCTAGCAGCGAAACGCGTCGAGCTGCTGGCACAGGCGGAGCCAAGAGGCTGGCCGGCCGGCGGCGCTGGCTCTTTTTTTCTTTCTTTTTTTGAGGGGCAGCCTGGGGAGGGCAGAAGGAAGAGAGGTTGGGGTTGGGGAAGAGCTCAAGAAGCAGGAACAGTATTTTCTCCCTGGTTCTCCTCGCTGCCCCTTGATGTGAGATCCAGCTGGATCGCTTTCCAGCAACTCCCTCCTCCTCTCTCTGAGCATCTCCACATTACTTCCTTGTGCATTCCCTTATACCGAGCGCGTAACTCAAAGGATTGGGAGGACCCGAGGATCGCGCTCCCTCGTGGGCAACCTTTGTGGGGCGGGAGGGGGGGGAGAGAAGAGAGATGCCAGTGCGTGGATGGAGGGGGCCATAGGTGTGCAAGGGAGGGCATTTTCTTGCCGGACAGAACTTAAAAGGCAGGCCAGCGAGTAAGAAGCAGAATCAGCCCTGTAGGGAACTTGAGAGCGCAGAGCGAAGACCAGTGGGGTGTGTGGGTTGGGGTCAATGGTGCAAGTAAGGAGTCAAGAAGAGCTTGCAGGATCAGGCCCTTGGCCCATCTAGTCCAGCAGCCTTTTTCTCACAGTGGCCAAGCAGATGCCTCACTGGGAAACCCACAAGCACGATTCAAGCACAAGCACCCTCCAACATTTCTCCAGTGAAAACAGGGAGACTGGGTTTCCCCCGCCACTCTGGGTGGCTTCCAACATATATAAAAACATAATAAAACTTTTTTAAAACCTTCCCTATACAAGGCTGCCTTCAGATGTCTTCCAAAGGTTGTATAGTTACTTAACTCCTTGGTTCGGAGGTTGCATAACTCCATACGTACCCTCCCACATTTCTCTGATGAAAATAGGGACATCCTAAGGAAAAGCGGAGCATTGCTGGGCAGGGCAGTCTCGAGCAGGTCGGGCGCCCTGGGGCTGAGGGGCAGAGATTGCTTCGGCGCCCTCGCAGGGTGCAGCATGGTTTCCGCGCAGCTTTGCCGCGCAGCGCCCAGCCTACCGGCCCGGCGCCCTGGCACACCGCACCACCGGGGTTCTACCTAGAGCCAGCCCTGTTTCTGGGGTCAAATCAGAAACTGGGACAGCTTCTGTAAATCTGGGGCTGTCCCTGGAAAATAGGGACACTTGGAGGGTCTGAGCACAAAAGCACTCTCTCCTCCTGTGGTTTCCAGCAACTGGTAATCAGAGGCATTGCTGCTTCCAAGTAGAGCATAGAGAAGATAGCCCTCTCCTCCAGGAATTTCTCTAATCCTCTTTCCAAGCTATCAAGGATGGTAGCTGGCCCTGCCGAGTGCTGAGCGGGTTCCAGAGTTCAACTACCAGTATGTGCTGTGTGTAGGAGCACTTTTCCTTCCCTCTCTTTCTGATGCTCCGCTTTGTGTCGGTCTCTTAAGCAGCCAAAATGGTACCACCCGCACACTCAACAGTGAGGGGCAGCCAAGAAGGAGGAGAATGGTGTGTGTGTGTGCGCGCGCAAATTAGAATCAGTTGGTTCTGCCTGTTGTTGGCTTCGGCTCAACCTGCTGTTGGCATCTTAGCCTTCCAGTCTCACTGGTCACCTGCCGCTGCCAGGGAAACCATAGTTCTTCTTCCTTCTTTTCAGAGCATAGCTCCGTATGTCCAAAGGCAACTGAGCAGAGCAGGATATTAGTCACCACAGCATTTAAATGATTTGCAGGGAGCAAAGTGCTGATCTCAATTTGTTAAGACTTTAATGACTGCGCTGGGGCTAAAGGGGAAAACACACTGTAAGCCCAATGCTAATAATTAGGACTTGCTGGTTCCATAAGTGCTTTTGATTTGATGTCCTGATGTTGGTGCACTGAGATTTCTGGTCCAGACCAAGCTCTCCACATGAACCATAGCAAGTGTTAACAGCTGCTAATGGCAATTAACACCACTGATTTAACTTCATTATGATAATGATAATTATTCTCTCTCTCTCTCTCTCTCTCTCTCTCTCTCTCTCTCTCTCTCTCTCTCTCTCTCTCTCTGCTTTTTAACCAGAGTGACTTAAACAATTCAAGGCGAGTGGCCAATGTTTTTTTTAAGAAACCCAGCTCCTGTGTTGGGACTTTTAACAGGAGCTTAATTTGCAGACCTTAGCTGGTGGTGATGGGAGATACTTACCTCCATGCCGCAGTGGCGTAACATGGGTTGCAAGCACCCGGGGGAAGACAAGTATTGTGCCCCCTAACCTTTGACAGCACTGGTGTGGCAATTGCAGCCCACCCACCTCCTGGATCACCTCCCCACCCATTTCTCCCTTTTCACCTTCTGTTAAATGCAGAAGACAGCAACTGCCCCCCCCAATAAGTGCCTTTCACCTGATGGAAGAAGCAAAGGAAATAAACACGGGAGCTCATTTGTGAGACCACGGCGTTCCCTGCCTCTTGAGAGAGGCACTGACTGTCTGAGGGGGAGTGCATGCTATTTTTTATTTTGAAATTTTGTGCCCCTAATAATTTTGCACCTGAGGCAACCACCCCTGTGCCACACACTACACCACTGCCACGCTGCGAAAAATTTTCCCTTGTTGATTTATACAAACCTGAGTTGCTATGGAAGGCCCAAGAACAGTACAGGGGAGAGGGTTGTTTGGTCAGGCAGGAGTAGAACCACCGTCCTACACAGTCTTGCTCACTGCTGTGATCCAGAAGGATGCCACAGCTGGTGACCTCAGAAGCTGCTCAAAGATCCAGGAGAACCAGGAGGAGGTGTTCTCCTTCCTACTCCTGTCCTGTTAAAGGACATGGCAATCAGGGCAGTCAATGCCAAAACGGGGCCTTATGCCAGACTGAAATGGGTCTGGATAGATAATCAGCTTCATCCAGGTATCCCTGAAGTTGCCTGGCAACCAGCTTCGCCATCACTTTGCCCAGACATAGGATGGCTTGCTCTTGTAAGTCAAGATGGGCAAAGGTCAATAGAGTAACAATTGGCTACACTTTTGTAGGTGCCCTGTCCACATCACCAGGTTGCAACAACTGAGGATAAAGGGTGCTGAGAGTTGCTAGGAGACCCCTCTTCCCCTTCCGAGGCTACAATTCCCAGAGTGGTTTCATGATCCACATCTCTCTACACAGGGAACACTGGGGATGGTATGCCTTTGAGGGGATTTCCTAACAACTCTCAGCAGCCTTAACAAACTAGTTCCCAGGATTCTTTGGGGGGAAGCCATGGCTGTTTAAAGTGGCCTGATATTGCTTTCAGTGTATAGTGCTTTCATCTTTATTTGAAGATAAAGTTGCTCTCCCAATGTATCACAGCAAGCCTCTGAAGAGTTAGTTGTTCTGGTGTTTGGATCTTTCTAACCAATCCACTCACTAATCCAGGCTTCCTCAACCTCGGCCCTCCAGATGTTTTTGGCCTACAACTCCCAGGATCCCTAGCTAGCAGGACCAGTGGTCAGGGATGATGGGAATTGTAGTCGCAAAACATCTGGAGGGCCGAGGTTGAGGAAGCCTACACTAATCCATCTCGCCATCATGGGGGAGAATGCAACCAGGTAACCAGTCTGTCTCCTCAGTCTGCTGCCTAGGTGTTGCAAACGGTTGCTGGGCAACTTCAGAGCTCTTTTTCTCTCCCCGCATGGTTGTCTCTAAACGAAACCTGGGGCTACACAACCATGAATATAAGAAGACACCTTCGGCAGGAGACTCTTAATCGCAGGTCATGGGTTTGAGCCCCATGTTGGGCTAAAATATTCCTGAATTACAGGGGGTTGGACTAGACGACCTGTGTGATCCATTCTGACTCTACAATTCTATGATTCTATGAAAGATCATGGGCTCTAAAGCAAAACACAGGGTCACCCTTGATCACCACTCTCCATGCGTCGTGGGACGCAGGTGGCACTGTGATCTAATCCACTGAGCCTCTTGGGCTTGCCGATCAGAAGGTCGGAGGTTCAAATCCCTGCAACGGGGTGAACGCCCGTTGCTCTGTCCCAGTTCCTGCCAACCTAGCAGTTCAAAAGCACACCAGTGCAAGTAGGTAGCAGGAAGGTAAACAGCATTTCTGTGCGCTCTGGTTTCCATCATGGTGTTCCGTTGCACCAGAATCAGTTTGGTCATGCTGGCCACATGACCCGGAAAGCTGTCTGTGGACAAATGCCAGCTCCCTAGGCCTGAAAGCGAGATGAGCGCCATAACCCCTTTGACTGCACTTAACCATCCAGGGGTCCTATCCATTCTTAACAGGTGGGGCCCTATCCATTCTTAAGGAAATCAGCCCTGAGTGCTCACTGGAAGGACAGATCATGAAGCTTGAGGCTCCAATACTTTGGCCACCCCATGAGAAGAGAAGACTCTCTGGAAAAGACCCTGATGTTGGCAAAGATTGAGGGCACGAGGAGAAGGGGAAATCACCAGGGGGCATAGCTGTCAACCCTCCCTTTTTTTTGCTGGAAATTCCCTTATTCCAGCGCCGTTTCCCGCTGCTATCCTGGATTGTTAGATATACCGTAGAGACTGTCCCCGGGACAGGTGAGGCTGCTGCTGATCCCTTATTTTCAAATCCGAAAGTTGACAGCTATGCCAGGGGTATCCCTGCTGGTTCAGGAAATTAATCGTTTTGTATTTACAGAAGGGAGACCCATGGCAAACTACCGTACTTCAGCTCATAAGAAAGTGATGTGGTAAAGTTTAAATAATCTTACTTGTTTGAAGTCGTATTTAAGTCACATGACCAAATAGTAGAGAAGATGGTGGCACCAGTTTCTCATTTTATCAAGATTTACAATTAAGAAATTATATTTTAAAAAGCTATTTTGATTTCAACAGGGGTCTTAGGCCATTCAGGAAAATGCTACTATTTAAGCAACAGAAAGCCCAGTTATAAAAATGTATATAATTTTAAGGGAAGCAGATCATGATACAGTAATGACAATTGAGGGTTGGGAATCAAAATGAGAAAAATAATTTAATTGAGTTATATTTAGTGTTCCACCCCAACCCCCCATTTTTACTACAACCAAAAACAAGCACCTGCTGATATGTTTCACTGTTTCTCTCATCTTTTAAAAAAACCTTTACAAAATACATTTCTAGTGGAATGCTCCTTACTGACAGATTTATTGCCTTTGTGCAATGCTTTCTTGTTCCAGACTGTAGTATGTAAAAGGAGATATATTTAGATGTAACGATATTGTGCCTGTATTTTTAAACCCCCCAACTTTCCAAACTAGGAATCACAGCCTGGCATGTTGTGCTGTTATTTATTCATATAAATCAGTCTCTTTGTGCTGAACACCTCCCTCCGGTTCTTAAAATTCCTTCTGTGCGTATGGTGTGATTTGTTTGTGATCCATCATTCATTAAAAGGTTGGGTGGGCTTGCTCTACTGCAAGAGATGGAGCTGTTGCTAAATGCAAATGAGGCAGCCCACACAGACTTCCTCCTTGCCTGTTCCAAATATCTGAGACTGGCCAGCTTTAGCTGGAGATGGGGTTCTACATCAGCTGCCTGAAGACTCAGATCTAGAAATACACTGCACATCTTGGATGATACAGGAAATCACAGAGAGCCCTGAAATTTATCCTCAGGGTTCTGCTGCCCCTAAGAATGCAGCATGTTGTAGACCCTAATCCTTACAAAAGTAAGTCTGGCAATATAATCAGGCCAGTGTGGTGTTGATTTGCCAGCTCTCCAATACCCCAATGCCTAAATGGGAAGTAGTGATCTCTGTTAGAGAGGTTTGGAAGGCAGCTTCCTTACTCTCCCAATGGTGATTGCTGCAAGCACATTAAAACTTAGTTAGATTTACATCTGTCCTCACCCATCTTTAAACAAATGTTCCCCACAAAAATACCAAGGCTAGAATAAATCACAGACAGTAACTTTTACAAGTTACTTTTTTCATGAGTTACAGCAGACAAGTCTCCATCCATTGACAGTAAAATTAAAGAAGAAGAAAAGGTTCCAAGCAACCTTTTTAAAAGAAATAACTTGGTTTCCTTACAGAAGAATCATGCCATCTGCGGGCTGTAAAAAATCTTCTTCTTCTTTTTTTTAAAAAATAATTTTTATTGAATTTTTAAACAAACAAGACAAACAAGACATACAATATAAATTCTGTCCCTTCAAATACCCCCCACCCATGAGTCCACCTCTGCCACCAGTGGCACCCGCCGGTGTTGAGAATCAAAGGGGTCCATTATAAGGCTGGGTTTGACCTCCCCTCCCCCCTCCCCCCTCATCCCCCCCCTGCCACTGAGAGGACAAGGATGGAGGGGTTCTGTGGGTTGGTTTCCCCTCAGCTGCTCCTTTAAACACAATACACATAAAAAATACAAACAAAAAGAAAAAGAAAAAAGAAATAAAAATTTAAAAATTTAAAAATTCCCCATTCTTATTTTCTTCACATTATAATTATGACTTCCTCAGATCTCATCTTCCTGGTTTTCCTAACTTCTCTAATTAATTATGGCGGGTTTTCTATTCCAGTTCCAAATCTTATCCTTATAATATTGACTTATTCCTCCTCCTTCTTCATGCTGCCCCCCCACAAGTCCCCTCCTGCCACAAGAGGAACCTGCGAGGCGCAGCACTTCAAAGGTTCCATTTTGGTGTCTGGGCTTCCCTCCACCCCCCCTCTCTCCCCCAGAGCACCCTCTGCCACCAGGTGCTTCTGAGCAAAGAGAGGGGGGAAGGCGGCCCTCCATCCAGACACTTATCTGAACACAAACATGTTAATACAAACCCAAAAATTATTTCCAAAGCCATTCTTCTACCCCCCTCCAGAAACTAAATTTTTATATCTATTCACTCTCCTTTCTCCTCCCGCTGTCCTTTCCCCCCCTTGAATCAGCAGTCCTTTATCAAGCCAAGATTTCAGAAACCGTTAATCAATCACCAAAATACTTTTTAACTAAATTTTTTCACCCCACACCCATTCTTTCCCCCCTCCCCCTGCCTTTCCTTTCCCTCAATCACCCATGCCCAATTTTTAGCCCCTCCAAGAGCCTTCTTTTCTTCAGTCTTTAAATCATTTTGTTGTTTTTGGCAGCTGTCTTTTTCCTTTTCAAGTCCTTGTTGTTCTTCCTCCAGGTCACATTTTTTACAATCCACCTCAGTTTTTGCAAAGTCCACTTCTTGTTCATTACTCTCAGGTAAACTTTCCACATTGTCCTCTGAGTCCTGATCTTGAACCAAAGTCTCTGAACATGTTAAGCTGGAGTGTTGCAGTGTCCTGTGAATGTCCTTCAAAATCTCTAAATAGTTCAGAACTGTCTCTTGGAAGCTTGGCGAATACATTGTTTTCATTCCTTCTAACCACAGACTGGCAGAAGATTAGGAGGCAGAGCACACTGGAAATTTCCATTTACTCACGCTTTCCTCCATCTTGCCTGTTCTTTTTCCATTGTCTTTAATTTTCAACAATAGGTCATCTCTTAATTCCAAATACTTCTCTTTAATATAATCTTGCAGCCGATTAAACTTTCAACGAATTTTTATAGATTTCCTTGTCTTTTCGCAATTTTGACAGCTTTGACAGCTGTCAAATGAATTCTTCCCTTTATACAGTTACTGTTCCTCGGGCGGTAGCGGCACCGGGATTTGTAAAGGGATACAAAGTCTTTGTTTCTTTCAGGTACTAAGAACAAAATGTCTTTTTCGGCTTTGGCATGTTTAATGCGCCTCTTAATTGACCATTAGGAAGAGATCGACTCCCGTTTTTGGATCTCTCCTATTTTTTCCAATTGATTAATTTTAGAATCCACAAGTCCAAATGAAGATTTAACTTAATTTGTAGAAATCCTTTCTTTTCTTGGGAGAATCTGCCGCTGCCCGGTAGAAGACTCGGGGCTTCGCAATTACGGAGGCAACGATGTCGTCCAAAATGGCTCCCGCGACTCCACTCCGCTGGCTCTCGGAGACTCTACTGGGTCTCCGGGCAGCAGAGGAATCGCCAAAAACGGAGCCTGCCGGACTTTAAGCCCTCGGGACGCTCTACCCGAGGTTCTCGTGGGGAATCCGCGCGCCCCGCGGAATTCCCCCCCTCCGTGATGCCGGGGACTGCGGAGCTCACAGTCCCTGCGTCTTCTTTCTCCGGCGCGGCAGACCGGAAGTCCAAAAATTAAAGAAGAAGAAAAGGTTCCAAGCAACCTTTTTTAAAGAAATAACTTGGTTTCCTTACAGAAGAATCATGCCATCTGCGGGCTGTAAAAAAATATTCTTTTAGAGAGGTATTTCACTTGGTTTTTTTTACATGAGCTGGGAGCCATTCCACATGGCTTCTTACTCATTCCAGGAAGCAGGAGAGGCAGGGAGAGAAAGAGGGGAAGAAAAGGCTAATGGGAGCCTGCTAAGTCACACTCACTGGACACTTGAGCTCCGGGGTCAGGTTAACCCTTTCATGCACACAAGTGTCAGTAACGGTATATTATAACAATAACATGGGTCAGGGTATAGTGATGGCATGGGGCTTCAAAGGGCAGAATCTGATCCCTAGCTGGGTATTAAGGATAGACCATGCAAGCAGACTAGAGTTAGCCTGGAGCTGGAAGCCAGAAGGCTCAAGTGGACAAGAAGTCAAAATGAAGCAGAAAGTAAGACTGACGAAGAAGCCAGGAGTTGAGATGAAGGACCAGCTGGGAGTCCAGAGGTAGGACTGAAGAACAAGCCGAGGATCAGGGCTGCAGAGTGACTAGGGGTGACTCCAGATGACCTATTTAATGAGAAGATATCCTGATTTGCTTACACAGAGGTTAGATTGCACCCAGTCTGTACTGAGCGTTTGTTCTGGTGAAGAGCCGTAGGTGGGTGGAACTCATATTTTAGTTCATAGATTTCTTCTTAGGTAGAGTTGAGATACACTGTTTTTTAAAAAATGAGAGCTGGCAGTATGGAGCTCCTGCTAGTTAAGGGGTCCTGTACATTTGTACCCCCTTTACCCACCTTTCAGTGGCCCTGCCACTGGATATAGGGGATACAGGGGGAATTCGATCCAGGTCACATTGAAAGGCAAAGCTACGGTATCTAATTTGCACTTTTCCAAACAATACACAAACCGAAACTCAACCACCCTCGGAATTTGCTCTTCTACAAATTTTGGAATGTGGTTCTCCTGTCATGAAATGTGTACAAAAATGCATATATTAAGGTAAAAGGTGCATTAAAATGCGAATATTAGTGAAATGCAAATGAATATGGAACCAGGAAACCAGGCAGAGGGCCTTCTTGGTAGTGGCGCCCGCCCTGTGGGAATGCCCTCCCATCAGATGTCAAAGAGATAAACAACTACCTGACATTTAGAAAACACCTGAAGGCAGCCCTGTTTAGGGAAGTTTTTAATGTGTGACATTTTAACGTATTTTAAATCTTTTTTGGAAGCCGCCCAGAGTGGCTGGGGAAACCAAGCCAGATGGGCCGGGTACAAATAATAAATTATTCTTATTCTTATGGAAGTGCAGAGAACTGAAGTTAAGCTCGGAAAAAAGAGAAACATATAAACTGAAGTGAACCGATTCATGATCCCTATGCATTTCTACAGGGAGGAAGTTCAACATTTTTGGGATAATATAGATCACATCTCTATATGGTGTGGACTGTGTTCACATTTGGATGGCCATGAGTTCGACTAAAATACTGGTACTTGCAGTTGTGTTTGCTAGTTAGGGGCGGGTTCTTAAGCACACCTCCCACCTGCAATTCCTGTTACCTCTCCAAAAATGTAAGGATAGCTTCTGCCTGGGAGCACTATTGACAAATTTGCTTATGTGTCACGTTCTGTTATGCCAATGTTTGATAATGCACCCACATCGAGCTGTTCCATTTGATACCCCCCCCCCCCATTTCTGTGCTATCATGTTGGCATGGTGGGTTTCAGCTGGGCTCTGATCTTGTCTTAAGTGAACAGCAGCATGCTTGGGAGAAATGGGAATAATTCCTCGAATTGAAAGCGGCAGGGGCGTAGCGAACCGCCGTGACACCCGGGGCAGCAAATTGCCATGCACCTGGGGGGGGCATGGCATTGCTACGTAATGACGCATGCGTCATTATGTGGCAGGGTACCGCCGCCCCCTCGTGCCTCCAAAACCACGCGCCTCCAGCTAAAAACTCTAGGTAGAAAGCTCACTCAGCGCGGCGCGCCCGCCACACTGAGTGGGCTTTCTACCTGGAGTTTGTAGCTGGAGGCGTGCGGCGTTGGAGGCACGGGGATACCCCGCTACATAACGGTGCATGCGCAGCATCCCACTGCGCATGTGTGTTACATAGCAGGGTATCGCTGCCCGCCCCGGCGACTCCAATCCGTGCGCCTCCAGCTACAAAATCCAGGTAGAAAGCCTGTTCAGCGCAGCGGGGGTGTGTGCCACTTGGCACCCCCGCGACTCTCAAGCCGAGCCTCCAGCCTCCCGGTAAAAAGTCCGCTCGGTGTGGTGCGCCAAGCAGACTTTTACCAGGAGGCTGGAGGCTCAGCTTGAGAGTCGCAGGTATGGGGGCGCCAACTGGCACCCCCCCCACAGAGTGGAACCCGGGGCGGACCGCCCCCATCGCCCCCCATTGCGACGCCCCTGGAAAGCAGATAAATGACGAGCCTCCATTGAGGTTTTGCAGAGCTTGACCACGAGCACCATCCCCTTTGCTCTGCTCTCGAGGGGCACCTAGCATTAAATTCCTTTCATCTGCAGTCTACCATCTCCTTGCCTTCCTTCTGTTCCCACATTCAGGGGGGAAATTACTATAATTATGGATTTGTTGAAGTGGAAAGTCATGAAATTTGGTGGAATTGCTTTAATCTTTTCCCAGACAGATATATAAATATATCACAATCATCTGCCTCTCTCTCTCTCTCTCTCTCTCTCTCTCTCTCTCTCTCTCTCTCTCTCTCTCTCTCTCTCTCTCTCTCTCTCTCTCTCTCTTTCTCTGTAGAGTTTCCAACCAATCAACCAGAAAATACAAACATAGCAGTTTTCTCGCTGTTGTTTTTTTAAAAAGCATCCGGGTCAGTAGCCCAATTTTATTTTATTTATTTCGTCTGAAAGGAAAAGAAGTCTCTTCTCCCCTGAGAGGAAGCCAGAGAAATGAGGTAGGCAGGCCTTGTGGTTCAACCACGAGTCAGGTGGGCTCTGCACAGCTGCTTGTGGAATGCTCTTCCCATCTAGGCTCACCGGGCACCATTGTGATCTACATTTGTCACTGGGCAACCCTTCCCTTTTTGACCCTTGATTTGAGGGGTTTTTAAGTGCTTGTGGCCTCTTTTAGTTGGGCAGGATCTGCAAGCCTGTCTTCTTTTTCAAAGTTTTTAATGATTGTGTTTCTTGTAATTGGTTTCAGTGTTTATAATATTTATATAGGGACATGGGTGGAGCTGTGGTCTAAACCACTGAGCCTCATGGGCTTGCCGATTGGAAGGTCGACGGGTCGAATCCCTGCCACGGAGTGAGCTCCTGTTGCTCTGCCCCAGCTCCTGCCAACCTAGCAGTTCTAAAGCACACCAGCGTGAGTAAATAAATAGGTACCACTGTGGTGGGAAGGTAAACAGCGTTTCCGTGCACTCTGGTTTGCGTCACGGTGTCCCGTTGCACCAGAAGCGGTTTAGTCATGCTGGCCATATGACCCGGAAAGCTGTCTGTGGACAAATGCCGGCTCCCTCTGTCTGAAGCAAGATGAATGCCACACCCCATAGTTGCCTTTGACTGGACTTAACTGTCCAGAGGTCAATTACCTTTTACCTTTACTTTATATTGTAAATATAAGTACTTTACCTGCATAGTTTTTACTGCTACTGTTGCTAAGAACTAATACAAGACTATGAGTAAGTAAAGCATATTTTAAACTTACTTCTCAGTCTGTTGTCTGATTCTTTGTTAAGCAGGATAGAAAAGGGGGAATCAGCTTGAAAATGGGGATGAGCGCAACACCCTATAGTTGAATTTGACAGGACTTAACCACCCAGGGGTCCTTTAACTTTACCTAATATTTATATATTGTGCTTTAGTGCTTATATTTGACATTCTGACAAATATACTTCCAAGTCCTCACAGTCATGAAACATTAAGCAACTTCTAAGCAGGGCCAGATATAAATGTGGGCAATTCTTACCTCTGTACAGTAAGTTACATGTAAGCGATGTAAAAGTCAGAGGTAGCTTAGGCTGAGAGGCAGTGACTGGTCCAAGGTCCATAGGTGACAAGTTCCGGATTGAAAAATCCAGGATCAGCAGCGCTGCCGCACTGGAAGTCGCTTCTACGCACTTCCGGCCATGCGTAGAAGCGACTTCTGGCTCTGTGGACATTTTGGAAATGGGCACAGTGGCATTGGAAGTCACTTCTACGCATGTCTGGAAGTGCGTAGAAGCGACTTCCAGTGCCGGCGCGGCACCAGAAGAACATGGCAGGAGAACATGGCATTCGGGACACCTGCGGGAAACAGTAAGAAAATACGGGGGTTTTCCGGGGAAAACTGGGTACTTGGCAGCTATGCCAAGGTCACCCAGTGAGTTTCCTGCTCATGTGCGGATTATAACCCTGGTCTCCCAGGTCGGAGTCCAACACTCTAACTGCTGGACCACAGTGTGCAGAAACCGGCCTACTCTTCAAAGGTGAAATGTAGACCAGTTGTTCCATCCACCTTTGCTTTTGGCCCTGCCAGCCACTGGCATGTGGTCCTGGGAAGGTTGCTGAGAAGGGAATGAGGCCCTCAGTCTGGAAAAGTTTTCCCATCCATGGTCTATAATATGCAGGGGCTTTTTTCCAGCTGGAACTCTTCAGAACTCAGTTCCGGCACCTTTCAGGTGGGCGCAATTGCCATTATAAGAGGTGTTCATTGTGAGTTTCAGCACCTCTTTTTCTAGAAAAATGGCGCTGCTTATATGTGACTTGTTACCTGTTTCAGCAAATGCGTTTGCGTTTCCAGAGAAAGAATGAGAGGGCGAATTATTTCCCTCGTTCACTCTCTTTTTTCATCTCTTAAAGTTTGATTGAAATGAAATGAAATAAAGAAAACCCTAGAGAACGGCAAAGAGTTAACCACCAAGTACAAATAAAAATCCCATTAAGCCCTCAGCAGATGCTGCTTGACACTTTGCAATTTTTTACTGGGCTCTGAAACCAATTTCCGTGCACAGTCTTGGTACAGGTCATCCTTGTGGCCAGCCCTCAGATCAGGATGTCTATGGGAGGGAAGGAAGGCTTCTCTCCAAAAGGCAGAGGAATGCTGGTTGCTAGGAGATGGGGGTGGTACTGTTCCTCACTTTCTCTTAAGAACAGTTTCTTGGCTTTCATGCTTTGCTTCGTGGAGTCAGGGCTGTTTCCGTTCTTCCACTCCTCTCAGCACCAGCACACGACACCTTCGAGAAGCTGCCAGGGTTCCAATGCAGGGCTGGCCGATATCTGGTTCTCAACATCACGATATATCACCAGCTAAATATCATGATATATCACGATATGTATCTGCGGTGGCAGAGGGCCTTACCACGCCTCCCTGGGGTGGCAGAGGGTCCCGCCGTATGTCCCCACAGTGGCAGAGGGTGCACTACACTTCCCCGCAGCAGCTGAGGGCCTTAAAATGTAAGGAAGTAGTAGATATAATTAAAAATATTAAATGAATATTAAACGAAGCTGGAGACACGGTGCCTACAAATTATCATCAGGTTGGGAAGCTGTCAAGTCTCCTTTTGTTCACTGTAATATTGCCTATATATCGCAATGTTATTTCAATACAGTGGTACCTTGGTTTATGAACACAATTGGTTCCGGAAGTCTGTTCATAAACTGAAGCGTTCATAAACTGAAGCGAACCTTCCCATTGAAAGTAATGGAAAGTGGATTAATCTGTTTCAGACGGTCCGCGGAGTACTTAAACTGAAGTGTTCATAAACTGAAGCGAACTTTCCCGATGAAAGTAATGGAAAGTGGATTAATCCGTTCCAGACGGGTCCGTGGAGTACTCAACCTGAAGCGTACTTAACCCGAAGCATGGGTGTAATTGGTTCCGGAAGTCTGTTCATAAACTGAAGCATTCATAAACTGAAGCGAACTTTCCCATTAAAAGTAATGGAAAGTGAATTAATCCGTTCCAGATGGGTCCGCGGCGTTCGTGAACCGAAAATTTGTAAACCGAGGTGTTCATAAACTGAGGTTCCACTGTACCTGTATTCAACAATATGAGGATTTATTGCACGGCCCTACTCCAATGTCCCGGCAGTGTGTGTTTGCTGGTTCCTGCCCTGGACATTTCTTTAAAGAAGGGGCTGGCCTTGCTGTTTTCATTCTCCAATGTAAGGTCCTCCTAGGCCAGTGTGAGAAATTAAAATTTCATTTCTATATCACTGTACGCAAGGCGGATTACAAGCCGAAGGAAGAACATAGACCACCCACCTTATAACAACCTGATCCAATACAACAATGTGATAATAAAAACATAACTTTAAAGTAAACAACTTATATCAAATAATGTTCAATAATTCATTAGAATATAATAGTACACAATAAAATTAAATGTCAGTAAATAATTAAGTGGAAATTCACTCTAACAATTACAATAAATGATTTCTGAACTATAATCAATAAAAATACAGTAGTACCTCAGTTGTAAACTTAATCCATTCCAGAAGACTGTTTGACTTCTGAAACATTCGACAACCAAGGCGCAAAGGACAGTCTCCAAAGTCAATGGAGAAAATTGAAAAACACACAGTGGAAGCTGTTCGACTTCCAAGGCACGTTCGAAAACGGAAGCAATAAGTTCCGGGTTTTCAGTGTTCTAAAACAGAAATGTTCAGCTTCTGAGACACTCAAAAACCGAGGTAACACTGTAACTGCAAGGTACAGTGCATAAAATAACACAATACAAACTGAGAAGCAAAGACACACAACTTATTAAATTATTATTTTTGGAAAATATCCCTGAACTCCTCTTCTCGCTTCCCAGCTGCTTCTTCTGTTCCTAAGGTCTGGGAAAGGCTTCTAGGGCTGGAGAGTGCGGCAAGGCAGGCGGGGAAAGCCGTTGCCTGATGGCCAGCAAAGTCTCTCTCTCCTCATAGTTCTTCCTCTAGAAACAGCTCCCGTATGAAGACACCTAAGGCTGGAAAGTGGGGCAAGGCAGGTGGGGAAATGGCAGTTCCCACAAACGGCTTCTTCAGTCTTTTAAATTTGTGAGGTGCCCTGGGCAAGGCCAAAGTTCAGCACACACCCCTGTCTCTCACCTTCTGTTCAGCTCAATTCACTAAGTCATAGTTGTGGCACCCTGTGGCACCCCACTTGGCTCGGCGCCCAGTGCGGGGGAACCAGTCGTGTAGCCCTAAAAGAGGCTCTGCTTTCTGCTGCTGTTGCCGCCGCCATCTCTACCAGGTAAACTGGAGGTAGCACACCCAAAAGTGTTTTGCCACTCCTCTCTCCCTCCCTAATATACCTGGTCGGCAGTTTGAATCCCTGCGACGGGGTGAGCTCCTGTTGCTCTGTCCCAGCTCCTGCCAACCTAGCAGTTCGAAAGCATGCCAGTTCAAGTAGATAAATAGGTACCATTGTGGTGGGAAGGTAAACAGTGTTTCCGTGTGTTCTGGTTTCTGTCACCATGTCCTGTTGCGCCAGAAGTGGTTTAGTCATGCTGGCCACATGACGTGGAAAGCTGTCTGTGGACAAACAGTGGCTCCCTTGGCCTGAAGCGAGATGAGCGCCACAACCCCATAATCGCCTTTGACTGGACTTAACTGTCCAGGGGTCCTTTACTTTTACTTTTTTACCTTTTACCTTACCAGATTGTTTTGAGGATAAGGCAGAGGACCATGTACTCTATCCTGAACTTTTTAGAGGAAGGGTGAGTTTAAAATGTATCGATATTTTGTATTTTAAATTGTGCTTTTATCTTTTTTGCCGTGGCCTTTGGCTAGCACAATAAACTTACTGATGATGAAAACCTGATAGCCACAATGTGTTAAGATAAGAAGTAAATACATAAAAGCCTCACAATTCATCAAAAATGTCTCCGAACTGAATTAAATATATTGTTGGCTAGAAAGGTACAGATTTACTGTGATGCATACTCGAGACAGAAATCAAGTAAGTCTTTCTCTCATAAATAATGTGCCACCATGCCAGACATAAAGCTGTTTGATGTGCAGTCTTGGGAACATGCAACGTAAGCGAATCAAATTATGTGTACCTCTACTACCTTCCGAGTATAGAAAATAAAATTACACAGAAATTTGCTGTCTGGGTCCTTGCCAGCTGAATTATGCCTATGGCACACACCCCAATCCCTGGAAAGGTAATGGGAAGAAGAGATGGATTTCAAAAACTCTGTCTCTATCAGTGGCATAGCATGGGTTGCCAGCTCCCACTGCTGCGCAGAGCGGAGCAGATGGGTGGGTGGGAGGGAAATGGACAGAGTACGCATGCACATTCAACTGCCTAAGGTGTCCGCATCACCCAGGAGATAGCAGCTGCAGAAATAAGCAAAGAAGAGTCACTCCGTTGTCTGGAGAGGTCATTTCCTGGCTCACACGGAGAAGCTGTTTTCAATGGAGCCCAGCGACTGAAGCATGTAGCTGTATTGAGGCAGCACCAGGAGTTGAAATTTTGCACCCCAACAAATTTTGCACCACTGGGCAACTTCCCCCAGCCCTCCCTGCACTACGCCACTGGTCTCTATTACTTAGCAAACGGAACTGTTGCCCTGATGTGGCTAATTTGGGCACAGTTTGCCCTTCAGGACTGAGGTCCAATTAAGGTCCATTTAACACTTTAAGGATGTGTAAGGACCTTTCTTTCATTTCTCTATTCATTTTCATTCTTAAACTTTATTCACGTTTCTTTCACACACACACCCCAAAAATGTAACTAGTTCATTCATCCCCCCCCCATTTATTTCAGTGGGGGACCTTTCTCTTTTTAAAGAAAAATTATTTATAATTTTCACTTTTACAAATTTCACATTTACATTCATCAAAAACAGGGGTCAGCAAACTTTTTCAGCAGGGGGCCGGTCCACTGTCCCTCAGACCTTGTGGGGGGCCGGACTATATTTTGAAAAAAAGATATGAACGAATTCCTATGCCCCACAATTAACCCAGAGATGCATTTTAAATAAAAGGACACATTCTACTCATGTAAAAACATGCAGGGGCGTAGCCAAGATGAAAATCAGGGGGGGCAAGGGGCGGGGAGCAAGGGGCGGGGCCAAGGGGCGGGGGCGGGGCCACATCGGAGCAGCCCGAAATCGGGCTGCTCCGACTCCCTCCTCCCCCTCCGCGATAGGAAGGGACGAGGGGGAGCCAGGATCAGCCCGAAATCGGGCTGCTCCGACTCCCTCCTCCCCCTCCGCGATAGGAACGGACAAGGGGGAGCCAGGATCAGCCCGAAATCGGGCTGCTCCGACTCCCTCCTCCCCCTCTGCGATAGGAAGGGACGAGGGGGAGCCAGGATCAGCCCGAAATCGGGCTGCTCCGACTCCCTCCTCCCCCTCCGCGATAGGAAGGGACGAGGGGGAGCCAGGATCAGCCCGAAATCGGGCTGCTCCGACTCCCTCCTCCCCCTCCGCGATAGGAACGGACGAGTGGGAGCCAGGATCAGCCCGAAATCAGGCTGCTCCGACTCCCTCCTCCCCCTCCGCGATAGGAAGGGACGAGGGGGAGCCAGGATCAGCCCGAAATCGGGCTGCTCCGACTCCCTCCTGCCCCTCCACGATCGGAAGGGACGAGGGGGAGCCAGGATCAGCCCGATATCGGGCTGCTCCGATCCCCTCCTCCCCCTCTGCAATCGCTGGGGCAGGTGGAGGGAAAGCCCCAGAGCCGCGCAAAGCGGTTGCCTGGCTTTCCCTCTGCCCGCCCCACAGCCAGCCGGCTAGAAGGGACGTCTCCCTTCTCCCTTGCTGGCTGTGGGGCGGAGGGGGGGAAAGCCAGCCAAACGCTTTGCGCGGCTCTGGTGCTTTCCCGCCGCCTGCCCCACAGCCAGCCAGGGAGAAGGGAGACGGCACCGGGCGGGCAGTGGGGCAGGCTGGCCAGTGGCCCTGCTTCTAGGGGGGGCAATTGCCCCCTCCTGCCCCCCTGCCTACGCCCATGAAAACATGCTGATTTCCGAACTGTCTGTGAGCCGGATTTAGAAGACGATTGGGCCGCATCCGGCCCCTGGGCCTTAGTTTGGTAACCCCTGATCAAAAAGAAAAGAAAAACCATTTATTCATCAACTTCCCTCCCCACCTTCCACGGTTCATTCTAATTATCCTCTGCTGCTACATATTTTAATTACTCCATATTAGTTTTTTTTCTCACTTTATCCCAACTTAATTAATTTACTCTAATCCTGCTGGCATTTTAATTAGCTCACAATGATTCTTCAGATACTCTGCAAATATTTCCCACTCTTCTTTAAACACTCTTTCTTCCTGATCTCTTATTCTGCTGGTTAAACTTGCCCTTTCTGCATATTCCATCAATTTCGTCTGCCATTCTTCCGTCGTTGATACTGTTCCCTCCCTCCATTTCTGGGCCTATACCATTTAAGCTGATGTGGTTGCATAAAGAAACTGGGTTGGGGTTTTTCATTTGCTCTCCGGGTCTTCCAATACCTCTGGTTGGTTGGCATCCCTCTGTCTTGGGAGACAATGGAGGAATGTGGTTTTGGGGATGAAGTCAAACTGTTGGAAGGCAACAACAAATGGTGTGCCACTATCTCCAACATTGGTGTTTTCCATCCAAGTGACATGACATTTTCAGGGGTTCCTCCAGACCGACCAATTTTCAAACAGATTGGAAAAGGCATCCCTTTTGTAGCAGTGATTTTTTTTTAAAAAGCAAGCATACAATAATATTCCCATTGCTTTCACTCAAAGACCCAGCTTTATTTCTCCTGCTTGTAGCTTCTACGTTTACATCAGCATATTTTTAGGCATTCTGCTACCCCTTCAATGGCTCAGGCTTGCAAAATTTCAGGTAGCTGGACAAAGACTTTCTGTTTGGAGGCAATAAAAAAATGGACAGAGATGCAACCTACAGGTATCTAAGCAGAATTTGTTATACTAAAAAATAATAATGAAGTACAGTAATTTTATTTTATGTTTTGTTCAGAAATTGCTCGCCCCATTTGTATTCTCTCAGAATCTCCATTTAACAAAGAGCAGACTGTTAAGAGAATTCTGCTTCTACCTGTTAATGCCACCTACCAATTAAGTGGAGAATTTTGAGAGGCATTTTCCATTCAGCCTAGGAACGAGTGCAGCAGGGAATTCTTTAATCATGGTTCAGGTACAGCCATCAGCACAGTAACCTCTCTGCTTCTTTGACAAAAATCACTGCTGGCAAGAGCTTCAGGCAATGCTAGCTTGTTCCATATACTGTATGAACAAGGAACACCCCTCTGTCAAGTTCCTCTTACTTCCTGTACCTTCTCAATATTTCCCTTCCATGGGAATACTGATGAGACCTAACACTGCCCTCACCAAAATGAGTCAGAGAACCTTGAGCAATGCATAAATCTGGCGGCAGCCCACAATACCCAAGAGGTATGCAGAGATCTTGCTCACCAGAGCAAATGCTTGATTTTATTCCAATGCGATTCTGTTTTTTACTGCTGTGGTGCTTCTGAACCCTGCAGTTGGCTGCCAGGGTTCCAAAGTAGCCTTCAGCCAGTTGCCACCTAGGTTGGCATTTTAATTCCTGCAGGTGACAAGGGGAGAGGCACACAGATCCATAGCTGCCAAGTACCCCGTTTCCCCCGGGAAACCCCCGTTTTTTCTTACCTGTTCCCGGCGGTCCCCCGTATCACTTTGTCTCCCGTTATTCTCCCTTATATTCTCCTGCCAGCGGCCTCTCCCCCCCCCCCGACTTGCCTATCTATGGGCACTGAAAATGGCCGGTGCCGGCTTCGAAAGTCACGTCTACGCATGTCCAGAAGTGCGTAGATGCGACTTACAGTGTCGGCGGTGGCCATTTTTGGTGCCCATAGATGGGCAGAGCGACACCAGAAGTTGCGTCTATGCACTTCCGGACATGCGTAGATGCGACTTTCGAAGCCAGCGGTGGCCATTTTTTGTGCCCATTGATAGGCAAAGCGACACCGGAAGTTGCATCCACGCAACTTCTGGTGTCATGCGGCTGCCGGTCCCGGATTCTGCAGTTCGGGACTCAGCAGGTATGCAGATCCCCACAAAAGGCACACACATCTCCAACAAGGCACCTGTCTCCTCGGTCACGAGGTGGAGAGGGTGGTTGCTGTTTTCTCCCTTGAAAAGCACATAGAGCTGAAAGAGGAAGTGGAAAGAGAGGCACTCTTCCCCACTTCCTCTTTCAGCTCTATGTGCCTTTGAAAGCTCAAATGAATTCTTCTGGAGATCCAGCTTTTACCCAGATTGTTTGGGAGCTAGCATGGAAGGAACACTCTTGATTTGCAGGGGGTGGAGGTTTTGACCAGGACTGCAGAGGGTGAAAAGCGGCGGCCCTGGGCCCTCCTTGATGAAGGATGGTCCTCTATTTGAAGGTGGTCCTCTGTTTGAAAGGCTGCCCATAAAATCACCGAATCGCAGAATTGTAGAGTTGGAAGAGTCATTTAGTCCAGCCAGGAATCTTTTGCCCAACGAGGGACTCAAACCCACAACCCTAAAATGAAGAGTGAGCTACCGGTACTTTTATTCCCATACCTTCTAATCTTTCTTGGATAAAAATAGGGCCATCCTATTCCATAATAATATATATATATATATATATATATATATATATATATATATATATATATATATATATACCCCACCCATCTGACTGGGTCGCCCCAGGCACTCTGGGCAGTTTCTAACATATATAAAAGCATAATTAAATGTTAAACATTAAAAAAACTTCCCTATAAAAGGTTGCCTTCAGGGGTCGGATAACTCCAGACCCTCCAACATCTCCCCAATGAAAATAGGGACGTCCTACCATACCCTCCAACATTTCTCTGATAAAAATAGGGACAGCCAAAGGAAAAGCGGGACCTTATGGGATCAAATCAGAAACCAGGAGGGGCATACATTAAGTAAAATAGAAACATTGCCACCAGACCCCACCCCCACCCACCATGTCCCCCTCCACCTCTTCCCCCCTTTTCTTCCTAATGTAACACTAATGCCTCAACAAATGAAACTGACTGGTAGAAAATGTAATTTGAAAAAAGAGACATTGCACATAATTTTGTAAACCAAGAAATCTTTAATTAAAAATACATTTTTTTTAAAAAAAGAGAAAAATAAACCAGGAGGGCTTCTGTAAATCTTGGACTTTCTCTGGAAATAATAATAATAATAATAATAATAATAATAATAATAATAATAATAATATATTTATTATTTATACCCCGCCCATCTGGCTGGGTTTCCCAAGCCACTCTGGACGGCTTCCAACAAAATATTAAAATACGATAGTCTGTCAAACATTAAAAGCTTCCCTAAACAGGGCTGCCTTCCCATGTCTTCTAAAACGGACACTTGGAGGGTCTGCATTGAGAGTCCAGTTTAAAGAAAAATCACGTCTATAGTTTTTCTATAGACATCATTTCTGAATTTGCAACGTATGCAAATTGTTTAACCTCCTCCCTCATTTTATGCAAATTGCCTTCGCCTTTTGTCCTCTTTTTCTAGCGATGCATCACTGACCAGGCAGCGATGTGCTCAGAGAATCACCATCGCACACGAGAACCGTTGCTTCCTTCCTGGACACGCCTTTGCAAAAAGTTATTCTTGGATCCCTTCTAGGAGCAGAAAGGAGGAAGGGGTTAGGGTGTTACACAGAAGACGGAGATCTGCATACGCAATGCTTTTTCTCTCTCCTCCTTCTCCATGTGGCACAATTGAACTTGCCTCGCAAAGCCTTTGACATGCATCATGGTGATGATTCACTGAGCCTTAGAAACTGTTCCAACAGCACAGATTGTGGTGGGTCACAACTTACCAAAGATGGCAGAAGGGACCTTCCTGAGCCAAGAATCACATGATTGCATGATATAGCATCCCAAATGAGCTAGTTAGTATGCTTAAGGGACTTGGAAGGATGGAACTGTTGATGAGATTATCATCAATCTGTTAACAGTAGCTAAGCGGTGGTGGTGTCTAGTATCTTCACTGTACAACTTTCACTGTACAGTGGAACCTCGGTTTATGAACACCTCGGTTTACGAATTTTCGGTTTACGAACGACACGGACCCGTCTGGAACGGATTAATTCACTTTCCATTACTTTCAATGGGAAAGTTCGCTTCAGTTTATGAACGCTTCAGTTTATGAACAGACTTCCAGAACCAATTGTGTTCATAAACCGAGGTACCACTATATGCTGAAGATGCACATCTTTATCCCTGGCCTCTGACAGTTAAAGTATTTTGATGATGATGATCGTGTATATATCTCAAGGGGATGTATAAAACATCATGAAAATAGAAAGAGCACAACTGGGTTTCTTTGAATAACTTCACTGACACTGGAGCAACCCCACAGAGGTTTGACTTTACCCCCCAGAAGTGCACTCCATTATCTCTCACGACAGATGCCAAAATGCATACTGACCGGAGAATGTGCATATTGCCCAGGGGTCCTTTACCTTTACCTTTTCCTTTTAAACACACTGCATGAGAGGAGCACCACAAGGAGGGAGGTTTGCAGGAAGAGGAATGTTAAACCTTTCCTCCCATGAATCTTATGGAAATTGCACCCGCCCCACCAATGCTGCCATTCAGCTAAGGAAAAAGTTGCAGAATGGGGTCAGTCATCATGCGAATTGAAATTGGGCAAAACATCCTGTTTACATCCAGTTATGATGTAGGCTGCCAGCCAGAGTCTAGTTCAGCATGGCCACCGTAGAGGAGGAAAGGAGTCAAATGACACCAGGTTTTTTTCAGAGAAAAGAGCTTTTTATTTTTGCAATGCAAGCAGAGCAAAAAGGTGCTGCGTGATCATTCACAGCAGCACACTGTGCAGAATTTGTAGCTACATTATATACCCTTGTTCCTGTGGGGTGGGGCAGTCCAACCCCTCCATTTTGGAGTGCCACGTTGAAATATTCCAGCCTTGGACTGCCACGTTGAAACATTCCAGCCTTGGCTGCGTTGGGCAAGCGAGGTCCCTCCTAGCCCCACAGCAGGGGTCTTGCAAGTTCCCATTAAGCAAGATGATGGGGCAAAGTATTTCCTTCTTATATTATTTTACAAGCTCATATATTGTCCATGTAAGAGACGTGGCTTTCGGGCCCCCAGAAATGTAGCCTGACAAGCATTCATTTCCTATCTTTAAGGAATGCCTTTTGAGGAACAGCTCAGGGGGCTGGGTATGTTGAGGGGATGCCATATAGAGGAGGGTGAAGGGTTGCTTTCTGCTACTCCAAAGAAGGAGACACAAATTAATGGATTCAAACTAAAAGAATATTCCACCCGAGCATCAGGTGAGAGCATTACAATGAGAGCTGCATCAGGTGAGAGCATTACAATGAGAGCTGTTTGGCAGTAGAATTTGCCAGCAAGTAAAGGTCTCCAAGCAGAGGCTTAACAGCCACGTCAAGAATGCTCTGATGGTGTTTCCTGCTTGGCAGGTTTAATTAGATGCCCCCCCATGGTCTCCTCCAACCCAACTCCTTTCTTTAATATGAGAAAATATTTTGCCTGAATTTGAACTACATGAAGTGGGGAGAAATGAGATTCAGTTCTTGCTTAAGACAAACTTAACACACACGCGCACTTTACTTTGTAAGGAATGTTGTCCCTGCAAGCATGACTATGCTTTGCCCGCTGCTCAACCTGTTTGGGAGCTGTTCTTGCGGGGGTAGGTATGTGATTATCTTATCTATAGCCGAAGGCTATCTACTTCCTTCAATGAAAAACTGTAACAGACACTATAGAATAGGTTCCTCCTCAACGTTAAATTTCGATCGAACTTTTCTTTCTTTCTTTCATTTATCATATGCAACCCATTGAAGGAAAAGTTGCTACGGTATATAAATATATTAACTAATAGGGGTAAGCATGACTCCCTTAGAATCACCTTGTCTCAATACATTCGTGTGGCCAGGCTGCAACAGCCTCAGCCCCCAGGGATCATAAGGAAGGAATAAAGATGCTGACATTGTTATATGGAATTAAAATTAGGCCACAACTTTATTAAACTTCCGAATGTAGGAAGACCTTAGCTTAGGCCTTGGGCGTGTATCCCTCCCAGCCCCCCAGCCGGGGGGGAACTGGGGCTCATCAGGGTAAATGGGATATGGGGGGGGTGCTCTGTGAGACGTACGTGTAGCAGGCAGCCCAGCCCATATCCCTGCACGCAGGGTAGTTCACTGACGACCTTTCAGTGTATGGCCAGTGACACCCATATATATAATCCCTTTAAGAGGGGGACCCAGGAATCGCCGCTGCAAGGGGGTGAGTCACCACTTCACCCCCATGCCCCCATATAGGGAAGAAAAGACTAAAGGATTCCACCCAAGGCCATAACTGCCAAAGTTGTGACGAATTGCTACAGGGAAGACAAAACTTGCCACTGCAGGAAATTTCTTCCCGATCCTTCAACAGCAACCAGTCAAAGTCTGTAGAAGTGCCCGCTAAACAGAAAGAAAAAGTTAACCTGCAAACAAGAAACATTATACAAAGGGAGGGTGAATCTCCAGAGCCGACTGCCTGGCTATTGTCGGCTCCACCCCCTATTTATAAATGGGGCTGGTCCCACCTCCCAGCAAGAAACTTGATTACTGAGGCTGGGTGTGAACCCCCAAAATAAACACTGAGAGGCAAGCCAGCCCCTATTTGCCAGTAAGCTCCCTGGGAACTGTAGCACCATGTGCGATCCCGCAAACGGGATGTAAAGTATGAGTGCCCATTTTAAAAATCCAATCTGTTCCTGAGCTCCTCTATGGTCCCTTTGCTTCAAATTGTAATTAGGGTATTGAGCCGCTCTGTACAAAATGAAGCTCTGTGACTTCCCTGTTTACTCTAATGGGGAGTCTAAAAAAATGACTATAGATTTCCCTCCTTTTGGACAAATTGAATGAAGTTTGCAGGCAAAGGAGCGCCTCCTGAGGGAATTCAGCCTGCCAAATCGTAGGCCAATGCATCCAGAGTTTTTCATTTTTTCAACAAAGGAAAAGCCTACAATTTTTCCAATTTCTGGCAGAATTAGATGCCATTTGCAGGTGTAGGATCAGCCCCTTCTGAGGCGATGAAACCTGCCTCATCTCAGCCTGACAATTGTGCTGTTTCTGTAGCAAAGGCAGATGTTCCTATTTCAATAGGGTATAATAGGATTCATAGAGGAACAGGGGGTTTGCAGGGGTGGAGGGGGGGGAAGAGACCATGGATTCCCAGGAATGACTGTGGCAGGGCAAATGTTACTCTTCCAGCAAGGAAGAGTCACTGGAGAATGAACTTCTTCCCACCACCAGCCACAGATGAACAGGAAAAGCAAACACAGTTTTTAACTCGTCCTCTAAATTGCTGTGATTGGGGTACCCTGGGAAAATAAAGCACTGTGATGCAAAACTAGACCTGTCTGTCGAAATGAAATATCTCCTCACCTCTGCACCCTCACAGCTTGGATTTGTTTGTTGTGGGGGTGGTACTTAGCAAGTAGATCTGACAAGAACATTGATCAAGTCAGAGCAAAGTCACTTTTGAGTACGGTAGGTATGGATGAATCTATCAGTTTTGCTTTCTCATTTTCCCCCTCTTAAGTTCACTTTTCTATATTTCCACATCAGTTTGTGATTAATTTTTTTTAAAGAAAAAAGTCCTCATGAAAATTCATCAGTATTTTAGTGCAGTTTGCACCTATTTGCTTGCAATTCTGCCCAATATACACATTTTTGCAGAGCAATCGTCCTTTATGTAATCCTTCTACAGTGGTACCTCGGTTTATGAACACAATTGGTTCCGGAAGTCTGTTCATAAACTGAAGCGTTCATAAACTGAAGCGAACTTTCCCATTGAAAGTAATGGAAAGTGGATTAATCCGTTCCAGACGGTCCGTGGAGTACTTAAACTGAAGCGTTCATAAACTGAAGCAAACTTTCCCATTGAAAGTAATGGAAAGTGGATTAATCCGTTCCAGATGGGTCCGCGGAGTACTTAAACTGAAATGTTCATAAACTGAAGCATGGGTGTAATTGGTTCCGGAAGTCTGTTCATAAACTGAAGCGTTCATAAACTGAAGCGAACTTTCCCATTGAAAGCAATGGAAAATGAATTAATCCGTTCCAGATGGGTCTGCAGCGTTCATAAACCGAAAATTCATAAACCGAGGTGTTCATAAACCGAGGTTCCACTGTATATGCCATTTCCCACTAATCCTTTTTATGCACACTTCACCCTTGCATGTGCGTTTTTATTTTATTTTTTTGTGGCTGGAAGACAGCATTGCAAAATTTGGAGAAGCGCACCTTTGAAAGGATCACTATGGTCTGAGTTGCATATTGTTTTGGAAAGTGTGAATTAGTTCCTGAATTCAAATTCTCCCCTAACCCTGGAGATGACCACATGGTTTTTTGACATCCAAAATTGGAAATCTGGGGCATCCCTGACTTGCCTTGAGGTGCCTTGTTGTTAATGGTGTAGTCCAACTTAGAACTGTGAGAATCTTCCCTGAAAGATCCCCATTTGCCTCGTAATTCAGGGTACACCCCAACCAGCCTATCAACTCCACCCCACCTGGGGACATCTGAAGCCCTGCCATTCATAACCACCAGATGAAATGAATCCAAGAGCTCTGGCCAGGTAATGGAATAATTTTTAGAAAGTTTTAAGTTGAGAATAATGAGACAAATTCCAGTAGCAATCCAGTTTTTATAAATCCAGGACAAGGCCCTGAAAAACATGAATGGTTTATTTGACCTTGAAACTATGAAACTAGAGCTGATGAAGAATAAACCGATACAGGGCCTTGCCGAGCAGGCAGCTCAGTTCAGGGGCGGCTCGTGGGCCGGTTAAATGACCCTCGTGTGCCGCTTGTGGCCCATGGGCCTTAGGTTGCCTACCTCTGGTCTACACTGATTGACAGCAGCTTTCCGGAGCTTCAGATAGGCTTCTCTACAAGCCCTACCTAGAGATGCCAGGGATTGAACCTGGGACATTCTGCCTGAAAAATGGATGCTCTTCCACTTAGCTACAATCCTTGTCTAAAAAAAAAGTGTGGGGTGAGACATGCGCTGGGGAGAGGTATGGCCTGCAGAGAGTCCCAAGCACCATATAAGTGAGAGCCACAATGTACAGTGGCACTTACCTTCCAAGTCCCGGACTGCAGAATCCGGGACCAGCAGCCGTGTGACACAGGAAATTGCGTTGACGTAACTTCCGGTGTCGCTTTGCCCTTCTATGGGCACCCAAAATGGCCGCCGCCAGCTTCAAAAGTTGCTTGTACGCATGTCAGGAAGTCCACCGACGCAACTTCCGGTGTCACTCTGCCCATCTATGGGCACCAAAAATGGCCGCTGCCAACACTGGAAGTCACGTCTATGCACTTCCGGACATGTGTAGATGCGACTTTTGAAGCTGGCGGCGGCCATTTTTTGTGCCCATAGAAGGGCAAATCGGAAAGAAAAAAATGGCCGCCGGCAGGAGAAAATAATGGAGAAAAACGGGAGATGAAGTGATACGGGGGACCACCGGGAAAAGGTAAGTAAAAAAGGGGTTTTCCCGGGGAAAACAGGAGACTTGGCAGCTATGACAGTGGCACCTCGGTTTAAGTACACAATTGGTTCCGGAAGCCTGTACTTAACCTGAAGCGAACTTTCCCATTGAAAGTAATGGAAAGTGGAGTAATCCATTTCAGACGGTCCGCGGAGTACTTAAACTGAAAGTACTCAAACCAAAGCATAGTACAGGTCTTTCTCTGTCATTGTGAGAATGCAATGGGTTTATATGCATGAAATGCCTTCAACCTGACCCCAGCTCAGCCACGTCTCACCACCCAGCAACCTTAAAGGCACCCAGCTGCATGGCCATGAGCAAATGCCAAGGAGCAAGACTGCAATCTGTCCGTCTCCACCACAATGGGTAAAGAAAGAAAGAAAAGATAATCGCATTACAAAGACTTGGCCAGCTGCGGATCTAAAAAACGACCGCAAGTGATGCTGAATGATAAATATTCACAGAACTCAAACTGAGCCAAAGAACTTAGCAAGACGCTATGCAGACTTTTCTTCCGGAGGCCTTTTCTTCAAGGGGCCTCAAGTTTTGAAGCGTTTGCTCTCAACCTGTCGGAGCAGAGCAGTCTCGGTAGCGTAAAACAGGCATGGAGAATCTGTGGCCCTCCTGATGTTGTTGAACTCCAACTCCCATCAACCCCAGCCAAGGATGATGGGAGCTGTAGTCCAGCAACATGGTACGGCCACAGGTTCTCCACCATTGTCATACGGTAATAAGGGATTTCCATTTGTGGCTCTGTGGTTTCCAACAATGCCCACCCACTCCATTTTCAGAAGGATAATATAATGGAGACATCTTTGAGCAATGTTTCTGTTAATGCCCTAGGGATGAAACCGGAGGCGTCTGTCCCGTTTCCTAGTTGGGGACCATCACCACCTCTTGTTAGAGTTCAAGAGACATTCCTTATCTACCATGAAACCTTCATTATATAGAATACACACCCTTAATGCAATGACATCCTCCCAAGTATTATAAGAATTCTAAGGTCTCAAATTAAATGTCCGTAAATGTACAAGGCAAACACATACATAAGTATATAAACCAGGTGTCTGAAATAGTACAGGAGAGCAATCCTGAAGCCATTTTGACTCTCCCAAATTGACCTCAAATATTTCTCTGCAAAGAGGAAGGAAATGAGAAAGCCTTCCCATTGTCTTTTCGCTTACAAATCCTGTCTTAAGAGCATATTTGTGTATGAATAGGGTGAGCCTGTGACCTGGATTCAGGAACTAAAGTATTAACCATCACAAAAGAATGACAAGAGTGGTAATAGTTACAGGTCGGTAGCCATGTTGGTCTGAGTCGAAACAAAATAAAAAATTTCCTTCAGTAGCACCTTAAAGACCAACTAAGTTTTTATTTTGGTATGAGCTTTCGTGTGCATGCACACTTCATCAGATACACTGAAACAGAAGTCACCAAACCCTTATGTATATTCAGAGGGTGGGGGTGATGGGAATGGGTGATGGGCTGATAGGAGTGGTAAACCTGTAGATGACTGTTAACGACTGTTAATGACTGCAATTGGTCTTGAGGGGGGGAAGCAAGGGCTGAGGTGCTAAGGAAAGCTTGATCATGTATAATGAGATAAGAATCCTATGTCTCTGTTCATTCCAGGTGGTTCCATGGTTTTAAGCTTGGTAATGAGTTGCAATTCAGCAACTTCTGTTACCAGTCTGTTTCTGAAATTTTTCTGTAATAAGACAGCTACTTTGAGATCTTGTATAGAATGTCCTGGGAGATTGAAGTGTTCTCCTACCGGTTTCTCTGTTTTGTGATTCCTGATGTCAGATTTATGTCCATTTATCCTTTGGCGTAGGGTTTGGCCTGTTTGTCCAATATAGAGAGCTGAAGGGCACTCTTGGCATTTGATAGCATACACAGTGTTAGAAGATGAGCAATTAAATAGTCCTGAGATGGTATGTTGGACGTTGTTGGGGCCAGTAATGGTGTTGTCCGGGTGTATGTGGCAGCAAAGTTGGCATCTGGGTTTGTCCCAAAGAGTGGTAATGCAATCAATGACCATTATCAGGTATCCTGGCAGACAGGATTTCTGCTGTAGACCACCTCTTTCTGTGATGTCTGTATGATGTTTTAGGGGGGTGGCCTTGGGCTACAGGATGGGCAATTTCAAAATCTATATAAGGGCTTGCACACCATTGTTCTAGGTGCCTCTCCTCTCTCCATGCGTGGGGTGAATGGGGGACCCTGTTGCAACAGTTTAATAAAGATCTGGCTTACTAGCTGCTTTCCTTCTCAATATTCTCTGGTTGGCCTCTGTTATTTTCTCCTACCAATAGGGAATCCACTTAAGTACTCTATACAGGCTCTTGGATACCACATAAGGGAAAAGGAGCAGGTTTTTTTTTCTTATAACACAAGTGAGAAATGAAATTGCCCTTTTAGCTGCTTGGAAGATTTTCGTTGTTCCAAAAACAGAGCATAGGGTGCAGATTATTGCGCTGAAATCCTCATGAGTAACCAGTCTCCCTATTGCAATGAATCACAGGGCCTCTCAGATGACGAAAAGCCACTGTATCAGATAGCTCTTAAGAATCCCATTAGATCTAATTCTACTGGGGAAATAAAAGCTAGGTAAGACCTTTCTATAAATCTATCTCCTTTTTATTACTGTACTTCTGTTATTGTCCCAAACGGAATTGTGTGTGTGTGTGTGTGTGTGTGTGTGTGTGTGTGTGTGTATAAAAATGCCTCACCCATAAAAACAAGTTGCAGCTCCTAGAGTTACCTTGCATTTGAAGCCTGCTTAATATTAAAGAAGGGACCCAGGTGGCGCTGTGGGCTAAACCACTGAGCCTAGGGCTTGCTGATCAGAAGGTCGGCGGTTCGAATCCCTGTGATGGGGTGAGCTCCCATTGCTTGGTCCCAGCTCCTGCCAACCTAGCAGTTCGAAAGCACATCAAAATGCAAGTAGATAAATAGGAACCGCTATAGCAGGAAGATAAACGGCGTTTTCATGTGCTGCTCTGGTTTGCCAGAAACGGCTTTGTCATGCTGGCCACATGACCTGGAAGCTATACGCCGGCTCCCTCGGCCAATAATGCGAGATGAGCGCCGCAACCCCAGAGTCGGTCACGACTGGACCTAATGGTCAGGGGTCCCTTTACCTTTACTAATATTAAAGGAAGAGCAGAAATCAGAAATGATTCCCTTGTGGAACTCTTCCCCCCCCTCTCTCTCTGAGGGGGGAGATAAAAACAGAAGGGTTGCTGGATTTAGACACCAGTTGCATCTCTCACATATGTAAACAGCCTGACCAGAAATAATTATACTGGGTTGCTGACCCATCTTTCTGTTAGATGGGTGAAGAAAAGTCACTTTGGGGGTTTATAAAGGTATTCTAATTGGTTTTGTTTAGGATGCAATCCAAACTTCCTTCATCTGGGTGCCCCAATCCTACCCACCTTCACCCAAGAAGTAACGCCAGCTTCATTCTGCTAGAGCAAAAGTCCCACTTCTGCCAGCTGACTGGGGAGGCAGAAGGGCCACTGGTGGGATTCCTGGTGGTGGAAGCCCAACGAAAACCCCAAAATGGCGCCTTCTCAAGAAAAAAAGTGGCCCAGGATCTGCTGTGACCTGCGGGGACTTGTTTCCGCGGGGCTGGAAATTGCATCTGCGCATGCTCAGACGCTGAAAATGTAGACATTACATTCTTGATCACTGGCTGGGACTGATGGGAGTTGATGGAAGTCCAACAATACGCAGAGAGTACCACATCTTCTCCCTTTGAAACACATTACTGTATATGATCTTGGTGCATTGCTTTCCTTTACATTACTTTCCTCTTGAATAAAGATACGGTCCTCTTTAATAAATGGATCGACAATATAATAACACTTGCAGCTTATGAATGGACTGCTTACCATGACTTTGCTTGGATAAATATGACAACATTTCGAATGAGTTTATACAAAATGTAGCAGGCTATTAATATTTACACCTGTATTAGGATAATAATATCAAATTTATAAACGAATGTATGGGTGAAGGTATTTTTTGTATATATTCATAGATTGGTTTATTTCCTCTACACATTTTTGTGCCTTTTTATTTCTCTTTTCTTTTTCTTTGTATCACTTTATTTCATTATAACTGACAACTTTACACACAGACCCACACAAACACGCACACACACGTATGTATCTTTCCCCCTTTTTGGTTTTCTGTCTTTTTTTTTAAAAAAATTTTTTATTAAGTTTTACAATTTTATATTCAACACAATCATTTTTATCACAAAAAGTGGTTTTCTATCTTTGATTTCGTCATTGCTCCCTGTCCAAAACAGGAGCAACAGTCGCCCAGAGGCCTGTCTTTGAACGACGCATCTGGGAGAACGTCCTGTTTGATAAGGCGTTGTGTGTGTCTGTGTCCTTAACCCAAAGCCTAAAAGGGACGGAAGAAACTTTCGTATTCTTTGAAAAACGGTGACTCGGTATAAATGAGACGCAGTGTAGCTGGAAGCCTTTAATAAATCAAAAGTCAAAGTGTGTCTAAACTGGACACATTAGAGATCTTTGACAAGAATCCTAAACCAAAACAAACAGAAAACTCAAATGGGATATCAAGTTGATTTGAAGGCTCACGCCTGGGATTTGCCTTTAGAGATGTCATTGGGTCACAATGGAGAGGATTGATGTGCAGTATAAGAGTAATAAGAGAGCCTCTATGATTCTGGATGACTTACAGAAACACCTACAGAATGAACAGCCTATTTTGAGGGCAGCAATATTGCTTTGATCTCAGGGCTACAGATGGCTCATTGCGCCAACAACAGACCCTCATCTTCTAATATGGAGGCATTTTTCTTTTGCCCTTCCTACTAGCCTCAATGTCAGGCAGCAGAGGAACTAACCCCCATGGCAGGTTGCCAGGAACAGATAAAACAAGGAAAAGTCCTTTGTTGTTGTTTAGTCATTTATTCGTGTCCGACTCTTCGTGACCCCATGGACCATAGCACGCCAGGCACTCCTGTCTCGCACTGCCTCCCGCAGTTTGGTCAAACTCATGTTCGTAGCTTCGAGAACACTGTCCAACCATCTTGTCCTCTGTCGTCCCCTTCTCCTAGTGCCCTCAATCTTTCCCAACATCAGGGTCTTTTCCAAGGATTCTTCTCTTCTCATGAGGTGGCCAAAGTATTGGAGCCTCAGCTTCACGATCTGTCCTTCCAGGGAGCACTCAGGGCTGATTTCCTTAAGAATGGATAGGTTTGATCTTCTTGCAGTCCATGGGACTCTCAAGAGTCTCCTCCAGCACCATAATTCAAAAGCATCAATTCTTCGGCGATCAGCCTTCTTTATGGTCCAACTCTCACTTCCATACATCACTACTGGGAAAACCATAGCTTTAACTATACGGACCTTTGTCGGCAAGGTGATGTCTCTGCTTTTTAAGATGCTGTCTAGGTTTGTCATTGCTTTTCTCCCAAGAAGCAGGCGTCTTTTAATTTCGTGACTGCTGTCACCATCTGCAGTGATCAAGGAGCCCAAGAAAGTAAAATCTCTCACTGCCTCCATTTCTTCCCCTTCTATTTGCCAGGAGGTGATGGGACCAGTGGCCATGATCTTGGTTTTTTTGATGTTGAGCTTCAGACCATATTTTGCGCTCTCCTCTTTCACCCTCATTAAAAGGTTCTTTAATTCCTCCTCGCTTTCTGCCATCAAGGTTGTGTCATCTGCATATCTGAGGTTGTTGATATTTCTTCCAGCAATCTTAATTCCGGCTTGGGATTCATCTAGTCCAGCCTTTCGCATGATGAATTCTGCATATAAGTTAAATAAGCAGGGAGACAATATACAACCTTGTCGTACTCCTTTCCCAATTTTGAACCAATCAGTTGTTCCATATCCAGTTCTAACTGTAGCTTCTTGTCCCACATAGAGATTTCTCAGGAGACAGATGAGGTGATCAGGCACTCCCATTTCTTTAAGAACTTGCCATAGTTTGCTGTGGTCGACACAGTCAAAGGCTTTTGCATAGTCAATGAAGCAGAAGTAGACGTTTTTCTGGAACTCTCTAGCTTTCTCCATAATCCAGCGCATGTTTGCTATTTGGTCTCTGGTTCCTCTGCCCCTTCGAAATCCAGCTTGCACTTCTGGGAGTTCTCGGTCCACATACTGCCTAAGCCTGCCTTGTAGAATTTTAAGCATAACCTTGCTAGCGTGTGAAATGAGCGCAATTGTGCGGTAGTTGGAGCATTCTTTGGCACTGCCCTTCTTTGGAATCGGGATGTAGACTGATCTTCTCCAATCCTCTGGCCATTGCTGAGTTTTCCAAACTTGCTGGCATATTGGGTGTAGCACCTTAACAGCATCATCTTTTAAATTTTTAAACAGTTCAGCTGGAATATCATCACTTCCACTGGCCTTGTTATTAGCAATGCTTTCTAAGGCCCATTTGACTTCACTCTCCAAGATGTCTGGCTCAAGGCCAGCAACCACACTACCTGAGGTGTACGAGACCTCCATATCTTTCTGGTATAATTCCTCTGTGTATTCTTGCCACCTCTTCTTGATGTCTTCTGCTTCTGTTAGGTCCTTACCACTTTTGTCCTTGATTATGGTAATCTTTGTACGAAATGTTCCTTTCATATCTCCAATTTTCTTGAACAGATCTCTGGTTTTCCCCATTCTATTGTTTTCCTCTATTTCTTTGCATTGCTCATTTAAGAAGACCCTCTTGTCTCTCCTTGCTGTTTTTTGGAAATCTGCATTCAGTTTCCTGTATCTTTCCCTATCTCCCTTGCATTTTGCTTGCCTCCTCTCCTCCGCTATTTGTAAGGCCTCGTTGGACAGCCATTTTGCTTTCTTGCATTTCCTTTTCCTTGGGATGGTTTTCATTGCTGCCTCCTGTATAATGTTACGAGCCTCCATCCATAGTTCTTCAGGCACTCTGTCCACCAAATCTAAATCCTTAAACCTGTTCCTCACTTCCACTGTGTATTCATAAGGGATTTGATTCAGATTGTATCTTACTGGCCCAGTGGTTTTTCCTACTTTCTTCAGTTTAAGCTGGAATTTTGCTATAAGAAGCTGATGATCTGAGTTACAGTCAGCTCCAGGTCTTGTTTTTGCTGACTGTATAGAGCTTCTCCATCTTTGGCTGCAGAGAATATAATCAATCTGATTTCGATGCTGTCCATTTGGTGATATCCATGTGTAGAGTCGTCTCTTGTGTTGTTGGAATAGAGTGTTTGTGATGACCAGCTTGTTCTCTTGACAGAACTCTATTAGCCTTTGCCCTGCTTCATTTTGAACTCCAAGGCCAAACTTGCCAGTTGTTCCTTTTATCTCTTGATTCCCTACTTTAGCATTCCAGTCCCCTGTAATGAGAAGAACATCCTTCTTTGGTGTCATTTCTAGAAGGTGTTGTAGGTCTTCATAGAATTGGTCAATTTCATTTTCTTCAGCACCGGTAGTTGGTGCATAAACTTGGATTACTGTGATGTTAAAAGGTCTGCCTTGGATTCATATCGAGATCATTCTGTCATTTTTGAGATTGCATCCCATTACAGCTTTTGCCACTCTTTTGTTGACTATGAGGGCCACTCCATTTCTGCTACAGGATTCTTGCCCACAGTAGTAGATATGATAGTCATCCGAACTGAATTCGCCCATTCCCTTCCATTTTAGTTCACTGATGCCCAGGATGTCGATATTTATTCTTGTCATCTCATTTTTGACCACATCCAGCTTACCGCCATTCATGGTTCTTACATTCCAGGTTCCTATGCAATATTTTTCTTTACAGCATCGGACTTTCCTTTCGCTTCCAGGCATATCCGCAACTGAGCGTCCTTTCGGCTTTGGCCCAGCCGCTTCATCAGCTCTGAATCTACTTGTACTTGTAGATTGTACATGCTCTTCCTCAGTAGCATGTTGGACGCCTTCCGACCTGAGGGGCTCATCTTCCAGCGTCATAACTTTTATATGCCTGTTGTCTTTGTCCATGGAGTTTTCTTGGCAGGGATACTGGAGTGGCTTGCCAGTTCCTTCTCCAGGTGGATCACGTTTAGTCAAAACTCTCCACTATGACCTGTCCATCTTGGGTGGCCCTGCATGGCATAGCTCATAGCTTCTCTGAGTTATTCAAGCCCCTTCGCCACGACAAGGCATTGATCCATGAAGGGGGGAAAAGTCCTTACCACCTGCTTTTTCTTCAATATTTCCAGAGAGAGGTTTGAGAATGCACCCTCTTGGAATAGTGGTGTTGTCCGGAAGAAATCTCCACGCCCCTTCTCTCCCACTTCCTCACTCATCAACAGCACAACCCCCTCTATGGTTGCTGCTTAGGACCCTCTGTCTCCGAGCTCTTTGCTCTCTTACTTTTAAGGTTCACCGGGTTCTGGGAGATGGTGGGTCTGGAATGCTTTCTAGTGATAACATGTCAGCCAGCTGCTGCTCCGGCTCTGCCTCCTCCTCTCCCATTATTTCCCAACTTTCCCCCTCATCTTTCTCTGAGCTGTGACCTCCCTCCAACCCCTGTTGTAATTTGGAACTGTCTCCTTCTTCTCTGGGAGGGTTAGGCTGGGGAGGCAGTCTCCACCATTCCTCCTCTGCCCAGTCCCTGACACTCAATAGCTATGTTCTACCCTCACTGTCGGAGGTAGCATGCCTTTGAATAACAGTTGCCGGATATCACAAGTGGGGTAAGAGATGCTGCAATCAAGCTCTGCTTTTGGGCCTCCGATAGGCTTCAGGTTGGCTACTGTGAGTACAGGAAGCCGGACCAGGCAGGCCACTGGCCGAATCCAGCAGTCATGCTGCTTTCATACGCGCCAACACTCCTTGGATGAAAATAGGGACATGCACATCATGCTCTCACTACCTGATTCCAACTCTCTGACAATGCCCGAGTACAATGGCTGATGGGATTGCCAACTGCTGTTTCCCGCTCTCCCAACCCTTCTGGCATTTTTTTTCTGCTGTGCATTTTGATTCCCCCCAGGTTTCCCCAACATATTGATTTGTTTATCGCTCGCTCACATAAGGTTGCAATCGCGAAAGAGCAGTTCGGAGGATTCTTTCCCCAAAGAATCATGTGAATTGTAGTTTGTTAAGGGTGCTGGGGATGTAGCTCTTTGAGGGGATGGGAGTCTCCTCACAACTGTCGCCAACTCTTAACAAACTACAGTTCCCAGGAGTTTCTGGGAGAAGCCTCTATGTGGGGCTAGCTTTGAAGGTGACCCGGAAACTACAGCTAATCCAGAATGTGGCAGCTAGACTGGTGACTGGGAGTGGCCGCCGAGACCACATAACACTGGTCCTAAAAGACCTACATTGGCTCCCAGTATGTTTCCGAGCACAATTCAAAGTGTTGGTGCTGACCTTTAAAGCTCTAAATGGCCTCGGCCCAGTATACCTGAAGGAGCGTCTCCACCCCCATCGTTCAGCCCGGACACTGAGGTCCAGCGCCGAGGGCCTTCTGGCGGTTCCCTTGCTGCGAGAAGTGAGGTTACAGGGAACCAGGCAGAGGGCCTTCTCGGTAGTGGCACCCACCCTGTGGAACGCCCTCCCACCAGATGTCAAGGAAATAAACAACTATCTGACTTTTAGAAGACATCTGAAGGCAGCCCTGTTTAGGGAAGTTTTTAATGTTTGATGTTTTATCGTGTTTTTAATATTCTGTTGGGAGCTGCCCAGAGTGGCTGGGGAGGCCTGGCCAAATGAGCGAGGTATAAGTAATAAATAATAATAATAATAATAATAATAATTCCATGGCTGTTGACATGGTATAAGACTTTTTAAAATGTATGGTGTAGATATGCCCTAAATCATAGAGGAACCACCCCTGTGTCATGGAGGGTAATGTACCATGGGGGGTGGGAGAGCCAACACACTTGCTTCTTCCTCTCCCCACTCCTGTGATCTGTTACGGAATGTGCTCTCTGCTGCAATATGAGAGTTTGTATTGAAATTCCATCAGCTTCCAAAGATGCACCTGTTTGCACTAGCATTTCCTTGATCTCTCAACCTGCACCTCCTCTTCCGATTGCTGGGTTGCTTTCAACGGGATCATTTTCTTGCATATGTTAATTATGGATGCCTCTATTTTAACGTTTAATGGGTTCGCGATATTGCATATTTTAATCACGGAGGCTTAATGTCGTGCAATTGACAAATTAATGTTAAATAACCCATTTTCATAGGTTGGTAAACTTTAGAAGCCTATTTTGGCACGAAGCGTGATAATGATAGGTGCATGTATGTGTGTTTTAAATGTGGGGAAGCGGGTGGAAAAGGGGTCGTCCCTTAAGTGGTAGAGTCCAGAATTTCTTCCACCTCGTTCTGTGCAAAGTGTAGACAAGTGCTTGGATTCCATCTGTCACCCTCGCTTGGAAACAACGAGAAAGTATTGCATTTTCACGGGGCAGGTGACACCAGCATTCATTACGGTGACAACAATATTTCTTCAGAAATGCAGGTCTCACCAAATAAAGCAAAATAAGCCTTGCGTGGCAAGTACTACATTAATATGCCTGGAGAAAATTGAGTGTCGGTGCTGAAAATATTGTCACTTCTCTTGATTCTGAAAAAAAAAAAACACGAGGGAGAAAAGGAGAGAAGAGCGGAGAGTGATACAATGGTTTAATGATCTTATGTGGAGGTTGAGTGGCGCCTATTTCCAGATGTCTTAAACGTTCTATGGGAATATATTTACATGGTTTCGTAGCCCACCACATCCCAAAGCCTTGTGGTGGGCACCAATGGCAAAAAAACGTACAATGATTCCATGCAAGGGGTGAATGAATATCTATGCCAGGAATAATAATAATAATAATAATAATAATAATAATAATAATAATTTATTTGTACCCTGCCCATCTGGCTGGGTTTCCCCAGCCACTCTGGGCGGCTTCCAACAAAGATTAAAAATACATTAAAATGTCACACATTAAAAACTTCCCTAAACAGGGCTGCCTTCCGATGTCTTCTAAATGTCAGATAGTTCTTTATCTCTTTGACATCTGATGGGAGTGCGTTCCACAGGGCGGGTGCCACTACCGAGAAGGCCCTCTGACTGGTTCCCTGTAACCTCAATTTTCACAGTGAGGGAACTGCCAGAAGGCCCTCAGTGCTGGACCTCAGTATCCGGGCAGAATGATGGGGGTGGTGACACTCCTTCAGGTATACTGGGCCGAGGCCATTTAGGGCTTTAAAGGTCAGCACCAACACTTTGAATTGTGCTTGGAAACGTACTGGGAGCCAATGTAGGTCTTTCAAGACCAGTGTTATATGATCTTGGCGACCTTCCCCCGAACAAGGGGAGGAAGAAAGATCTAGATTGGGAACAAAGTGGGACAGGTGGGGAAGAAACCAGCAGTGCCTCCTAGTCATCGAGAGACTGCTGTAGAAGTGGCAGGGGGGGGGATTGCCAAGGAGGGGACATTTCCTGTCTCCAAGGAACGCACTGCAGCCGTCACTGCCACCATGGCAGCCGCAGTGGGCGATGCATCCCTAAGAGGCCAGATCTGCTGCCCCTGTGGATCCTGCTGTCTGAGGCAGTCACCTCACCTTGCCCCATGGGTTGTCCATATCTGGCCATCGCAGCTAGTAGCCATGGATAGCCTTTAGCTTCCATGCATTTGCTTAATCCTCTTTTAAAGCCATCCAAGTTGGCGGCCATTGCTGCTTTAAGGGTTGAACCCCATATAGTTTAACTCCCTTCCAACTCTCCTGCTCACGCATGCCGCCTTGCCCCCGCGATTGAGGGAGCCTCGGGCTGTGCGATGTCAGTGCGCCATGCACACACGCCCCATGGCGTGTACACATAACATCAGTGCACCCTGTGGCATGCACACATGACGCCAGCATGCTCCGTGGTGTGCTCGCACCATGTGGACACACTGTGGGGTGTTGTCAGGCTTCAGGGATTCAGATCCCTCCCCCGGTGGCAGTAAATAAGCAGAACCAAATGAAAGGAGCATTCTTACCAGTTAGTTCTTTAATAATCACAGTGAGAGACAAAGGAATGCATATCTCTGTAGAAATGGTGTTGCTCCCAGTAAAGGTTCACCCCCTCTGTTCCCATTAATCTACGTCATTCCTACATTGGGTAATCTGAGTTTGTTGCCTCTGCGCTTTCTGTTTTATCACTCTCAGAGCCTGTCTAGTCCTAGGCAAGGGGGGGAGGGTCAGGGATGCTGTCCGAGGACACTGAATCTGCCAGCTGTCTCTCTCCTGGTGTTCCCTCTTCTAGCTGTTCCTCACCCAGTATTTCCCAGCTTTTCCCCTCTGGACTATGCCCTTCTGCAAACCACTCTTCTAAATCAATACTGTCCTCCTGCTTTTGGGAAGGTTCAGCAGAAGGGGCGGCGGCTCCCACCATTCCTCTTCAGTCCAGCCTCTGACATGTGTCTGGATGTGACGCGCGGATGCCCCATGGCATGCATGCATGGCTGTCACAGAACTTTGGGGGGCTGACTCTTAGATTTGAAATTTTGGCACCCAGTACGATGTGGAGGCCCCATCCAATCAGTGTAGCTGAAGTCAGAGACCCTTCCAGATCTGATGAATATCACCAAGTAGATACTTGTCTACCTTCTCTCCATGGCTAGCAGAAAGTGTAAACTCACCGCAACTCATGTCAAAAAAGGCCTTGCTGTGCAGGATGCCTCCACGGTGCCACTGGGGTGTTCAGGTGTTTGGAATTACCTGAACACCTGACTGCTAGCACCAGCCACCTGTTGCTTGACGCAATCCGCACCATTGTGTGCATGTGTTAAAATAAAATATGGGTTGCCATTGGAAACCAAGGTCGGCACCTGGTCTCTGAGGGTATGTGTGTTCTCTGTGCAAGCTTTGCAGCCCATGCTAAGCTGGCGTGGGCTGCAAAACAAAGCACTCGGCTTGAGGGAGCTGAGATGTGGGGATCCCGTCGTCTGATGCCAGGCCTGTGTTTTCAGTGGAAACAAGCTTATATCCAAACAGCCAGAATGTAAGGGGATCCCGCCCACATCAGTGGCCACCCAAAGTTAATCGCAGTCTAGGACAAGCTGACCTGCTTCAGAACATAAGAAAAACCCTACAGGGTGAGGCCAGTGACTCATCTGGTCCAGCATCTTCCATCATGCAAAGCTCGCGAGCAGGTTATGAGTGTGACAGCACTCTGCTCACCTGTGATTCCCATCAAGTAGGTATTCTGAGGGATGCTGCCTTCTACAGAGATGGTAGAATGTAGAGATCATGGCTGGTAGCCATTGATAGTCTTATACTCCTTGAATTTGTCTAATCCTCTTTGAAAGCCATCTGTGTTGGTCACCACCACTGCTTGAGTTGCCACCTGTCCTGTACAATACAGGATTGTCCCGTATTTCAGTGTAAAATACTACATCCTGTATTGATACAGTTCTGTCCCATATTTCAGGTCTTCCCCCACTCTCTCTCTGCCAAGTTAAGGATCTGGCGGTCCCCTTACTGAGAGAAGTGAAGTTACAGGGAACCAGGCAGAGGGCCTTCTCAGTGGGGGCACCTTCCCTGTGGAATACCCTCCCTTCAGATGTCAAGGAGATCTACAACTTTTAGAAGACATCTGAAGGCAGATGTACCAGGAAGTTTTTAATGTTGGACATTTTATTATGTTTTTATATTTTGCTGGAGTGAGTGGGTATAAATAATAAAATTATGATTTATTATGATTTTTATTATTATTATTATTATTATTATTATTATTATTATTATTATTAGAGCCAGTGTGGTGTAGTTGTTAAGAGTGGTAGACTCGTAATCTGGGGAACCGGGTTCGCATCTCCGCTCTTCCACATGCAGCTGCTGGGTGACCTTGGGCTAGTCACACTTCTCTGAAGTCTCTCAGCCCCACTCACCGCACAGAGTGTTTGTTGTGGGGGAGGAAGGGAAAGGAGATTGTTAGCCGCTTTGAGACTCCTCGGGTAGTGATAAAGAGGGATATGAAATCCAAACTCTTCTTCTTCTCTCCAGATGCATGTGTTTGAAAGGGTGTGTGAAAGGTCATGTATTTAAGTTCTGGGTAGCCAAGCACAGACGGGTTTACAAATCCATGTGTGTGTTTGTGCATCTGTGACAAATTCCACAGGGGCCATCCTGTTAGGCTGCAATAGATTGTAATGGATTGAAGTCACTTCAGCAACAAGATGGCGGGGGGAATCGCCTCCCAATTGCCCCACCCCACCCCGTCCTGTATTTTGCCAGAAAAAAGGTGGAAACCCTAATCACTGCCTCCTATGGGAGTAAAAATAAAAAAATTCCTTCAGTAACACCTTAAAGACCAACTAAGTTTTTATTTTGGTATGAGCTTTCGTGTGCATGCACACTTCCTCAGATACACTTGAAACAGAAGCGTCAGACCCTTATGTATATACAGAGGGTGGGGGTGGGTGGGTGGGGAATGGGTGATGGGCTGATGGGAGTGGTAAACCTGTAGATGGCTGTTAACGACTGCTGCTAAAGAAAGCTTGATCATGCATAATGAGATAAGAATCCAATGTCTTTATTCATGCCAGGTAGCTCCATGGTTCCACACTGAGGAAGTGTGCATGCACACGAAAGCTCATACCAAAATAAAAACTTAGTTGGTCTTTAAGGTGCTACTGAAGGATTTTTTTTTTATTTTTGCTTCGACTCAGACCAACACGGCTACCTACCTGTAACTAGTCCTATGGGAGTGAATGACTAGCCCCAAAGGAAGCTTCCTTCATGGGTCTTATAGCAGGTTTGGGTGGGGATAAGGTTACCAGATTTTTTTTCAAAGAATCCGGGGACACTTTTTTTTTTTTGAAAAGAGGGAAAAAAGTTACCAAAAAAGGTTTTGTTTTTTAAAAAGAAGTAATATCTTCTCTTCTATGGTCTCCTCTGTTGCGCGGCCTTCCTCTGGGCCCCGGCCTGCTCTCTCAGAGTGCTAGCCACCATGGAGTAGGCATGGTTTGGGCCTGGGCTCTCCTTGGTCTCCTACCTTTTCTCAGTGGTGGAATCAAGGTCAGGGCTTTTTCTCCTTTCTCTTTCTCTCTCTTCCTTCTCCTTCTCCTCTCTTCCTTCTCCCTGCGTCGGCTCCAGGGTTTACCTGGCCCCGGAGCGCCGCTGGGCGGTTGTCCGGGTGGTCCCCATAGCTGCCAAGTACCCCGTTTTCCCTGGGAAACCCCCGTTTTTACTTACCTTTTCCCGGTGGTCCCCCGTATCACTTCGTCTCCTGTTTTTCTCCGTTATTTTCTCCTTCCGGCAGCCTTTTTTTTTCTGATTTGCCCTTCTATGGGCACAAAAAATGGCCGCCGCCGGCTTCAAAAGTTGCATCTACGCATGACCGGAAGTGTGTAGACTCGACTTCCAGTGTCGGCGGCGCCCATAGATAGGCGGGGCGACACCGGAAGTTGCGTCGACACACTTCCGGTCATGCGTAGAAGCTACTTTTGAAAGCGACACCGGAAGTTACGTCGACGCAACTTAGGGTGTCACATGGCTGCCGGTCCCGGATTCTGCAGTCCGGGACTTGGAAGGTAAGGTGGTCCCCATATGATGTGTCGTTGAACCAATCACGCAACATTCATTCCCTACTAATAAATCTATAACACTTAAAATATAAATCCGGGGACTGTCCCCAGGAAACGGGGACATCTGGTAACCATAGGTGAGAAACAGTTTTTATTAGGACCCCCCTCATCACATAGCCCCTTGATCATTACTGCCCAGGGACACAGATGCTATTTATATGAGAAAAATCAGAAACATGAAGTATACATGCTCAAAATTATCAACCAGTTTGGTTCTTAGGAAACTTTGGAAGGCTTCGCAAACCAAAAGAAAAGGGGGTGGGGGGACAACTCTTGTGGCCTCTTAATAGTTTTACTGGATGAAATCACCCTAAGGGAACGAAGAAGGACATTTTGTTTTATTTCTAATTTAGGCGCAAGCAAGTCTTTGTTAATGGGTCCAAGACTTAAGCATCCCTCATGCATGTGATTGCCTTTGTTTCGGACCGTTTAGGAAAGCTGTTTTCAATTAAAGATCAGAATAGGAAAACTGTCATCGAGTGTGGTGTCCATGCCAGTGTGGAGTTGCACCAGGAATAGCAAAACACGGGAAGGGAGCAGAATATTCAAGAATAAAAATGTGGCAAGCAGGATCCGCAACAAAAAGTTGCAGTGTGGAGCGCTCCAGTTTGTAATTTAAGTCCTTCTATTCCTGTTCCCCCACGCTTTTCTGTTTCTCCCTTTCCTCCAGAGAGTGTGTATTCTGCAGCAGCTGAGCATGCTCAGTGCTCATTAGACTTTGCTTTAGTGCAGGCATCCCCAAACTGCGGCCCTCCAGATGTTTTGGCCTACAACTCCCATGATTCCTAGCTAACAGGACCAGTGGCCAGGGATGATGGGAATTGTAGTCCAAAACATCTGGAGGGCCGAAGTTTGGGGATGCCTGCTTTTGTGTGTGTGTGTGTGTGTGTGTGTGTGTGTGTGTGTGTGTGTGTGTGTGTAGCTCCCCAATGGTCCACCTGCCCCAAATATTTTTTGTACTTCTGCAAACTTCAGGACCCCCGCAAAATCTCCTGATCGACAGCAGGTAAGTACTGCAGACCCCGTTTCTCAAAAACCAAGCCACCGACCCCTTACTTTTGAAAATTTGGATAGTTTTGTTGTGTGAAAGGTGCCACAGACTCCCTGGGTAGGTGACACAGCCGCCTGTAGTCCACAGACCACCAAATGGGAACCACTGGTCTAGAGAAATGACTATTCCTGGCGTTCTGAATTAAATGATGGGTGGGCCTGTTCAACCATTGACCTGGTGTTCAGGGGACCATGATCCAGGCCATGCACCTGTTTCCCATCCCATTGGCAGTTGGTGTGCCAATTCCAGTGGACGCTGGTCCACGAGGGAAAATGGGGCACTGCCTCACCAATTTTATTCTGACCGCTGCTATCCCTCTCTCCCTTCCTCCTGCCTGCCTACTTACAGCCAGTCCAGGGTGAGTCCCTAGCTTTCAACTGCCTTCTCCTTAGTCCCAGTGTTGCCCTTGTAGAACTCATTAGGAAGGAGGATGGGAACCAAACTAGAACTAGCTGGCTCTTCTTCTCATTGGTTTTGGCTCCACCTAAAATTTGCCTCCTTGTCTTTCGTCCTCCTGGTCCCAATAGACACAAGCCACCACTGGCCAGTCCCATGCACCATGGTTTATTACTACTGTATCACCATTAGGGGAGCGGGTGGCACTGTGGTCTAAACCACTGAGTCTCTTGGGCTTGCTATTCAGAAGGTCAGTGGTTTGAATCCCCGCGACGGAGTGAGCTCCCGTTGCTCTGTCCCAGCTCTTGCCAACCTAGCAGTTTGAAAGCACACCAGTTCAAGTAGATAAATAGGTAGCGCCGCGGCGGGAAGGTAAACAGCATTTCCATGCACTCTGACTTATGACATGGTGTTCCATTGCTCCAGAAGTGGTTTAGTCCTGCTGGCCACATGACCCAGAAATCTGTCTGTAGTCAAATGCCGGCACCCTCGCCCTGAAAGCGAGAGGAGCGCCACAACCCCATAGTCGCCTTTGACGGGAATTAACTGTCCAGGGGTCCTTTACCTTTACCTTTACCTTTTACCGTACTATCACCATGCTCTTGGGTCAGAATGAAGCTGAGCTACATGCATATGGCTTCAGAGCAAGTGCAGAGTTCCAGTTTCTTGGTAGCATTCCTTTGGGAGGGAGTTGCATGAGGTTAGGGTCAGGGTTGAGAAGGCATAGGGTTGTTGCCAACGTAGGTCTAAGTTAAAGTCACTTAGCAGCACATTTGTTCAGTGGGCAACATGCTTGGTGCCAGTGAGATGTTCTTGTGCAAGAGAATGCATAAGCAGGTTGCCGATAGCTTTGTTGTGAAATAGATTGCACAATCCATTGCACAAGAAGTATCTGCTAGCGCAAATGTTGCATTGTATTCCTCCAATGGATTCCTCCTCACAGGAGTCCTGGAGCTAGCAGATAGAGAGCACAGGATACAGCCTCCTATCCCTAGTACCTGGCAGTCTAATAATAATAATAATAATAATAATAATAATAATAATAATAATAATAATTCTTTAAAAATGTCTAGGGGTACTCTCATTTTGACTCAAGAAAATTATCATTTTATAGTTCGAACTGGGAAAAATAAATACTGTAAATGGACAAAAGTACAAAGATTCACAAAATGTTTAGGGGTATGCGTATCCCTGCGCCCCCTCAGATAAAAAGCACTGATAATAATAATAGACTGATCTTCAAGGTGGGAAACAAGCAGGTTCTCTGATGCTGATCTTAAAACACAGGCAGGTTCATATGGACACAGGTGGTCTTTTAAATGTGTAGGATTTTGTTTGCTTTACTCTGTTAGGATACTGTTCATCAGCTTTGAATCGAGGTGAAATAGGGAAGGTTTCTATGATTTCATTTTCATATAATGTAGAATGCATCATAAATTCCCTCTGTGCCCCCAGGTAATGCACTTATTTCCCTTGTCGTTTATTGCATTTGTTGATTGTGGAATACAATTTAAGAAGGATGAAATCAAATTTCCGTACAAACTACAAGTTAAAGGTAAACTTTATAAAGCACGGCATGAGGGGTGGGCAGTTGCCTCCCATTACAATTGGAGGCATTCATGCTGCTAAAACTCTGAGGTCTCGTTTCTCAGAGCCTGGCTGTGGAAGTGGACCCTGCAGACCTCATTTATCCTCTCTGCTGCCTTCCTGGCTAGGACGTCTTGATTCCCTGGCATGTTAGAATGATTGCCTTAAAGACTGCATATTGAATTTCAAATCTCTCTCTCTCTCTCTCTCTCTCTCTCTCTCTCTCTCTCTCTCTCTCTCTCTCTCTCTCTCACACACACACACACACACACACACACAGAGAGAGTTTTCAAAGACCTGAAAGCTCACCCACCCCTGTATTGACCTGTAAGTTCACACTTAGATCATCTGGGAAGAGATTTTATTCTTGCCACTGCACTGCTCAGAATATGATAGGTTTGTGTCTCCAAAATGGGAATTTCTCTCCATGGTCACCTGCACTCTGAAGCATTATCTATCTAAAGCTTCAGGCATCTAGTAAAGTCCTTTCTTTCTGCCCATCCTTTCTGTGATGCTACTCCTGATTTCTGTTTTTATAATATTGCTTTACTGTTCAGGGCCGTCTTAAGCGCCCCTGGCGCCATGGTGTGACAGATCCTTCCGGCGCCCTCCCGCCCCGTTTCCCAGTGCGGTGGGCGGGCGGGCGGGCGCAGCGCGGCTGCCACAGGCGCTGCTGCACGGCGGGCAGGCACAGCGCGGTTGCCGTGGGCGCTGCTGCGCGGCAGACCGGCCGGCCAGCGGGTGGGCGCAGCTCGCGGCGCCCTCCTGGCGGGCCGGCGCCGTGGTACCCTGCGCCACCCAGCCTGCACGTAGGGGCGGCCCTGTTACTGGTTTTTTTTTAATGTTGTACAGTTTTGTTTTTATCACATTGTTTATTTTCCTACACCACTTTAGAGATTTTTGAAATATTAAGTGGTTCGGATTTTTTTAATAAAAAAATTAAAAAGAGGTAATTCCTTCTTCCTGCCTTCCCTCCATTTACCTCCCACCCACAACCGTAACTCTAATGTTCTGTACTTAATCGATAAGCTCACACAATCTGGCTCATTTCTGCTTCCTTTAGACCAGATGTTTTCAGGGTGCAAGCTCTATCACTCCTCAGGGGCGTACCCAGGATCAAAACTAGGGGGGGGGGCAAGGGGGGCCCAAGGCACTGGAGAGGAGGGGCAAGGGGAGGGGCCAAGGCATGGGAGGGGAGGTGCCACAAAGTGGGGACATGGGCAGGGCTACAGAGCCCAGGTGAAACTGACTCCGGTCTAATGACACCAAAAGGGGGGGAAATCCAGGTAAATAATAAGGCGGATCAGAGAAAGGTCAGGACAAGCAGCTATAAAAAGGGACATTCTCAATGAGCCTGCTGAGGACCAGCTGTGGTTATGCAAGAGCAAGGACAAGGCATATCCCATACTACGCACATGGGCACTCATATTATGAATGAACAGCATCCTTCGCCAGCCTGGCACCTTCCACGTGCTTTGGACCACAATTGCGCTGCCAGAGGCATATGGGAGTTGTAGTCCAAAGCACACGGAGGGGAATCAGCTTAACAAAGCCTGCTGTACAGAAATAAAGTTTGCCTGCTTTTGCCTTATCCCATCTTTTGCCTTATCCCATTCTGGGCTGCATCAATAGGAGTATAGTATCTAGATCAAGGGAAGTAATAGTACCACTGTATTCTGCTCTGGTCAGACCTCACCTGGAGTACTGTGATTCTATGATTCTATAAAAAGTATTGAGGGAATGGGGGGGGGCAAACTGCAAGTTTTAATATTGTTCCATGCCACCCCAATATCCACAACAGTGAGATTCCATGGGCCCAGGCACTTACCCAGGGTTCATATTTCCACAGTGGAGACAGTGGTGTCTTTATGATGTATTGCTTATTTACACATATTTATAAGCTGAGCCTACAATACAGGCGCTACATAATTATACTTTGTCCACAATAATTTTCACACACCCATCTTAAATCAATCTATGCCTAGGTAAGCCTGTATAGGATACCAGCCTGAAGCACAGAAACTATCTACAGCCGCTCCTTTCACTTGAACCCCTCACAGAAATCCTGTAGAGCTGGCCTGAAAGGGACCCCCGGGATCATCTAGTCCAACCCACCCCGGCAATGCAGGAATCCTGCCCACAGCGAGACCAACCCCTTTCATACGTCTGGATTCCTATAAGCCTAGCAAGCCGAATACACCAAGGTCCGGACTCTTCTGCCCTGCAAAACACAACCCAATCGTCTGAATAGCGGACAATGTCAGCAAAACAAAAAGGCAAGTTTGAAGACATGGCAAACAGTGACAAAGTTCGTTATGAGAGGGAGATGGAAAGTTATATTCCTCCTAAAGGGGAGAAGAAGAAGTAAAAGGACACCAATTCCCCAAAAGCATTGCCCGAAGATAAAAAGCGACCACCCAGGTTTTTCTATTGGTGAGACAGCAAAGAAACTAAATACCGTAATACATAACAACATAAAAAATATCTGTTGCCAATGCCAACATACAATTGCTTCCAATGAAGCTACATGCAGACTCTTTATAGCAGGGGTGGCCAACTTCCAAGAGACTGCGATCTACTCACAGAGTTAAAAACTGGCAGTGATCTACCCCCTTTTCGGGGGTTCAGGTCGAGGTTGATGAGCTTTTTTTTTAAGGAAGGAAAGCCATCCATGTTTTAGGGGGTTCAGGTCAAAGTTGACCTTTTTTTTTAGGAAGGAAAGCCCTTTTTGGGGGGCTTCAGGGCAAAGATGTAGAGCTTTTTTTAGGGGAGCCAAAGTTGCTGAGCTTCTTTGGGGGGAGCCAGTGATCTACCACAGACGTCCAGTGATCTATTAGTAGAGCATGATCTACCTGTTGGACATGCCTGCTTTATAGCAATGAAGGGGTGCTGGCCCTTTAAGGCTGAAAGAGAAAACGGAGACATCCACCCTTCCTAACACACATCTATTAAGAGCACATCACACAGTGGCTGCCCAAACAGCTTGGATGATAAAAGACACAAAGGAGGGAGGACAATTGGGGAATATAACACCAGTGCCTTCCAAGCCTCCTTATGCAAAACACCCAGTTAAAACGGAACTGCTTTCACACCTCATTATCTCTGGAGGTTTCATTAAACTGATGAAGATCCCCACTCCCCAAGGACAAGAGTAAAAGCTGTGGTGCTGACCATTTGCTACCTGAAACAAGGAAACAAAGCACAGGAGCTTTGGAAGGCTCGCCCTGTCCAGCCTCCTCTGAGAGAGAGAGAGAGAGAGAGAGAGAGAGAGAGAGAGAGAGAGAGAGAGAGAGAGAGAGAGAGTGTCTCTGGGAAGGAGGGGAGGATGGGAAAAGAGGGAAAATGGAAAGGGGGCTTGGGAGAGAAATGGGATAGGCGGGGGTGGGGCAGAAAAGCAATTCTCTTCAATCCTTCAGCAGCCTCACGTTCTCTCTCTCTCTCTTGCCCCCTCCCACCGCGATCCCTGAGGGGAACATGAGAGTGGGTGTGGTGTTTTACAGTACTTTAATCCACACCCCAGCTCTTCCAATTCTGGTTCTCCATTGCCCCTTCCGTGTTTGCTCTAGGAAGAGCAGCAGCAGAATGAGCTGAACGAGCGAAGGCTGTGGGGAGGCAGCCCGGGCGGGTGTTGCGCTCTCTCCCCTCCTCTCCCTCGCAGCGTCCTTTTTTTTGCTTCTAGGGAGGGGCAGCTGCCCGCCCTGCCCCGTGCTGGGTACGCCCTAGTCACTCCTCACTGCTGACCATACCGGCTGTGGCTGATGAGTGTTGTTGTTCAAAGCACTCCAAAGGGAACAAGTTGGGGAAGTCTGTTTTAGAGCTCTTATCTCTTTTCCCGCAATAGAAGTGAGTGTTGCATATAAACAACAACAACTAAGAAATCTGTAGTTTCAGCAAAGCTGTGATTGGGCAACCGCACCCGTTCCTCACTCAAAAGAGATGTTGCTCTCTTTGGCATTCATTGTGAGCCTGGAAACTCCATCTGCAACCGATGGGGCGAGTTATTAAATAATTTCTTGCCTCTAGGGCACGGGTCAGCAAACTTTTTCAGCAGGGGGCCGGTCCACTGTCCCTTAGACCTTGTGGGGGGCTGGACTATATTTTGAAAAAAAAAATATATGAACGAATTCCTCTGCCCCACAAATAACCCAGAGATGCATTTAAAATAAAAGGACACATTCTACTCATGTAAAAACATGCTGATTCCCGGACCGTCCGCGGGCTGGATTTAGAAGGTGATTGGGCCGCATCCGGCCCCCGGGCCTTAGTTTGGGGACCACTGCTCTAGGGACTCAACTACCATTCACATCCCATAATTCCTTGAAGCTCACCAGTCCCTGCTTTTGAACAAATGCACATGTTTGTGTGTGTATACAACAGGCACACATAAACACACCTTTTCTTTGACTGCACAAATTTCCATATCTAGGGAAACCCCAAGTGTGTAGAAACACACCCACCAGTATTTATGGCCCGAGTTTCCATCCAAACATGGAAAAATAGCAAAAGCTCAGCTGAATTAGACCAAAAGCCTATGTCAGGGGTGACCAAACTTTTTTCAAAGAGGGCAAGATTTGATGAAGTGAACATGTGTGAGGGCCGACCAAAGTTGTTGGCCTTTTTATAGGATTGAGATTGTTCAGCTTTTTTTTACGATTGGAATTGTTAAGCTTTTAAAAGAATTTTACTCTAGGAATGGGATGCGGGTGGTGCTGTGGTCTAAACCACAGTCTAGGGCTTGCCGCTCAGAAGGTCGGCGGTTCGAATCCCCACGACAGGGTGAGCTCCCGTTGCTCGGTCCCAGCTCCTGCCAACCTAGCAGTTCGAAAGCACATCATAATGCAAGTAGATAAATAGGTACCGCTCCGGCGGGAGGGTAAACGGCGTTTCCGTGTGCTGCTCTGGTTCGCCAGAAGTGGCTTAGTCATGTTGGCCACATGACCTGGAAGCTGTACGCCGGCTCCCTCGGCCTGTAAAGCGAGATGAGCACCGCAACCCCAGAGTCGTCCGCAACTGGACCTAATGGTTAGGGGTCCCTTTACCTTTACCCTAGGAAATAAACTACCACAGCATTAAACCAACAGACTTTGGACCTTCCTGGCCTATGTAGTCCAGTATCCTCTCAGTAGCCAGTCAGTGGCTAGTCAACGTGGCAGCCTCCAGCCAGTGGTCAGGGCTGATGGGAACTGAAGTTCAGCATAACCTGGAGGGGATAAACTCTTTTGGATGGGAGGGATTGTGAATTCAGAAACAGCAGAGGGGGGACCTCCTAGCTGCTTCCTTCACCTCTCTGTAGAGTTCCAGATACAGCATTAACCCTGTCAAACATGGTGAGCAGAAGCAGGCAGGGCGGTGGATTCAGAGAGGCAAATCAAGTCGGGGGGTGGGTGGGTGGGTGGTGGGGAAGAATCAATCTAGAACTGGGCTAGAATTCTGAGAAAGAGAAGGTCCCAACCAGAGTGGAATGGCAAACTAAGTTGTTGGAGTAGGCAGAGATGGCGAAAATGACCGGGAAGATCAGAAATCAGGAAGACCAAGACTTCAATAAAGATTGGGGAAAATTTATATTATACTTGGGAGACTACTATAAACAATTGAACTCTTTAGCAGGATTCAAATAACACTTGTGATGTAACAAAGACTTTGGATGCAATGGATAATTAAACAATTAATAATATGTAGCAAAAAAGGTTAGCAAAGAACCCATGGGGGTGGGGTGGGGTGTGGAAGGAAGTCTAAAGATTTGGAAGAATCTTGGTTATTTGTTCTTATATGCAATTTTGAATGTAATTATCAATTTGTAAAACCAGATTATATATAATTCTGAGAAAGAATGCCCCTGAACATCAATGAACAGGTTTCTTTCTTCTTCCTCCCTCCTCCCCTTTCTTTCCTCTACTCACCTGACACCACAACATTCCATAAATCCAGGAAGCTCAGAAGTCCTTATCAAGTGGTGCCTTTAAAACAACAACAACAACCAACAACATCTTTCTTTACAGACATATATACTTCTGCATATGCAGGGAGTCCCACGAGCAAACAGAAACTGAGAGGTGCTCAAGCGCTCTTGTTTTGTTTGGCATTTGTTATTTTATTTGATTTTTTTATATTAAAGGGAATTAGGATGATGACATTTTCTGTGAGCGCCCTCTGCTGCCTGACATTCAGCACAGCACGTAAGCTGAGGACTCATCCTCACAGATAAACAACAGGTGACCCATAGATTTTGGTTTGCTTCTCTTCGCAAAGGAACACAATGAACTGTCTTGTACTGAGTCAAAACACTGGTACGTCCAGTTCAGTATTGCCTAAACTCGCTGGCAGCTGCTTTCCAGGATTCCTTCCAATCAAGAGATCTTCCTAGTCCTACCTAGAGATACCAAGGATCAAGTCTAGGACCTTCTGCATGCAAAGCAGATTCCTACCCCTGAATTGTCCTTCTGCCGTAAGGCAGCATATTAAAACCTCTGTACAAAAATTTTACAATACAATTTTACCTAAAAAATGCTAGCAGTTGACACGTTACAAAAGATAGCCCTCACATTGCTTACTTTCACCCTTTAAAATCAGTTTTTTTGGGGGGGGGGAGTCTTGGAAATTTTGCATTTCACCGAAACGAAAGAAAGAAAGAAAAATATTTGTCATGGCTTTAGGTGACTGAATTAGTGGGCGTTTCCCCCTTCTTAAAATTTTAAAGCAAGCTTTATATGAAAGCTTCCCCCAACTTTATGTTATGTTATGTTATTATTTATTAATTGTGCAACCCACCTCCCCGCCAAATGATGCTCAAGGTGGCTAACAGCAGTGGAATGCAAAGTATAGTACAAAATAGCAGTCAAAAACGTACAAACATCAATAAAAATCAATAAAGCCGATCGAAACAACAGCCAGTTGAACAAATTGCAACATATTAATTGTACCCATAACAAGTCAGAGCGTGACATTGAAGGCTTGTCTGAATAAACACATCTTTACATGCTGGTGGGAGGCCATTGGAGAAGGGGCTTAGATGGTCCTCCCTTGGCAAGGAATTGCCAAGCCTGGGTAGCAACACTGAGAAGTGCCTCTCCTGAGTTTTTACCAAATGCGCTTCAGATGTTGGCCAGACCAGAAGAAGGGTCTTTCCTGGAGATCTTAAAACCCAGGCAGGCTCATGTGGAAGAGTACAGCCATTCAGATAATCTCGGCTTGTATCCAGCTAAGTTCTCCTTAGAGAAGACCCACTGAAGTGAAGAGACCTAAGCTAGGCTGCTATCCTAATCATAAGCCCATCTGCCCTATACATTTAAAGTACAGTGGTGCCTCGCTAGACAAATTTAATTCGTTCCACGGGTCTATTCTTATAACGAAAAATTCGTCTAGCGAATCCCATAGGAATGCATTGAATTTTTTTTTTGCCCATAGGAACGCATTAATTGAATTTCAATGCATTCCTATGGGAAACCATGATTCGCTAGACGAATTTTTCGTAAAATGAATTCGTCTAGTGAGGCAACCTTCGCTAGAAAAATCCTTTCTTTAAGCGAAAATTTCGTCTTACAGGGCGTTCGTTAAGCGAGGCACCACTGTAGTTTCATTCCACTTTAAACAGTCATGGCACCCCACAAAGAATCCTGAAAACTGTACAGTCGTACCTTGGAAGTCGAATGGAATCCGTTCCGGAAGTCTGTTTGACTTCCAAAACGTTCGGAGACCAAAGTGCGGCTTCTGATTAGCTGCAGGAAGCTCCTACAGCCAATCGGAAGCCCCAGAAGCCCTATTGGACATTTGGCTTTAAAAAAAAGTTCGAAAACTGGAACACTCACTTCTGGGTTTTGATCATTTGGGAGCCGAAACATACGAGTACCAAGGCGTTCAACAACGAAGGTATGACTGTGGTTTGTTAAGAGCCCTGAGAGTTGCTAGGAGACCTCCTATTCCCCTCACAGAGCTACAAATCCCATAGTTCCTTGGGAAGAGGAGTTGATTATTAATCTGCTCTGGAAATGGTAGTTCTATGAGGGGAAGGGGGGGTCTTAGCAACTCTTGGCACCCTTAACAAACTACAGTTCCCAGGAGCCTTTGGGGGGATCCATGACTGCTTAAAGTGGAAGGATATAGCATTAAATATATTGGGCATGTGGGGCCCCTGTCTACTCAGATTAGTCCCATTGAATTAACAGTCAAGGCACACCTGCAATCCTAACCGAATTGACTTCCAGTTAAATCAGACTAGGATTGTAGTTTAGTCATATCCATTAATTTCAGTGGCTCTACTCTGAGTATGACAAGTATTTGATACCACCCCAATGTAACTAGTACCTTGAATGGTGCCCGCAAATGGACCAATAACCAGTGAAATTATTGTCACAGGGAAATCACATTCTCCTTATAACGAGCCCCAGATTGTATTAGAGTACCAATGAACAGCAACTGACTTTGAGCAGCCCTTTAGATCAGGCATCCCCAAACTGCAGCCCTCCAGATGTTTTGGCCTACAACTCCCATGATCCCTAGCTAAGAGGACCAGTGGTCAGGGATGATGGGAATTGTAGTCCAAAACATCTGGAGGGCCGAAGTTTGGGGGATGCCTGCTTTAGATACATTTCCCAAGCAACTTAACCACATCAAACCATAGCTGCCAAGTCTCCCGTATTCCCCAGGAAACCCCTGCTTTTCCAGCTGTTTATTCCTGCGCGGTGGCCATTTTGGAACTGGGCAGAGCATGCTCAGAAGTGACTTTGATGCTGCTCTGCCCAGTTCCAAAATGGCGGCAGCGCTACTTCCAGTCTGCTACTTCTGGTCCGATCCCTTATTTTTCAGGCAGGAACTTGGCAGGTATGCATCAAACGTGTCTATGTTTAGAAAATGCCCCCCCCCCCGCTTTGATCTGTGCAACAGCCACTGCACAACGAGATCATCCCCAAAATCAGCAAAACCTTTCACAGGAACTGATCACAACAAAGCAGTGCTTGAATCCAGGGCAAGAGCGTGAAATCATACGAACAGTCAGTTTAGGCATATATGTTTGCATGCAGAGTCAGGGGAAAAAACACACCACAATAATAAATCACAAGAACCAGAAATTAGTCCTGCAGAGCTTAGCAATAACTCTTTGAAATCAGTGTACTATCTGGTGTGGGTGTGTTTGGTCCAGTTCATCAACACAGAGCAAAAACTGCAGGGACCCACAGAAGTCAGTGCCAGTGATTGGCCAGGTGGGGTCACTAAAGGAATGATCAGGCAAAAACCAGCAAGTTCCGTTGCTGTCAAGGCTGATGGATAAAGCAGAGGGAGAGGTTCAACTCTTGAACCGAGCAACTTGTTGTTCCTTGAGCTTAGTCCTGGAAGAAGGAGGTAAGCTGAGTTAAGAATCAATGTGTGGAGAGAAAAGGGGAGACAGAGTTGAAGCCAAGAGTGAAGAGGCTGAGGCTTGAAGAGGGAACTCCTAGTTCTTCTCCCATTCTAAGGTATTCATGAACAGTGTCTTCTCAGTAGCGTGGAGATCCCTTTTGAATTTCATTTTAAATTTAAGACTGGAATGCCTTCAGCCCCCACCTTCCAGGAGCCCTGAATGGCTGCTGCTGGGAACGCAGCCCACGGGGGCACCATGTTGGCTAAGCTTGTCCGAAGGCAGTCATCACGAAAAGGTGGAAACTCTGAGCCAGGAATCAGACGTAGCGAATGCTTCTGTGAATGCCCAGAGAAGTCCCACCACAATCCAGAAACCTTCATAGTCCTTCCAGATGTGAGAGAGCCAATGGACAGCTGACCCAGAAATTGGAGTCCTGGGGAAATTTGCTGCCCAGGGAATTTTCCAGCTTGTCATTTCAGTGGTGGACCAGAACGGGCTGGAGAACATAGATCTGTGGCCTGCCAGTTAGCCCAGGAATTTGCTGAATGCCTATGCTGCAGAATGGGGCAGCATTTAGATTTTTGTGTCCCCCTCCCCCCCATTAGTCATGCCGCTTTTAAAAGAGCAGTGGCAAATAAAAGATGGCAGCCATATGCTTCGCTGCAAGCAGACACCCAGCTCGTATTCACCCAACTCATACTCTCAGCCTGGAAAAATAGTTGTGTGAAATTGACCCGAACCCCCACCCCGCACACATGCACCCCACAACATACAAAACAAATGGGAGAAAAGTCACCCATCAAGTCCGGAGAGAATATGTGTGCCCCTCTCTTTCAAATCAAACAGATGAAGAAAACCAGTGCTTTGCTGTACCCCAAAGTGAATCAGGATGACTTGCCATGATAAGACAGCAAGCACAGCCGTCAATGAAATCTTCATGACTCCGCAGTAGAGTTACATTGTTCTGTTGCTTTCAAAGAAGTCTTATCTGTGCATGGTGCAGCTCAAAATTTGACTCCTCCTTCTTAATCAACCGTGGTGCGAGAATCCAGCTGCTGCCTCTTGCATGATTCTTATCTCATCTCATCTCATCTCCATGGACCTACGTAAATGGGTTCTTCAGTGCTTCTTGCAGAACAGAATTTCCATCACATCACAGCTGCACAGAATAATTCGCAAAGATACTTGTAGGTCCTCCTTGCATGAATGTTTTTTATTTTTTTTTGTATACCCAAAAAATGGTGCTCCGTCCTGAACGGCAGCCAGAACCTGAGTTCTATCAAATGGCCACTTGCACCAGCAATCTATTCATTGGATGAGTGAATGGATGCTCCCCAGATGGATGAGAATTCTTCATTTGAGCAGAGTAGTCCAACCAATCAGTTTTCATTAGGGTAGCCCAAACAATCAGTGTTTGGAGACTTCGTGGGCTGTTTTATTCATCACGATGGTTGTTGCTGACGTTATTTCTTGGCACAAAAAGCATCTGCAGCAATGGCTGCCTTTCATCTGGATGCAAAGACAAGTCATTGTTTTTTGGAATGTGGTTAAGACCTTGGTCTTTTAGAGTCCGGATACTGCACCTTCTCAGGAGAGTCACCAGGATAGCCTTCATCATCACCATGGCAATAAACTTCCCAACACAACCACGGGGACCAAATCCAAAGGGTTGAAAGTAACGATGGGGGACCTACAAAAAAAATATTTCAAAGAAAACTCAGAATTTAAAAATTTCATAAACAGCACCCCAAAACACTACACACACACACACACACACACACACACACCAAGGGAGATCTGTTCATCCCTATTCCACAACTTTATTTTCCTTCCAGTTCACTCTTCCCTGAGTTCCACTCCAAAATTCTGGAGAAATTACCAAAAGCAATTCTGGAGCACAGTTTGCTGCAGTTTTTGTGTGACTCCCTCCTCATTACGAATCAGTTTCTATACACTGATAAAACACTACAGAAAAAGAAATCTTGTGTCAAAATTCTTTTTGGACAGTGTTTTACTGGTGGGGACACGTGCTCTTGTGGCAAGGTTGGATTTGAACTCATATCTAAGTCTGCCTTTACCTATTAGACTTAATTTTATCACCAAGAACTTCCCTGTCCTATATAAGACAGGATCCAGATCATATGTCAGTGGGGGGTCTTGGGGCCCTAGCAATTACTTGAAGAGACCAGATACTGATGCTAGTGAAGCAACAGCCTCAAACAATTAAAAACAAACAAACCCCAAACTTACGTTTTTCTCAAAATTGTCAAGTGAGAATTCATTTGGCTTTGGGAAGAACTCAAGCTTATGTATGCGCCCGATGTTCAGAATGATGTTGGTTCCTTTCTTGACAGGGTAGCCATCAATCACATCGTCTTGCAAGGCTTTGCGCATGACCAAGTCCACGACTGGCTGGTATCTCATGCTCTCGAGAATAAAATTTTCCACCACTTTTAGCTTTGGCATGTCCTCACTTTGGATATCTCTGTCACCTTTAGGAAGCATGTAAGATAAAGCAGCTGGTCTCTGATATCACCATTGAGAAAGAGCTGAAATGACGTTTCTGCACAGATTTGGAATATGGCAGAATTCATTTGTAAACTTCTAAAGCCAGCTTTTAAAGTTTGCTTCAGTATAAAAACCTAAAACGTGAGTCTTGCTGATCACTTCTGAGAAACAAGACTATCAAGACTACATCCTCGCTTGATGTCTCTGTTGTGGGACTGAATCACTTCAGATAGCAGGTGGGAGAATCATGTGAAAACAAAACAAAACCAACTCCCTGCACAGCCCAAACTAACAGAGCCATGCGTGGTGTGCTGAAGCCCTGAAGATAAGCTGGCTGTTGGGGTTTCAAAGACCCATACATATTTCTCTGCAAACAAACAATCAGCGATCCTGTAGAGAGACCCTTGAAATGATGATCAACTGGTGGTGGTTGCAGAGAGCAGCACAGAGCACTTTGAAGTTCCATCCGTCAGCTTACCGTATTGTCAGGGCTCCAAAGTGCTGTGCACCTCATGTGGCAAGAACTGATCACATGGGCGTACCCAGCACGGGGCAGGGGGAGCAGCTGCCCCCCCTAGAAGCAAAAAAGGGAGAGCACAGCACAACAGGCAGGGATGCTGCCAGCTGTGCTCCACCTCAGCCTGCTTGGCTGAAGCGAAACGGCAGCAGCGGCAGCGAAGCTGCCTCCGTCGAGGGGAACTTGGACCTGGGCTAACTTCAGCCCACACTACTTCAAGTTACAGCGAATGAAGTGCTGCAGAGCATTGTGGGGCAGCACTTTCTGTGCTGTGCTCACTGTGACTTGAAGGAGTGTGGGTTGAAGTTAGCCAAGGTCCAGGTCCAGGTTTCTCTCGACGGAGGCAACTTCGCTGCTGCTGCCTCGTTTTAGTCACCGCTGCCGGTAAAGGAGCGGGCAAGGCAGAAGCACAAGCGTGCCACTTCGGCAATGGCTGGAAAACGGCCCCTTTCCCTCTGGGGTGTGTGGACATTGACCACACCTCCTGGGGGGATCCTGGCCATGTCATTGCCAGCTAGCCAATCAGGTGGCTGGGGGTGGTGGCATGGCTGGTGTGCCCCCCTAGTTTTGATCCTGGGTACGCCCATGACTGATCACCCAATGTCGTGGTGATGTGAGGCCATCTACAGCTGTGTAGGAGACCATTCCCAGTTCCCCACTCCTGCTTTTGTTGGTTAGCAATAGGGCAGCAACATTTCACCCCAATGGAAGTTTCCCGAGTGCTTTGAATGCCACAGAGAGAGTATCACAATAAGTAATCCAGTCTAATTTTTGAACATCCAGCAGTTATCAAAGGCACAAGAGCCATTCTATTCCCTGCTGCCCAATTAAATCGGCAAGCCTAGTGTTCAGTGGGGCTTTACATAAAACTTTTGGATCATTTACTTCGGACCCTTCCTAGCTCAAAGTACATATTTGTTCATTAGAGAAATCACCCTTCTCTTCCATTGTCACTGAGTGCTTACCCATCACAGACTGTATTTCCTTCACCATCTCCTTTTCCACCTGAGGGTGTTCTGCAATCAGCACTAGCATGAAAAACAGAGTCACCGAGAGAGTATCCGGGGCAGCTATCAGCATCTCCAAGACACACTGGTTGACCATCTCACCAGTAAGGTCCCCACGGCTCTGAAAGATTGAATGGGCAGATGATGGCTGCTAGACTTGGTTGCCAACAACAGTGTTAAATTCTACTCAGACCAGTGAGCAGTGAGAGAATAAACTCAATAGGGTAGTGTGTCTAGGGCAGGCATCCCCAAACTGCGGCCCTCCAGATGTTTTGGCCTACAACTCCCATGATCCCTAGCTAACAGGACCATTGGTCGGGGAAGATGGGAATTGTAGTCCAAATCATCTGGAGGGCTGAAGTTTGAGGATGCCTGGTCTAGGGCAATGCATCAGAGGACCAACAGCTGGTTGTGTTTTGAAAATGTGCAAATCACTCAATTTTGGTTTCTCTCAGGTTCTCATTTCCCCCTCAATCTTCACTCTAGTTCCCTACATTTCCACAGCATGCATGTGGACGTTTTTTAAAAAACTCTGGTGGCAATTTACCTGTAATTATGTGCAAAGTTCTCCTAATATACATGTGGTGTGATGGTTAGAGTATCGGGAGAGTATGGTTAGAGTACCTGGGAGACCAGAGTTCGAATCCCCACTCAGCTATGAAGCTCACTGGGTGACCATGGACCAGTCACTGCCTCTCAGCCTAACCCTCAGCACAGGGTTGGTGTGAGGATGAAGAAACCAGAGGCCTTTTGGGGGGGAATAATAGGGGAAGAGATCCCCAAGAAGGATAGGACTACATTTCTGTATGCCACGACAGCAGCAAGAATATTGATAGCAAAGAACTGGAAGAACCAGGAGATACTGACAACAGAAGAATGGCAAATGAAAATGATAGACTTTATGGAACTTGCCGAGCTGACAGCGAGACTGCGAGATCAAAGGGAAGAAACAGTTCAGGAAGATTGGAAGAAATTTAAAAATTATTTTAAAAAATATTGTAAGATATAAGCTTTAGAAATCCTAGGGGAACATTTGTAGGTTTGGGGGGGTAAAGAGGGATCATATAAGTTAATAAGTTAGTTATATGTTTTATAGAAACAAAAGTTGATAATGTAGTAATAAGATTGGAATGGATAATACTGTACATGAAACCGTTAAAAGAATTGAAGAAATGAACCCAGAAGGGAGAGATTGGAGGAAGAAGTCACCCTAAAATGCAATTGAGACAATGTGAAAGATGAAAGATTTTTTTGTGTGTGTGTATGTTTGTATTTGTTTTGTATGTTTTCTATATCTTATAAAATGGATAAAAATATTTATATATATAAAAAATGGTTGGTGTGAGGATGAAATGGTGAGGTGGAGAACCATGTACACCACCTGAAGGTCCTTGGAAGAAAAAAGGTGGCATGTAAATGCCATAAAACAAACAAATAAACATTTCTAATATGCACACTCTTCCAAACCAACTTCCCCAAATATAATGCATTTTTGCATGCAATTTCTATGCACACTTTACCCTAGTATATGCATTTTTGTACACATTACTTGGCAGGAAAAAAGTGCAAATTTCGAAGGACGGCCGCGTTTCAGTTTGCATACTGTTTCAGAAAGTGTGGATTGGGCAGGTTCGCCGATTTCGCCGATGGAATCCCATCTCTCTCCCATCCCTACTGGGCTTGTGGTGGGAAAATCCAGGACTAAATGAAGCAATTTGCTCATCTGGGGGGGGGGAGAGGGGGGAGTCATAGGTCCATGGCAGAACACATCCTTTGCATGCAGAAAGTCCCAGGTTCCATTCTCTGGTGCTTCCAGGCATGGGCATAGCCAAGGGAGCAGGCCCCCCTAGATCCACAGAAATTACTGAAAAGCATGCCCCCCCCATGATCCCCACCCAAAGCTCACAACTTTGATGGATCTCCTAAAAAAAGCTCAACAACTACCACCCCCAACAAAAACCTTGGCTACGCCCATGTCTCCAGGTAGCAGATGAGGGGAAAGCTCAGTACTTTGAGTGCTGCTGTATGTCAGAAGACTTAATACAGAGCCACAGTCACACAAGATGACTGTGGAGGACCTGGCTATCATTGGCTACCAGCCATGGTGAGGAGCGGGACTCTTCATGGTCTCATCTAGCAGGACTCTCCTAAAGTTCTTAAGATACATGAGCTATCTGTTCTATTACAGTCATACCTCAACATCCGAATGCCTCGACTTTTAAGTCGACAACGCCCGGAAGTCTTTTCGCCCCGCGCGCCCGGCGTGCGTGTTCTGCGCCTGCGCAGAGCGGCGTGCGCGGTCGGTGCATGCGCCGAAGTGGCACTTCGGCATCCGAAAACCTCGACTTACGAAGACGGCCGCGGAACGGATCGTCTTCGTAAGTCGAGGTACCACTGTATTTAAAAAGGAACTTTCTATAAAAGCAGCATTTTTGGGTGCCCCAATGTGAGGTGATAAATTACAGTTCATGCATTATTGATTTTTTTAAAATAATCACCTGAGCAAAAATCAGCTGTGATGCAAAATCCATGTGGTCCTCCAGTTTCTCAAGTGTGAAGAGCTTTTGTCGTTTCTTCTCTATTAAGATTTCGATGACTTCTTTCAAATCCTTCCTAAAACAGAAGGAATCCAGTGTATCGCTTAGTACCTGCAATGCCTTGGTGCAAAAATCAGACAGCCCTGCATGTTTCAACCTACACTGCAGTTGAACAGGAAGTGACACTTGTGTACTGCAGACACAGACATGCACACCCAAACAGACACCCCACCCTCAACCTTTCACAACCTGTGGAGACCATACCCTCCAATTGCCCTGATTTTCCAGGGACAGTCCCGGAATTACAGAAGCCATCCTGGTTTCTGATTTGATCCCAGAATGTCCCACTTTCCCGGTGTGTGTGTGTAGATGCAAAAACAGAGTCCTGTTTCTGCTGGAAATAAAATACCTGCACTAAAGGAAAGAAATGATGACGCTGGCATTCGAAGCCTTTCCTATAATTTTGAAGGAAAAGGTCACCAATCCACTTTAAATTATTTAATTGCAATGCTTTCTTAGGAAACACGTGGAGTGTTTAGTCCTTGATTGTAAGTGGAGCCTTACACCGTCTACTCAGAAGTAAGTCCCGCTGTATTCAATTGAGCTTACTCCCAGGTAACTGTGTAAAGACTCTGCAGAATTACACTGCAATCCAAGCACTTTTTACTCCTCCCACAAACGAAGAGTCCAGAGCAGTTGTGTAGGCAAGGCAAGCAATCCTGGCCCACTCTCAGTAAAATTGCTACGGTTGCTGGTACTTACGCAGACTTTTCATATTTTTTATACAGCCAAGAAATCTTAAAGAAGATGTCAGGCTTCAGGAGCAGCGCTTGCCAAGCATCAAAGTAGTTTTGGATTTTAAGCACAACATCGTTTTCTGAAATTGAACACAAATGACAAGGGAGGAGACAGAAACATAAATGGAAAGAAACTCCAATACCGTGAACAGCAACCCCTTGATGGGGCCAACTAGAGCTATCTGGGCTAAGCATTGGAATAGGGGTTGCCTTATATACAAACCCTTCTGGAAAATTGTAAGGCTATGTTCTGATTCATGTACTGTATATTCCTGCATATAAGACTACTTTTTAACCCAGGAAAATCTTCTCAAAAGTCGGGGGTCGTCTTATATGCCAAGTCATCTTATTAATACAGTGAGTATATCCCAAACTCTATATTTTAACTGGAAAAGTTGGGGGTCGTCTTATACGCCTAGTTGTCTTATACGCTGGAATATACGGGTATTCTTTTTTCCAGAAAGTGTGGATTAGGGAAGTTCGGTGAGAACTGAATCTTAATTTCTAGACCATTCCAAGCAGGGAATTACATCCGGGTGACCGGGGGGGGGGGGGGGTCTCCTGTAACTATTGATTCAGTCACTTATTTAGGAAAATTACATTGCTTCCTATCAGTGGAGAAGGGGGAGGGGGGGCAGAAGTGGCAGCAATGAATAAAGCAAATGAAGGAAAAAGACTTCAACAGGCAACTGAAATGGTTAATTAGGAAGAAAAACTGAGACCCAACTCTTTTTGGTGGGTTCAGCCAGTCTAATACCAACCAGGTGATACGCTAAACCAGCTTTCCCCAACCTAGTTCCCTCCAAATATTTTGGACTACAATTCCCATCATCCTTAGCCAGCATGGCCCATTGCCAGGGATGATGTGAATTGGAACTCAAGACATCTACAGATTCCCAGGCTGTGGAAGTCTGTAGTAAACCCACAAGGACTAACTGACAATCTCACACATTAAGTGGGAAGCAAGACTGTGCCCACCCACCCCAAAGGAGACTATGGGTTGTAGTGAACAGTCCTACTCAGAGTACACCCATTGAAACCAATTAACCTAAGTCATGTCTATTAAGTTTAATGGGTCTACTCTGAGTACTACTTCCATTGTATTGGAAGGAGCAAAGATCACCAGTGTCAAAGCAATGATTCTTCAATCCTCAGCTTCCTTGGGATTGGTCATGTTGTTTAGATGCCTGATTATCATCTTCCAAAGCAACTACTCTATTCCAAACTGAAAAATGGAAAGCGTAAAGCTGGTGGTCAAAAAAGAGGTTTAAAGACCCTCTCAAGACAAATCTAAAAAACCAACAACTGGAAAACACTGGCCTGCGAATGCTCCAATTGGAGAACAACCTTTACCAAAGGTGTCATGAGTTTTGAAGATGCTCACGTTTGGCAAATCCACACCGTGATCAGCTCCCACCCAGAAACCTATGTCCCCACTGTGGAAGGACGTGTGGATCCAGAATTGGCCTCCACAGTCTCTTACGGACTCACCGTCAAAACCGTATTCATGGAAGACAATCTTACTCGGCCACAAGTGATCGCCAGAGAAGAAGAGACTTTGAGTAGGGCTTGCAGTGAATGGCTTAACTGGATACATTCATACACTATGTACATAGCTAGGCATCCCCTCCTCCCCCAAAAAGAGATTTTGTACTTCTGCCTGCCTTCCTTGGGGTTCCACCAAACCTCCCCAAATTTCCCTCTTATGTGCAGATAGTGATGATTTGGCTAAATAAGTATCCACACTCATCAGTGGACTTTGTAAATTGAGGGGATGATTATGGAATCATGGAGAAACCTAAGAAAGATAATTTCAGTACCGTCAAGAGGAATCCCAAGAAAAAGTCTGTTTGATGTGTCCAGCATGATACGTCTCATGAGATTCAGGCTGTTGATGTATTCAGGCTTGGGAGCCGCTTCCTTTAGCTGGTTCAAATGTTCAGCCGTTGAGTTAACACAAATAGATACCATCCGCACGAGACCCGGGCCAGAGAGAGCTGCAATTTCACAAATTTCCTTATTGTCTAGATAGTTTGGTACTGAACTATATAGCCCAAGGGGAAGTGCCCAAACGAGGAAGCGAGATGGAAGTCTCTAGGGCTAGCACTTGGCTTCAGTCAGCCTTTAATTAATATCACACACAATTTTATACCCCCTCATGTAATTTCTAAGCAGTCTCCAAGCAACCATATGAATGCAACTGTGGCCTTCAATTCACTTTCCTAAAAACTAGACAAAAACAAAGCACAACTGTCTATATTGAACTAAGCAACATGGGCAACAGGGGATTAAAAGTGAAGAGGCAAAGCCCAGGAAAAGTTTGGAATATATATACAATTTTTAATTACTATCTCCGCCTCATGAATTACCTAAGGGAGGGCAGGCCAGAGGGAGGATGCTAGTGCCAAGAAGGATGTCTTCTGGATCCTCACCGAGTGACACTAAACAAGTCTTGGACTGACCAGAAGGGTTTCATCAGAAGATCCTTAAAGATCAGCTTGGTCTGCACTAGGGGAGGCAGTCTGCTGGCTATGATGGTCCCAAGTTGTTTAGGGTGTCTAGTGTCAGACGAAAACCCCTCTGAATTTGGCTCAGTAGCTAGGAGGCAGCCAGAGCAGATCCTTCTGCACTGGTGTAGCATTTGTAAAGATGGGTGGCCCAATAAGCACCCTGGCAGCTGCATATGGAAGTCGCTGCATCTCCAGAACTTGGTGCAAAGGTGGACCCACACAGAGGACGTTGCAGTAGTCTAGCAGTGAGGTTATCAACACATGGGCCTCCATGGCAAGGCTATCCTGTGCACGAATGGGCATAGTTGGCACACAAACTAGAACGGGTAAAGGGTGCTCTGAGTCACTGAGGCACAGTGGCAGCAGGGGCATCTAGGACTTCCAGTTAGCCCCAGTGGTTTGACTGGGTTGGGCCAGTCAGTGACCTGGGCAGGTCGTCATTCATGTTGAACCCTGAGACCAGGCCTGGAAGTATCTTGCCGTTGCTTGAGTTTGAGCTATTCTTGCTTATTTGGCATGGCAGCCATCTTATCCCACTTATTTACAGTGGTACCTCACTAGACGAATGCCCTGCTAGACAATTCTTTCGCTAGACAAATGGGTTTTGCGATCGGAGGTTGCCTCGCAAGACGAATTCATTTTGTGAAAAATTCATCTAGCGAATCGTGGTTTCGCATAGGAATGCATTGACATTCAATTTATGCGTTCCTATGGGCAAAAAAATAAAAATAAAAATTCAATGCATTCCTATGGGATTCACAAGACGAATTTTTCGCAAAACAAATTGACTCAGAGAACGAATTAAATTTGTCTTGCGAGGCACCACTGCATTTAAATGACATAGACTGGCCGCACTTTCAAAACAGGAATAGATGCTGTGTCGCTGCAGGGAGAAGCGGAACTCCAGAGCTTACCTTTGGTGAAGAAGGGTCGTATTTCTTTCCAGAGTTCTGGGTTATTGTTAAATATGATCCCGTTCTCATGCATGCCGATGCACTTTAAGCCCAGCTTGCTCCCAAATCGAGAGGTGTAATGCCCATATTTCATTACGTGAAACATACCTGAAGATCTAGCAAGCAGAAGAAAGACTATTAAGACCACAAACACATGACACTTCATTCTGTTTTCTTGATGTTTCCCTAACTGTTAACTTTGGCATTGTGTTCAAGATTCCATACCATGTAAAATCCACTTCCGGAAAACAAATGGAATGTCACACACGTTTAGCACTCATTTCCGTGTTATTTGAATCCTGGAGAAAAACCACATTTGCAGCCCCCTTAACCCAGAAAATCACGGGAAGAAAATGACAAAATTTTAAACAGTATCCCAGCATGTTATTTCCTGCAGTTTTCATGGGGGAATCGTGGGGGAACAGAAGTGCATGTGTGCAGAAATGGTGGGGGAACAGCAACGTCGCTGAATCAGTCTAAAGGCACAACAGGTACTGCAGTGTGAAAGGAAGAGGAGCCCTAGGGTTATATTCTGGAAAACGAATGCAATATTCCCCATGTCAACAAACGCCCCCAATGTCAGCAAATTGCTTTCAGTCGGATCATCGCCACTGGCCAATCTCTTCCTCTGATGGAACAAAATAAAACCCACAGATTTTTTTATTTTATTTCTTAGCTCAGCACAGAAGAAGACATAACAAGTTGATTGGTGGAGTGTTTGACATTGTCTTTTATTATGATAGCTGTACACAACTCCTTCTGTGAGATTTTGGGTCGCTCTGCAGCACAGACACTATCTGCAAAGCTTTGCAGACCATCGCAGTCTTGCGAGATCCAAAACCAGAACAGATGCTGAAAGCTAGGCAGGCATGTTGAGGCTGAAGACATGGGTGGGTTTGAACCTCAGCAGTTGGCATCACCAGAGGCAATGGCCTGGTTTGTTCCCACCCCTCAAGGATATCCCAGAGGGTACCACTTGGCTTTCTCAAAGAAATGGCGAGCTGCTATTGGGACTACCTTCACCAGACATCTGCTGAGGCCTCTGCCCTGCAAGGGGCAGTTTCTGATTTTTCCAATCTGATGTTCAGTTTTACACACTTCCACATCCGTTTGCAATTTTTATTTTTTCAAGAGAAGACGTCAGGAAAATTCTTCAGCATTTTAGCACAAGTTTCTCCATGCACATTTCTGTAAAGCATTTTTCTTCAATACAATGCATTTCTGCACGTTCTTTTCACAAACATATGCACTTACATGCACACATTTCCCATAGTGTATACATGTTCTTTTTTTAAAAAAATTGAATTTAATTGTGACTACCAGGTTACAGAAAAAAGAAACGAAAGAAAAGTTAGTTTCAAAAAAGATAAGTTGCTGCAATTGCTAATAAAGAAAGAGCCCACATTTGAGAACATTTGTTGAAAGATGGTTCACAAATAAATCATGCTAATACCAGAAATAAATTAAAATGTATGATTCAGGTTTTCATCATTTTTCTGTTTGTGAGCTGCTGTGGTTTATCCTAAGACCAGCAACTGATGCTGAATGTCCTCAAGAGGGAGCTAAAAGCTAAAAAATATCAGAGTGGTGTCAACAGCAAAGCTCCACAGTGCAAGGAGTCACATGGGGAGGAAAATGCAACCAAGACAACACTCAACTTCTCGCCTGGCCTTCTCCCATCTCTTTACAGAGATGTGCTTTGCAGAAATTAGCGGGTGACTTTTTAATGGCACAAAACTACATAGGACATGAGTCAAGGCATTTGCTTCCGAAGGCTGGGTTTTTCTGATAGCCTTGATAGCTCAGTGGGCTAGAGCCTGGTGCTGATAATGCCAAGGTCGCAGGTTCAATCCCCGTTTGGGACAGCTGTATTTTCCTGCATTGCAGGGGGTTGGACTAGATGATCCTCAGGGTCCCTTTCAGCTCTACAATTCTATGATCTATGATGTGTTCTCTGACCTCTACAGACTAGCCAGCATCGGGGCTCCTAATCGTGATTCGTATCCTGGCATGTGGCGGGGGGGGGGGGCTTCAGTCCCCCCCCCCACTGAAGCCCTGATTCAGACTGGGCCCCTTACAACAAAAGCAGGCAGTGTTTTCTACTGCTCTTTCTGAGCCTGGTATTCTTTACACAGAGAAAGATTCCATTTCAAATTTTCCTCTTTAGATTCTCCTCTCACTGCCATGGAAAGCCAGCAGTAAAAAGAGTGCAGTCAGCTCCATAAAACTAGTGAAGAAGGATCGTGCCAGGGTTGTGCCAGAATTGGATTTAGGGTGGTGTAGGTGGTTCCCCCACGAAGGGCACTGAGCCAAGTGAGTGCAAGATTGAGAAGTGAGAAGATCCATAACTGAGAAGATCCATTTGGGGGTGCCAGATTTTGACCTCACCCAGGGCACCATATTAGAAAAATTGCCCAAGTCCACCCCTGGTTGTGCGCTAGCAATCAGACCTTGCTTAGAACATCATTGTAATTAATCAGTATATACGTTCTCTCAAAATACATAATAAATAAATTAGAGTAACCAGATGCGAACACTAAAAAGTCTCAAATGTCACGCCCTTTCCTCGTAGAAAACACTACATTATGTCAACCAGATCACCTCACGCTCTACAGTGGAACCTTGGTTTATGAACACCTCAGTTTATGAATTTTCGGTTTACGAATGCCGCGGACCCATCTGGAATGGATTAATTCACTTTCCATTACTTTCAATGGGAAAGTTTGCTTCAGTTTATGAACCCTTCAGTTTATGAACAGACTTCCGGAACCAATTACACCCATGCTTCGGGTTAAGTACGCTTCAGGTTGAGTACTCCACGGACCCGTCTGGAACGGATTAATCCACTTTCCATTACAGTGGTGCCTCGCTTAATGAATGCCCTGTAAGACGAAATTTTCGCTTAAAGAAAGGATTTTTCTAGCGGAGGTTGCCTCGCTAGACAAATTCGTTTTACGAAAAACTCGTCCAGCGAATCACGGTTTCCCATAGGAATGCGTTGAAATTCAATTAATGCGTTCCTATGGGCAATTTTAAAAAAAAAATCAATGCATTCCTATGGGATTCGCTAGGTGAATTTTTCATTATAAGAATAGACCCGTGGAACGAATTAAATTCGTCTAGCGAGCCACCACTGTACTTTCAATGGGAAAGTTCGCTTCAGTTTATGAACGCTTCAGTTTATGAACAGACCTCCGGAACCAATTGTGTTCATAAACCGAGGTACCACTGCACGCTGTTGACACTCTCAACAGACTCTGAAAAGTTCATGAGACAGGACTTGCAGAAGCCACACTGCCTGGCTCTGCTTCAGCAAGGCTTCTTCTTCTTCTACCTGCTTGGTTATTTTATCTTTAATGGTACTTCCCACCTGTTTTTTCAGGACAGATATCAAGAAATTTCCTCTTACATCTGGACACTCTAATAGCAATAGGTACTCTCCATCCAGATTTTCAGAAATCAAAGATTTACTTGCTAATAATGAGGGTCTCTTCTCCGTTGATCCAGACTCTCATAAATTCACCATACATCTTGTTGTAGTAGTTACAGGCACTGCCAACACCCATCCAGAGGAATCTCCAATGAGAAATAAGGGGACCAATCCCCATACAGTAGCCAGGGCCTAAAAGAAGAGGGCGGGGGAGAGATGGATTTTATCAGTAGCATCCATTCATATATAACAGGCACGTCCAACAGGTAGATTCTGATCTACCGGTAGATCACTGGACGTCTGTGGTAGATCACTGGTAAGCTACTGGCTCTCCCCAAAGAAGCTCAACAACTCTGGCTCCCCTAAAAAAAGCTCAGCATTTTTGCCCTGCTTTCCTCCCCCCCCAAGAAAGCTCAACAACTTTGACCTGAACCCCTAAAAAATGGGGCTTTCCTTCTCCTGAAAACCCCCCTGAAAGGGGGTAGATCACTGCCAGTTTTTAACTCTGAGAGTAGATCGCAGTCTCTTGGGAGTTGGCCACCCCTGATATATAATATTTTGTTTGTTACTATGTTGTGTATGTTTGTGACGTTATATTGTAAACCACCCTGTGATCCCTGGAATAATAAATAAATAGATAATTTGAACAATGCGGTGCTTCAAATATTCCCTTATTGTGAGGATAAAAATGGGGAAGGGAGAACCTTTTATGTTACACTGAGCTCTGGGGAGGGCGGGTGTAAAAGTGGCATACACAGGGCTTCCCCCCCGCTCCAAGCCAAAACTTGCTGGAACTCAGAACTCAGCTGGAACTCACAAGGCAGCTTGTCATGTACAATAGGAGTTGTAGTCCTGCAACATAGGTTCCCCAATCCTGATACTATCTGAAAGGCTGTTACAGTAATTGAAAGGATATGAGAGAGCTAGTTTAATCTAGCCTGGCATTTGCTTTACTACGTTGTTTATTTTGAGAGCATGCGGCAACCTTTTACGCCGAATGATCTCTCAAGGCTGCCCCAGTCATGTGCTCCAAAGGCGGTTTAAAACATCCAGGAAAATGCAGACAATGTTTTGAAAACAGAGCAAGGCAAATGTGTGGAGAAATTAAGATGTTGGCTCTTCTCCAGGATGTGGAGAATGGAAAGACCAAATGCATTTTAGCATGAAATTGCTCCACTGAGATCAATGAAGTGATGCTCTCACAAGAAATTCTACAGTGTCAAGGTTCCTGATTCCTCTTACTTTACATTTTTACAAGGCAGATTTAAAATAGCTTCTTGGCAAATACGTATGTTCTGAGTTCTTGATATATCCTGTGCTTCTTGTAGGTAGTTTTAATAAAGGATAACATCCCATCCTAAACATCCCATCCTAAACTTGCTTGCTTAGAAACAAGTGTTGGGATCACAACACTGGACTGGTATCTTAAGTCTTGTTTCCCTGAGAAATAAAAAGGTAAAGGGACCCCTGACCATTGGGTCCAGTCGTGGCCGACTCTGGGGTTGCACGCTCATCTCGCATTATTGGCCGAGGGAGCCGGCATATAGCTTCCAGGTCATGTGGCCAGCATGACAAAGCCGCTTCTGGCAAACCAGAGCAGCACATGGGAACGCCGTTTACCTTCCCGCTGTAGTGGTTCCTATTTATCTACTTGCATTTTGACGTGCTTTCGAACTGCTAGGTTGGCAGGAGCTGGGACCAAGCAACGGGAGCTCACCCCGTCACAGGGATTTGAACCGCCGACCTTCTGATCAGCAAGCCCTAGGCTCAGTGGTTTAACCCACCGCACCACCTGGGTCCCTAAATGCAGCTAATTTAGTCTGGCTCCCACCCAGAGTTTCCAGTAGGCAGAATCATCTTGCTGGATGGGACAGAGCTGGGAGCAATGCTATTTTTCTAGAAAAAGAGGTGCTGGAACTCACCATGAACACCTCCCTCGTTCTCTTCAAATGGCAATGGCACCCACCTGAGAGTTCTGGCTGAAAAAAAAGCCCTGGCTTGGAGGCAGTGACAGAGCCAAGGTCACCCAGTGATTTTCACTGGCTGAATAGGGCACCCATCCCTGGAATGACCAAGGTGTGTGTCGAGAACACAAGGGGCTAGCATAGTCCCCCTAGTCCACTGACTGCATGCCACTGGTGTTTAGCATTTCAAACTTGAAGGACCAGGCACTTTGAGAAAGGGGATTTTCCCCGTTGATGGGCTTACGGGAGATGAGAATCCAGCAACCCTGATTCATGGAATCCTCTGCTGCGAGGTCCCACTCACTTGTATGGCTTTCAGGGGGAGTTAAGCATCAAGTCAGAAGGGACCTCACAGGAACAAAGGATATGTGTTATGCAGTCACACCGTTAGGTCAATCTAGCTCAGGCATCCCCAAACTTTGGCCCTCCAGATGTTTTGGACTACAATTCCCATCATCCCTGACCACTGATCTTGTTAGCTAGGGATCATGGGAGTTGTAGGCCAAAACATCTGGAGGGCCGCAGTTTGGGGATGCCTGATGTAGTTCATGGCTGCCTATATCATGGGTAGGCAAACTAAGGCCTGGGGGCTGGATCCGGCCCAATCGCCTTCTCAATCCGGCCCGCGGACGGTCCGGGAATCAGCGTGTTTTTACATGAGTAGAATGTGTCCTTTTATTTAAAATGCATCTCTGGGTTATTTGTGGGGCTTGCCTGGTGTTTTTACATGAGTAGAATGTGTCCTTTTATTTAAAATGCATCTCTGGGTTATTTGTGGGGCCTGCCTGGTGTTTTTACATGAGTAGAATGTGTCCTTTTATTTAAAATGCACCTCTGGGTTATCTGTGGGGCATAGGAATTCGTTCTTTTTCTCTTCTTCAAAATATAGTCCGGCCCCCCACAACGTCTGAGGGGCAGTGGACGGGCCCCCTGGTGAAAAAGTTTGCTGACCCCTGGTCTATATTGACTGACAACACCTCATCAGGATTTCAGACAGGGGTCTGCCCAAGCTGTGTTTGGAGATGCTGAGGATTGAACCTGGCACCTTCTGAAAACAAAGAAGATATCGGAACTGACTTCCAGTGAGTTCCAACTGGGGAAAAAAATAAACCCTGGCTGGGGACAGTGACCGAGCCAAGGTCACCCAATGATTTTCATTGGCTGAATAGGGCATCGAACCATGCCGCTGACTGACTTTCTATGACCAGTTTATTCCGGTAGCTCTTAACCAGAAGGTTGGTGGTTCGAGCCCACTCAGGGGCAGCTTTGGGCAGGAACCCTGCATTTCAGGGTGTTGGACTAAATGACCCTCTGGATCCCTTCCAGCTCTACAATTCTGTGATTCTGTAATATGCAAAATCCTGTCTGAACATGGGAAACAAGCAAATAAGCAATTGAAGCAACACCAATGCCAATAGATATGTATTAGGAGCAAGGCACTAACAGCAGCATCCTACAGAGGTCTACTCGGAAATGAGACTGAGTTCATTGAGAGTTCAGGCTGCAGTCCTAACACTGAATGCAAGAGGAGACAAAGTTAGGATAGCACTCTGTTCATGCCTCAGATGAATGAATGGCAGGGACAAGTCACATGAGAAAGAGATTAGTTCTAATGGGATGAAGTGCGAAGGGGAAGATTCAAATTGCAATGAGCTTTCAGCTCCTGAGAGGGGCCATGCACTTTTTAAAATTGCAAATAAAATAAAAGGTAAAGGTAAAGGTAAATGCGGGTGGCGCTGCGGTCTAAGCCACAGAGCCTAGGGCTTGCCAATCAGAAGGTTGGCAGTTCGAATCCCCGCGACGGGGTGAGCTCCCGTTGCTCGGTCCCAGCTCCTGCCAACCTAGTAGTTTGAAAGCACGTCAAAGTGCAAGTAGATAAATAGGTACCACTCCAGCGGGAAGGTAAACGCCGTTTCCATGCGCTGCTCTGGGTCGTCAGAAGCTGCTTAGTCATGCTGGCCACATGACCTGAAAGCTGTACGCCAGTTCCCTCGGCCAGTAAAGCGAGATGAGCGCTGCAACCCCAGAGTCATCCGCGACTGGACCTAATGGTCAGGGGTCCCTTTACCTTTACCTTTAAAGGACCCCTGACAGTTAAGTCCAGTCGCGAACAACTCTGGGGTTATGGTGCTCGGTTATAATTTGATTGCTTTCATTTGCCATTTCTAATTCTCTTTGAAGCAGATGTTTTTCCCCCTGTCTTCTGCTTATATTTAAAAGTGGAAATTGTAGGCCATCTCATGCACAATGGGTTGTATTCAATGTTAGTCAGAGTAGTGTGACACAGCATGTTGGACTAAGACCTGGGAGACCTGGGCTCAAATCCCTACTTTATGCCCTTCACTAGGCTAGCCTACCTGCCAGGGTTGTTGTGAAGCTCATATGAAGAAAGGGAAGATCCATGGATAGAATATTGAGATCCTTAGAGGAAAGCCAGGGTATAAATGCAGTAACCAGTGAACGAATTGAAATTCATGGACATGACTAGGAACATAGGAGTCAGACCATGGTTCCATCTAGTTCAGTATTGTCTACACTGACTGCCAGCAACCCCCCCAGCATTTCAGGCTGTGGTCTCTCCCAACCCTACCTGGGGAAGATGAACCTGGGTTCTTTTGCATGCAAAGGAAATGGTCTGCCACTGAGCTTCAGCCCCTTCCCCAATTATCTCAGATCCTTTACTTGCAATGGGTCTTCTCTGAGTAAAAGTTTTGGATGCAACCCTCTGCTTTGAAAGAACTTACCTGGTATGGTGGTTGCTTCTTCACAAGTCCACATCAGGAACAGGAAGCCTATGAGGAGCAAGACAGGGACAGTGGCAACTGGCATCGTCTCTGAGACCACTCTGGTGATATTGTACTGCATTGGGTTGAAGGCTTCCATGATCATCTCTAGCCAATCGATAGTCCTACAAGAGCAAAATGAAAACCCAGCGTATTGGGAGAGCACTGACGAAACACTCTGGCACTTTGGGGTGTTGTCGTTCCTGCAACTGATGCCTTGCAACGCCCCCCTTCTCGATCCCGTAAAGTGAGAGAGCCTGTCCCACTATTAGCTTTGCTTTATAACAAGGCCGGTGGTTGAGATTAGACAACGGCAGCAGCAAGTCAAAACAAGAGAAGATACACTCTTTCTTTCGCCCCACCAAACAAAAGCGCCTCTGACCTTGGAATTGGAGCTCAGGTTTGCTGGCGACATGTTAAAGCCAAGAAAGTTACTATCTCCCAAGCTTCCCTCAAGTAAGCTGGTCGGTTGGTCAGGATGCAGACCCTGGGACCCTGTGCCAAATTTCTAATCAAAGGAAAAGGAAATTAAAAAACCCTCCGCTGTGAGCAGAGCACTGGAAAGCCTTTCATCCTCATCACCTTCCGACAACTGTTGCAAGGGGGTGACAGGAGCGACCTTGGGTTTCAAAGATGATTGAACATTTCCCCTGGCCATGCCGGGAAGGCTGGGCCATGCTCGTGAATGAAGAATTGGCAGGGTTTGCGGCTAGAATATCTTTGCGTGGATTGTGCAAAGCTTTCATTTGCAATGGTCATCCGTTCGGCTTCTCAAGGCTGGCCCAAGGAATTTTGCTGCCCGGGGCAAAGAACAAAATGGCGCCACACAAACACTCCTTCTGCGTAGAGTAGCCGACAGGACTGGCTGCTGAATCCTACTTCAGTACTGGCAACAGGGCACTGCCCAGCCACTGAGGGAGATTGTCAAGGCAGTTATAAAAATGGAGGGTAACACACAACACACAGCTCTCTTGTCCAACAGAAGGGCCTGCTTCAGGGAGACCAGGAGGAAGGGCTGAGGGTCAGTAAGACCTACATCAGCAGTTGATACTTCCAGGAGGCTGGGGAATATATGCTCCAAGTGTCCCGGTTTTCCATGGCCGCCGCTGCCAGCCTCTTCCCTTGGGCAGCTCATAGCAGCTGTTGGATAGTGGATGAGGAAGAGGGAGAGGGGGTCACCTCTGATGCCTAGCCCTGCATGGCACACCGGCTCTGGGGCCAGCCAGAGGGCAGGGCTGCCCTGAGAAGGAAGAAAGGAGGAGCAGAATGGAGCGCAAGGAGTCTTGGTTTATTTATTTATTTGAAAATGCTTTGTGCGTCTAATCTTGCCCCTTTCAAAAATGTATTTATTGGTGTGTGCTTTTCTTTTTGCAAACCTACCAGGGACCCAGGTGGCGCTGTGGGTTAAACCACAGAGCCTAGGGCTTGCTGACCAGAAGGTCGGCGGTTCGAATCCCTGCAACAGGGTGAGCTCCCGTTGCTCAGTCCCAGCTCCTGCCCACCTAGCAGTTCGAAAGCACATCAAAGTGCAAGTAGATAAATAGGGACCGCTCTGGCGGGAAGGTAAACGGCGTTTCCGTGCGCTGCTCTGGTTCGCCAGAAGCAGCTTTGTCATGCTGGCCACATGACCTGGAAGCTGTCTGCGGACAAACGCCGGCTCCCTCGGCCTATAGAGCGAGATGAGCGCCGCAACCCCAGAGTCGGACACGACTGGACCTGATGGTCAGGGGCCCCTTTACCTTTTTACCCGAGAAAAAAATAAAATGAAACCGGGATTGAAATATACTCGGAGTCGAGAGTGAATTTCATGCTCTTTATTCAGCTCATATTCATCAAGAAGAAGAAGAGAAGACGAATGGCTCTTTTCCCAAAACCATCTGCTTATATACATTATTTACACAATGGGCCTTGCGTGTTTGGCTACTTCAGGGCTACACCTGTGGGCCAATTATATTGTGGATTGACTTCTGCCTGCAGCCTGATTGGCTGCTCCTACAGGCCAATCAGGTAGCAGATTCACTTCTGCCAGCCGCCTGATTGGCTGCTCCAGCAGGCCAATCAGGTTGCGGATTCACTTCCACCTGGAGTTGGATTGGGTAGCTCCCGCTGATTCTGAATCCTATTGTTCTAGGATTCAGCTCAGTACATAACAGGGATCAAGGAGTTTTCTCAGGACGTTATAGGGCATGGCATGTGTACTGTGTCCTGTTGGGGGGTGGCGGGGGTGGCGGCAGGCACTCGCCCTTCCTCTCATAGGAAATGCTCTGCATGGGGGGGGGTTGAGGACAAAAAATAGGGGGGGGGTCAATCCAGTAGCAGGGAACTGAGAAATGTCCCTATTTTCTTCTGTGGAATGTTGGAGGGTATGTGGGAAGAGACTGACCATCACTGCCACTCCCACCATTTGCCTTTTGCTGTGGACAGCCTCCTCTGGAGCAAGGATATGAGTCCCTGCTATATTCCACCAAGCTTGGCAAGTGGACCCCTGCCCTCTGAGCTGTATTTCAGCCAGGATCCTTGCAAAGCAAGAAGACCAGTACCAGAAACTTTGGCTTTGCATTTATGTACTTAAACCGAGATCAGACATTTGTTTTTCGTTAGGTAATCATTGAAATTACCCTGTGATTGACATGCTCTATATTTCATATATTCTGATGTTTTGAATTTTTTGCTGTAAGATAAAGCACTTCAAACAAAAGAGTAGATAAGGACGGACGATTTTACTATTTTGTTGAGATACATCTGGCATGAAACCAGTGACAGAGTTTTGGTTAATGAGAATTGTTCCTGGGACAGAAAAAAAACACAGCACAATTTTTCCCGCGTTGCTGCAAGAACAGGGAAGAAGCAAGTTTCATCCTCTCCTGGGATAGATTGATCATTATCTGATTAAGTTTGGACAGACAGGAGCAAATGCTGGCTCCCTTGGTCTTTGAGGTGAGCACCGCAACCCCATAGTCGCCTTTGACTGGACCTAACCATCCAGGGGTCCTTTACCTTTACCTTTACCTTACCTGGGTGGGTTACTCTACGAACTACATACTGGGAACCAATGCCCTATAACATCCTTCCTGTGTGTTAATGCACATTTTTCTTAATCTCTGTCTTCCTTTGCTGTCTAAGATCAGGCAGCAATTCCGAGATGTTCCCTGTCCTTGAATCCGGGCCAGATGAGATTTTGCTGAGAAAGAATTGCGGAAAGTTTTCAGATATAGGGAGAATCCATTTATCCCTTAAGTGTCTGCGCAAATCACATTCCAGGACATAGTGTCCTACATTTCCAATGATAGAATACGAAGACTGACAAGCTCTGTATCTGTGGTCTATTAATTTACTTAAATGTGAACGGTGACAGGTAAATAACTATCAACTGAAACCCCCCTGCTCCTATTAGATACTGAAACCGACCTCTTATTGCTTCCAGGAATTGACTGAATGAAAGAACCATTCAGTTGCTACCTGTAAGCTATGTATTTGGGCTGGCCATGGATCTCGTGTTGAGACGGGGGAGAATTTTGACTCGGTTCACATTTAAAGGTGTACCTACCCAATTCACACTTCCTGAAGCAACTCAAGAACTGATCCACAGCCATCCTTTGAAATTTGCAAGGATCAGACTTTTGCGATGTAGTTCCCCAACTGAAACACATTTACAAAAAAATGGTATCTGTTCTTCTTGTTCGTAAATAGTGGGCAAGGTACCATACTCTATATCCCAGGTCTCTCAGGCTCCAATGTCAAAAGGGCACCACGGGGACTCACTGAAAGTGGGCCAATGCATGAGGCACAGGATCCACGCAATAATATGAATCTCTAAATGCATAGGAGCAGAGTGATCACAATTTTATGTTGGCAGATACTTTCCTTGATTTGCCTTGTACAAGCTTGATGGGAGGGCGTTCCACAGGGCGGGCGCCACTACCAAGAAGGCCCTCTGCCTGGTTCCCTGTAGCTTTGCTTCTCACAGTGAGGGAACCGCCAGAAGGCCCTCGGCGCTGGATCTCAGTATCTGGGCTGAACGATGGGGGTGGAGACACTCCTTCAGGTATACAGGACCGAGGCCGTTTAGGGCTTTAAAGGTCAGCACCAACACTTTGAATTGTGCTTGGAAACGTATTATTACCGGTATTATTATTATTCCTCCCCTCTTTCCTCCCTCCCGTTTTTTCTCTTTGACTTATTTTCTTGCAGCCATCACTTTTCCTTCCTGCCTCAGCAGAGGATTCAAAAGGTGCAGTTTGCAGACACTGCCTTACGTAGTAATTCTGCAGCAGCAGCAGCAACAGCAGCAACCCGGAGAGTAAGGTCAACGACTGGAGTCCCTTTCGCTCTCTTAGGTACCATTGTCCTCCCCCCCGTATTTCATTCAGCACACTGGACAAAATATTGGGCTGAGTCATACATTCAATTAGAATTTTAAAAAAGTGTGGCTTTTTACTATGTTTACCTTCAAAACACTCTCAGCAAAGTTCAAGCAACAAGTCTAACTGTACCTTGGACAGAGCTGCCCTGTGTCCCGATGGGGATTAATTTTTCCCTGCTGATATTTTTGAGGTTATGCGGAATAACCTGAAGTCACAAGGGTGAAGTCGTTCCCCACCCCACCCCCCACCCCGGGGGCTTGGCCCGTTTGAATGGGAGTTAAAATAGTTCAGACCGAACCTAATCTAGCTAACCCAAGGAGCGGCCAAAAAAAACGAAGGGGAAAGTTTGACATTATGAAGACAGAGAGGGAAAACAGGAAAAAATGTGGGTCTAAGTCCGCTGAATCAAACTTCTCCCCTTTCTCTAGCCCCGCTGCTCTGACCGCTACGGTTTCCAAACTTTTATGTATTATTTATTTATTCCATACAATTTATAGCCTGCTTGATTGTAAAAAGAAAAGGGGGGGGGGCTGGAAGCCCTCAAAACGGTTTCAAAAAAGAAAAAGGAGAAAGCAAGAAAATTATCAATAAGAAAAATTACCAACAACAATGTAAGACTTTCGAAAAGGTTAAATGGAACCATAGAACTGTGAAGGGACCCTGAGGATCGTCTACCCCCCTGCAATGAAGGGATATACATGCAGCTGCCCCCAAATGGGGATCGAACCTGCATCCTTGGCATTATCAGAACCACACTCTAACCAACTGAGCTATCCTAACATTACTCTAAAAACAGATTAAAACTCGTGTCAACTTTCTTAACATCTGGACAGGCTTGACTAAACAAACAAACAAACATTTTGCAGGTGCTAAAAAGTGTACAGTGATATCAATACAAAAATTTAAAAAATCCTTCAGTAGCACCTTAAAGACCAACTAAGTTTTTATTTTGGTATGAGCTTTCGTGTGCATGCACACTTCTTCAGACACGAAAGCTCATACCAAAATAAAAACTTAGTTGGTCTTTAAGGTGCTACTGAAGGATTTTTTTTATTTTTGCTTCGACTCAAACCAACACGGCTACCTACCTGTAACTAGTGATATCAATAGGCAGGGAGTTCCAAAGATACTGCCACACAAAACGATCAAGTTATTACAAATGTGGAACAACTATTTCAGTGGCACTTGTAGCAATGCCAGTTCTGCCAACCAAAGTTTTCCCTTTTCTCGCGAGGAAGCCTATTCAGCATAAGGGAATTTCCCTTTAAAAAGGGAGAACTTGACAGCTATGTTGAATGAGTGTATATCGACTAAGGCAGTCTCCATTCATACTTCTGTATATTGGCCTAGAATCTTTTGCTGAAAGTCTAGTTGAGAAGCATTTTAAAAAATAAAATAATAGGACTGCGTCCTAAGGACATATAGCTGGGCTACAGACAGGAAGGGATAGGGGTGGAGTATAAATTTTCAAGTAGCACCCAACAAGAATAGCTTAAGTGGCTATTATTTACAGAACACAGAGCTGTTAAGTGAGGGACACAACATGCCGCTCAGATACCTAGGATATAATAAAGGGGTAATTGCTTCCCCTTTAAAGGAGAATGGGGCAAAATGAGGATTTGCAGGATGTTCTGTCTTGAGTCTTTAATTCCGCTGTGATATATTTCTCCCTCTCCTCTCCAAAGCACATGCTATAATGCCAGCTTTGTTACTTTTCAGGGGGGAAAAGACCAAAAACAGCAATCATCAAAAGTAGCTTCCAGAATAGATGGTAATTTCACATTGCACCTTTCGCCCTCCATTCAACAGCTTTTTGAAGGAGAACAGTGGGGACATCAGCTCATAATAGCCATCAAAAGGAGAATCAGAGGAGCAATTGGTTCCCTGCATCTCTGTTTATTGTGGGGTGTTTTTTTTTTTTTTGGAGAGGGAGAAAATCTGTCCTTTGTGACCCTCCCTTTGCAAACTGTATCATTATTTTGCAAAATCCCATTCATCTCTGTTGCTTCCAAGGGCTGCCTTAAAAGTTAGAAAAGCAAAATAAAAATACACTTAAGTTTTCAAAGGTGCTTGGTGGGGTGGGGGTGGGGGTGGGGGTGAGGGAGAGAATGAAATATTTCATTAAATTTCGCTGAGGCTCAAGCTACACTTTCCATAGCATTGAATGGTCCTTTCCTTTGTTGGAATGCTGCGTGGAGGAAAAGGCTGGCTAACTCTCTGCTTTCTCTGCTCTAAGTCACCCTCCCAAATATCCTCTATCTCACGGTCCCAAATGACTGGTTAATCATGGGATCAGAGAGCTGGGAGGAACTTCAGAGGTCTTTTAGTCTAACCTTCGGTGCATGGAGGAAATCTACATGGAATCATAAAATTACAGAGTTGGAAAGGGTACCAAGGAAACCATTAATGGCTATGGGAAATCCTTGCCGCAGAAGGGTTTCCTGGCACGTGATGGCTGATGGAATATGAGAGCCATATGGAGAAAGTGAGGTCCCTCAAGCATGAGAGAGGGCAAGCCAGGTGTGTGTGTGTGTGTGTGTGTGTGTGTGTGTGTGAGAGAGAGAGAGAGAGAGAGAGAGAGAGAGAGAGAGAGAGAGAGAAGGAACTAAAGAAAAAGCAGGTTTTGAGACAGTGAGACAGAAAAACTAGTTTTGAGAGTAGGGGTGCTTGCAAACCGCTGCAATTTTCAGTGGGGGCGGGGGGGGGGATTTCATCCCATACTGCAAATCAAGGCTGTGCTGTTATAGCTGATTGTGCAACAAACTCACTCCACCCCCCTCCACCCAAAGGAATCAGAGTTTTTGCCTTAAGGATGGACACTGAAGTGTGTAGGATAACTGTTGGTTGTTGCAATGTCTCGCCTCCCTACAAAGAAATCAGAATGAATGTTCCATCACTAACCAATGCCATCTATTCTCCCAGCGAACAGACCTAGAGGAATGAACAACAAACAGTTCAACTGGAAGCAACTACAGAATCACCGAACTGTAGAGTTGGAAGGGGATCCAATGGCCATCTAGTCCAACCCCCTGCAATGCAGGAATCACAGCTATAAGAAAGAAAAAAACCCTTACAGGGATTTCAACCATTCAACCCATTAAAAAACCTTCAAAGAAGGAGAGTCCACTTCATTGAGAGTCTGCTTCCCAGGTTGACTCTCGAACAGCTCTAACAGAATGTCCTTTCTTGCAAACACAAGGAAGTTTGAGAGAGTGAGAGGATGCTGGGATTGAAAAACTATTTATATGCAAATCTCTCTCTCTCTCTCTCTCTCTCTCTTTCTGTCTGCCTGGGGTAGGGGTGGGCAACCTTCAGAGCTTGCCTGTTGAGGGCTGCATGATGCTGGTGTGCAGGGCAAGAGCTAATGATGGGCAGAAACAACAGAGTCCTGGATGAACTACTAGTCTGTTATAATGGCCAACTGCTAGTCCCTGTTCTCTGTGACTATCTGAAATTAGAATTCAAAATCCTATGCAGAAATGAGCCTTGTTGGGATTGCTGGGAGTAATCTCAAAATAAAAATTAAATGGACTTTTTTAAAAAAAACTACAGCAGACCCATGCAGCTGCTGTCCTGGAAACCGAGGGAAAGTAACTCCTTTCTGACTTTAGTGTGCTATACAGACACACTTGGTATAGAAGCCTACCAGTTTGTCCTCATGCAGCTGAGCAGTCTATTCCCCAAGCCATGCAACCAGAAAAGAAGGTTTTGTTTATGAAATGAATTAATCTTTGAAAGTACACAAGAAGATAAACACTTTTGAAAGCCAGGGAAAATAAGGAGGGAAGGAACTAGGGTGGAAGGGGAAAATGCGGCAACTTTGCGTAGTTCAGGGGTCACAAAAAATGAAGCGTTTCTTCTTCTTTTTTCTTTTGGCAAACCAAGGTTTCCTAATAAAATGCATTTTTAAATGTTACTTTCACAAATATATGCATTTTTGTGCACACAGACCCCAGTATACACATTCTTGTATACCGTACATTCCTTGGCTGGAGAACTGCATTGCAAAATTAGGAGAAGTGTGAGTTTTGAAGAGCGGCAGCATTTCGATTTGTGTACTGTTTTCGAAAATGAGAATGATGTACAGTAGGTTTGCCGTTAAATGCCACCTGAATTGAATTCGCCCCCCCGTCCCTCCCTGCACTCTAGGAAGTTATTGTGGGTCTGTTGATTTGCTGCTTCATAGGAAGTGTCACCCTCCACTTAGGCTCACCTTTATGCCTGTAAATAAAACTCACAGATTACAGAGATGCCTTAAGTCCACCTTAGAAGAAATCCTGGGAAGTGCTACCTCTCTAGACCATATCACTGGTCGGAGAAGTGGAGAAGAACACATTAACAATGCGGCATAGTTTATATCTCATGTACATGACTGGTTTTCCAAATAGCAAAAAATATTGCCAAGGCATTTAGTAATCCACAATGTGCACTCTCTCTCTCTCTCTCATATCCATCTGAATCTGGGTTCTGCTACTATATCCGAAAACTTCTTTTTCTTTCTCCAAAACAGATGATCATCACCATCCCTCCTTCCTTTCCCAAATAAACATAGAACAGTATCAACAGAATGCAAAGCAACTCAGGGATTGAATGCATTTTTTATTTTTATTTTTGCAACATTCTACGGAGCTGTTAGGCATTGTAGCCATTGACAGAATTACTTCTTTTAAAGGAATAACCTTTGGGAATGCCCCTTGATATTTAAATGAATATCTAGGGTGTGAAACCCATGGAAACATATGAAAACAAGGAGAGAGAACATACATTTCAGAACAAACTTATTTTTAAAACAATGGAAAGAGAAGAGCAAATTTAATTTTGGGGGCTGACTGGGGAATTTCTCTTTTCCAGTAAGCTGACTCAAATTGTTCAAAAAGAATATCAGATAAAAATAGGCTTGTAGGTCTTGCCAATGTCGTCAGTGGGGAATCACCAGATCATTCATTCCTCCAGTTCAGCTACAGGTAATTATTTTGCATGAAGGTCTTTTAAATTTATCAGTTTGGTCAATTAAGTTCTCCCCCCCCTCGGTCTAATTTGGGGTAACAAAATGCAACCCAAATTTCAACACTGTCAACAAAGAAAAGCTTCTTCCTTTTGGGTGATGGAAATAATGCAAAAAGTAATGGAGTAGAGAAGCAACTTTGCATTGTGTTGCTCTAGCATGCAACACCATTAAAAGTTACAGAAATAGCCTTCTTTTGCTGCTTCTTTCAGCTCAAGAAGATTTAAGCCCAAAGTAAGTTTGGAGGAAAATTCTGATCTTCCCTGAGTTACAATAACCACAGTTGTTCAGGCAGGGGGGAAAGGTATCCCCCCCCCAAAAAAACCCACCCCAGGATACATTGAGATGAAGGCAACTCAATAAATAACCCACAATCAAAACTCCAATACTTTTTCATATTAGTTTTTCATCCCACTATAACACATGTTAAAATAGAAAAGTTTAATAAAGTTACCTGGTTGTTTTCTCACTTCCGTTTTCTAGGTTCTGCTCTGGAAGTCAGTTAAATGGTTCTGCTCTGGAAGTCAGTTAAATGATGTGTGTGGTCTTTCTAAAGATCAGAAAAGATTTCCTGGTGATCACTCTTTATGTAGCATCTTTTCCTGTCTTTTCTTTTTAAACTAAAGGTACTCCTTGTTGCTAAGAGATTGGTTGCTAAGAGATTTTTGTGTATGAGGAGGTGGCAGGTCAGGGGGCTTTGCAACCCCAAAGAGAATTTTGTAAATTAACCTCTTTAGCAGAATGTACTTAAGCCCCCGTCCCAAAACCCACTGACGGTGGATTAAAAAAGGAATCAAATTGAAAAGAAATTAACCTGTTTGAATGCTCAGTGGCTTGACGAATGGGTGAGACAATTTGACGAAGAGCAATGATACGCTGTTAGTTAGGCAAAAACTTTGCTGTTAGGCATCACAATGTGAAGATGAAGGTGAAATGAGACGTTACGATGCACGTAGCAATTGCAAACTTGAATGTGGCAATCCTGGCCATCGCTCCCTGTCTGGTTATATAGCATGGAAGATGTGCTATCATTACTTAGGGCATTTCCTTGCCCTGTGAAGGAGAAATGGAATGGAGAGTAGCAGCCCAACACAATGGTGCTTTTGTTGTGTGCTCCATTTACCTAGACATTGCCCAGGGAGAGATGAAAAAGAGGACACACCTAAATTTTGGGGGGATTTTGGTGGCAGCTGCAATATCTAGTTTTATTTACCTGTTTGTCTGTCTGTTTTCTGAAAAGCATTTCCACCCTTCATCTCCATGGATAATAGGGCAGTATAGAAAGGCGTGAAAGAAGCCATTTAAGAAGGATGTTGACAAGCTGGAACATGTGCAGAGGAGGGCAACCAAGGCGATCAAGGGTCTGGAAACTGAGCCTTATGAGGAACGGTTGAGGGAGCTGGGCATGTTTAGCCTGGAAAAGAGGAGACCGGGAGGAGATTTGGTAGCCATCTTCGAATTCCTAAAGGGCTGTCACATGGAAGATGGAGCAAGCTTGTTTTCTCCTGCACTGGAGGGCAGGACTCAATCCAATGGCTTGAAGTTACAAGAAAGAAATTCCAAGTAACATCAGGAAGAACTTTCAGGAGGTTGTGAACTCTCCTTCCTTGGAGGTTTTAAGCAGAGTTTGGATGGTCATCTGTCATGGGTGCTTTAAATGAGACTTCTATGATTCTATGCAAAAAGGACAATGCAACAACAAAAATATAATCATTATGAATGTCAGGGAATTCTGATGGAAATGGGAGTGGATAGTATTTGCTCATTTGTCCCATGTTCATTGTTGCTTTCAGGATGCAGTAGATACATAGCTGATTATGCCCTCGCCCACTGCTCCCCCCCAAAATAATAATGTTTAGGGGTACTCTCATTTTGACTCAAGAAAATCACCATTTTATAGTTCAAATCGGGGGAAATAAATACAGTAAATGGACAAAAATACAAATATTCCGAAATGTTTAGGGGGCTGCGTACCCCTCTGACCCCCCCCCCGAAAAAACCACTGCCCCGCGCCAATTTAGATCTTCCTTTATGAATGGATTGGAATAAGGTGATGAGAATATAATTAAGTAAATTATGCAATTTTGTCACAGTGGGCAGTGAGTCTAATTGTGTAGGTTTTGTCTGAAGCCTAACAGTGGAAGGGAAAATGAAGCCTTCTCACTTCCCTAGTCATCATAAACATATTGAGGCAGATAAAACGAGAAGGGAAAACCATAACCCAGCTTCCAATAGTCCAAATCGGGCACTGAAATGATTGTAGGATTGAATCCAGTATTCAACGAGCATTTGACAACAAACCACAGAGCAATGGAAGCTTTAAACTCTTTAAGCTAGCTCATATTCTGTCTAGAAGAGCACCCCTATCTTTTGCATGTGTCAGGCAGACAAAACATAACTGCCGGCCCTAATGTGCATAATGCCAGGGCTGCTGTTTGTGTGGCCTGGGGGGGGGGGTCACAAGGGCCAGATGGAAAAGTACAAAGGGCCTGCACTAGACTCTCAATTGTTGTTGTTGTTTACAGGGCTGGCCCTATGGCAAGGCTGGGGGGTGCCAGGGCCCCGGGCTGCCAGGGGGGCGCCACGCTGTGCCCGCCAGACAGCCACGCTGGGAAACGCGGGGGGGGGGGAAGGATCTTTGCACCACGGCGCCAGGGCGCCAGATATGCTTAATATGGCCCTGGTTGTTTATACACTACTGGGAAGCAGGTGATGCTGTGGTCTAACCACTGAGCCTCTTGGGCTTGCTGATCGGAAGGTCACCGGTTTGAATCCTTGTGACAGGATGAGCTCCCGTTGCTCTGTCCCAGCTCCTGCCAACCTAGCAGTTCAAAAGCACGCCAGTGCAAGTAGATAAATAGGTACCGCTGCGGCCGGAAGGTAAGCAGCATTTCCGTGCACTCTGGCACTCATCACAATGTTCCATTATGCCAGAAGCGGTTTAGTCGTGCTGGCCCTATGACCCGGAAAGCTGTCTGTGGACAAACGCCGGCTCCCTCGGCCTGAAAGCGAAATGAGCGCCGCAACCCCATAGTCGCCTTTGACTGGACATAACCATCCAGGGGTCCTTTACCTTATACATTAGCACTCTGCATGCACAGTATACACACACCTGATGTGATCCAGGGCACGATCCTGCACTTTGGGATCGACCCCAACCCAGGCCAATCTGGGACCGACCTGACCTGCACCAGGGCCCTGAATAGATTTGGGGTCTGACCCTAATGCTAAATTAGGATTTAACCAAACATGCAGTCAGGAGATGGGAGGAGGGAGAGGGAGACGCTATGTTTCCTCTCCCCACCCATGGCTGCACTGCAGGGAACAGGATTGAATCTTCTGCTCACCAGCTGGTGAACGGAGAATTCAGTCCTGCCGAATTCCACTCTGCCAGGGAGTTCTCTGCTGGAAGTGAGCACTGCCTGCCTCTCCTTCTCCACCCCCTCCCTCCCTGACCACCCCACTTATCTGCCCCGAATCACTCTGAGTGGGCATTCTATCTCAATCTGATTTGGGTGAAGCCCGGTTCAGCCCAAACTGGTTTGGGATTCAGGCTTCGGATGATCTCCATGTACAGCCTACTATTATTTAACTGCGATTGCACAAATATTTGCAGAAGCACCTTCAGCAATCATTCCCGGGATCCACACAGCGGTAGCAGCCGAGACAAACTTTTTCTAAAAATAGGCAGCACGGCAGCTGTAGAAAAATTGTTTGGTGGCCCAGGGCAATTGTTGGTCTTGCATTCTCTTTGTAGAAGTTCTGCATTTACTTATCAATACAAATTCTTTTGCATTCGAACCGCTTGTGCCAAAATGAAAATGCAAATGTGTCTCGTAAGGTCAGCATCAAAGCGGTTAAATAATGCGAAACATTTTATTTCTTTATTTTTTGTAATGAAACTCGATTCAGTGAAGACTTCTTTCATGCCCAAAGAATTCCTGGAACTTCGTATAATGAAATTGGAATAACTGGCACTGTTGTTTGTGACAATGATCTCTAGGTTGGACGCTAAACATTCTTCGCCCTGTGTAGGCTTTTGAGTGAATTAACAAAGTTCTTTTTTATGCCATTTGAAATGAGGTAAGTCTTGTCGAAATTGACAATGGACCTTTGTGGAGGGAGGATGCAAAATGCTTTCTAGAACAGCAAGCAGAGTATTTTCCTTTTCCATGACACCCCACAGTTCTTTATAACAGCACCTAAAAATAAAACCTCTTTTTCTGCATGACTACTGCGGGGTGTATTGGTGTTAGGGGAGAGGTAGTACCTCTGGTGGGGGAGACGCCATACTCCTTTTGGGGTAGTTTATCCACCTTTGGTCCCCACCCTGCACTCAGCTCTCACCTGTGACTCCTAGAAGCTGTAGGCATGTGACAGAGGCCACAACCTGGGAAATGGCTTTGGCTGACTGGCTAAACCAGGTGAGGGTAGCCAATGTATCGCAAAACCTTTCAGTTAGGGACTTCGCTTGCATGTGAAGGCAGGCTCTGGTGAATTGAGTGGACAAGACCAATAGTGGACCCAACAGTCAAGAAGACGGTTTCTGCACATGCTGTAGAGGGAAGTGAGGGGCAGGTGGGGCTCGCCAACCTGGGAAGGTACCCCATCTAGGCGAAGGAAAACTCTTATCCTAAACCTCCACTGCCTTGAGGGTTATCTTCAGGGGACGAAACCCTACACAAATCCAGAACGGAGTCCCTAAGATGGTTGGGTGGCACCTTCCATGCCTAATTCCAGCAACTGCTGTAGCTAAACTGCTGCCAAACATATTGCTCTGCTTTCCTTTAGACCAGACCCCCCCCCCAGACTCCAGCCCTCCAGATGTTTTGGACTACAATTCCCATCATCCCTGACCACTGGTCCTCTTAGCTAGGAATCATGGGAGTTGTAGGCCAAAACATCTGGAGGGCCGCAGTTTGGGGATGCCTGCTTTAGACCATATCAGTGAGGCCGAGAGAGGGGTCTTGTCATCTGGGCAGCCCAGGATCTCCATGCACACTGCCCAGGTTTGCATCCTGGGGAGGTCACTTTGGTGCTGCTAACAGAAGCAGAGCGGGCTGGGAACGTGGCGTATTTTGCTTGTTTATCTACAAATCTACAAATAAAGCATGGAATCTCCACCTGCCCATCAGATGACATCACTGGGTACCATCCATCAGCCGATGGGCAGGATGGTGATATTCAACCCTGCTGGGTCCTGCTTTGCCAGTGTGTTTCCTGAGGGTGTTACTCTCATGTTGGCAGTTCCACTGTACTTAGAAGTTCTGATTGTGGTGATCTGGAAGAGGGCATTCTCTGTGACAGCCCCTGCCCCGTGACATTCCCTTCCCACTTTTATTATGGAGCTTCCATTACACGCTGAAGAGCCACCTCTTTACCCTGGCCTTTCACCCCTGAGATAGATGCTTTTAAGACCCGCTCTATGCTCTTGGGTGTAATTGAGTTTTAAACTTATTTTTTAATATCTTTAAGTTGTAGCTCACCTTGGGACCTCAGGGTAAATAGTGAGTAAGGAACTGAATCAATCACAACAGCAGCAACTTCAGCGGGATGCAATTGGCACCCATCAAAGTGGCCTGGCAAAGCTGGAGAGACGATTAATTTGTTTGGGACCCCCAAACTCCACCAAGGTAAGCCATACAAAAGTCCAGTGGGTTGATTTGAGTTCTCAAGCATGCATTTGCAATCCTGCTGCATGCCCTTCTCACACAGCTATGATTCTCATGCAACCAGAGCTAGGCTGAAGCCAAGGAGCTCACTCACTGTCACATTTTCATATCTCCTAGTAGGTTAAGCCAAGTGCAAAAGATTCCTTGAAAGATTCCATCAACGGTGTCTCCAAAAATGTTTACACATCACTTGGGAAGACAGGCGAACTAATACCAGTGTACTGGAAGAAGCAAAGATCACCAGTGTTGAAGCAATGATTCTTCAACATCAACTTTGCTGGACTGGTCATGTTGTGCGGATGTCTGATGATCGTCTTTCAAAGCAACTACTCTATTCCGAACTTAAAAATGGAAAGCGTAATGCTGGTGGTCAACAAAAGAGGTTCAAAGACTGTCTCATGGCAAATCTAAAAAAAATGTAGTATAAACACTGAAAACTGGGAAACACTGGCCTGCGAGCGCTCCAATTGGAGAACAGCCTTTACCAAAGGTGTCATGGGCATTGAAGATGCTCGAACTCAGGACACAAGGAAGAAACGTGCTAAGAGGAAGGCGCGCTTGGCAAATCCACACCATGATCAACTCCCGCCTGGAAACCAATGTCCCCACTGTGGAAGGATGTGTGGATCCAGAATTGGCCTCCACAGTCACTTACGGACCCATTGTTAAAACCGTGTTTATGGAAGACAATCTTACTCGGCTACGAGTGATCGCCAAAGAAGAAGAGGAAGAAAGAAGGGTTTGCAGCAGGAAAGCTGAAGATGGAACAGATGGAGTGAGAGTTCAAAGGCAATGCAGCCGAAACATCTGCTTTGGAAGCCTGCAAAAGAGCAGCTTAGGGCAAGGATGTGCAGAAGGAAACAGATGTGGTTTTCTAAAGCCAGGGACCAAGCAGGAGAAATCACAAACCAGGAATGTCTCAGGGCATACCTGCTCTACAATGTCTCCCAAAGAATATTGGAAAATGCAGCTTGGTGAAGGTGCTGAGATTTCTATTTGAGATGAGTTTCTCCACCTCCCATTTTTCAGAGCTACAGTTCCAAGATTTGATGGGGAAAAGAAAGTGTTATTAATCCTAGTCTAGGGATGGGAAGATCTGTCCGCCTGGGCTCTTCCTTACTTTCCCACTCATAAATTCAGTTCTCCACATTTCCACATTAGTGATCCCCTGCCCCCACTTTTTAAAAAGTAATCATGAAAATTCACCAGCATTTTAGTGTGAATTTCTCCAAACTTTCTCCTGATACTATTTTGTGCATGATTTTGCCTAATGTACACATATTTGCAAAGCAATTTATCCTAACGAAATGCATTCTTGTATGTCATTTTCACTAACATATGCATTTCGATGTGTGTTCTACTCTAGTAAATGTCTTTTTGTAAGCGTTGCTTGGCTGGAGAACCATATTGCAAAATTCAGAGGAGCAATTAATTTTGAAGAGGCAGCTGTGTTTCAGTTCACGTATTCTTTCAGTAAGTGTGAATTAGGCAAGTTCATCTTTAAATGCCAACTGAATCAAATTCCTCCCCCATCCCTGTCCTAATCTGATGAACAGATATACTTTGAGAATATATTTTGATTTCTTGGTTGAGGTTTTATAACTGCAGTTCCTGCTCTTGGCCATAGCTGTCAAGTTCTCCCTTTTTTAAAGGGAAATTCCCTTATACTGAATAGGCTTCCTCGCGAGAAAAGGGAAAACTTGACAGCTATGCTCTTGACTGAAGATCATGCCAAAAGGATGAGCTGAGAAACCAGCTGGTAACCTTTCCCTTCAACCCAGTAGTTTCACTGTGTAAGGGATGGAATTAAAATTGGCATTATTGCTTTCTCTTAAAAAGAGAGAGAGAAAAGAAACATGTTGTTCGGTTCAAGAGGCGTTCTCCAATGCCTTCAAGGCATAATAGGACCCCATCAGTGCTAGGAAAAGCGAATTGGGTTAAATTGGCCTCTTTTATGGCTTTCTTCCCTGTATCACAGTTAAATGCTTCCTTTCAGCAGAGAAGTTAATCTCTCACATCATTATGACATATTGTATTATTATGTACTCCCTGCACTCTCTGATGGACACCCAGGCCAACCTCATACTGAGTTAAAAAGTCTGTGCTTTCCGACCACAGGATCAAATGCTCCATACAATTTTTCCCTGCACCTAGAAAAGTAGGATATCAGGACCCAGACATGTGACACCCCCACACACTTGCAGATTAAATGTCAAATTAAATGTGACACAGAAAATATCTGTGACTTGATCCATGGTTGGATCTTCTGGGATCTTCCTTTTATAAGCTTAAAAGCTGCCATCTTTACATGCACTCGGAATGGGCTCAGTGCAGCAGCACAAGGGTTGGGGTGGGGTGGGGTGTTGTGGGGTGGGTGGAGAGTTTTTTAACCCTCTTCTCTTTCATTTTCCTGATAGGCAGCAGGTGCCTCCAGGTTGTCAGTATTTTGCAGGAGGGATTCAGGCACATTCCAGGAAGTTTAGGTCTGGGCAATTAAAATGGAAAAAGGCGCTCTGAGTGAAGCCACTTTAAAATAAGAAACAGACTGTCTGCAGTTAGGAAAGTGACAACTGAATGCATTGAAATACGAGTGTGGGATGAATCGAAAGTTCAACTGTATAAAAACCCCACAAGCAAATGCTCATTTGTCATCTAGCTTCCCTGCAAACAAAACAGAATAAATGCTCAATAAAAAACAGGAAAATTAATTATGAATATTTTTGGGTACAAGGGTAGGGAATATTGGGCAATAAAGGTAAAGAGAAGTATGAAGGGTAAACGGTTAAAAAGAAGTTGTAAATTGGAAGAAAGAAGGTAATCTTAGATTTGGAAACTGCAATAATTAGTGATTAATAAGGAACTCAAGAAGGGGAAATGAGGAAGTCCGAAATGTTTAGTTAGAAATTGGAAAATATGATTATGTCTTATGTCTTTTTATTTTTATTTTTTTCTATTTTTCCTCCACTCTTCTATACAAAATGAATAAGAATTATTTAAGAATAAGGTTATGAAATGGGAGATAAGACGTAATTTTATGATGTCTAGCTAAGATTTGGAAATGGTAAGAGTTAATTATCAATAAGGACTGTAAGAAGGGGAAGTGAAGAAGTTTGAAGAAATAAGATGTGATAATATTGTCATTTTTGTTTTTTGTATTTCTTTTTTAAATTTTTCTTTTTTCTTTTTCTTTTTTCTCTCTACATAAAATTAAAAAAAAATTATTCAAAACAACAACAACAACAAAACCAGGATCCTACCTGACTTGGGTAAGCAAATCAAGATGAATGCTCTTTAAAAACTTGATGTAATTTAGGCTCCACATAAGGTTTATGCAAATAAATCAGGACAAATGCTCAATAAATAGATTCTCTGGGGGAGCCTGTTATCTGTCCTCCATGAAACTGCTAATAGAAACTGCTTTAGACCACCAAGCTTCAGGTCCATCAAGATGAGACTGGCCGCAGCTCTCTAGGGTTTCAGATGAGAAGCAGCCACACTTCAAGATGCCTGCAGACCAAACCATTATGCTACTGCACGTCCCCTTTCATTAGAGACAGGACGGATAAAGTGATGGCCCTTCCTCCAGGATTTGCTGTTAGACTCCAGTTACCTTCAGTCTTAGTCCTCAAGCTCCCCGTCCCAGACTTGAAATTTCAAGCGGGGGTCTTTTACGCACCAGACCAGAGAGTCCAAGGATTGAGCCTGGAACCTTAAGCATATGCCTAGCAATAAGCAACCGCCTCTTTCCAATGTCAACTTCAAACAGCCACCAAGCCTTGTTAAGATTAACAGACAATGTGAGAGCCAGTGTGGTGTAGTGGTTAAGAGCGGTAGACTCCTAATCTTGGGAACCGGGTTCGCGTCTCCGCTGCTCCACATGCAGCTGCTGGGTGATCTTGGGCTAGTCACACTTCTTTGAAGTCTCTCAGCCCCACTCACCTCACAGAGGGTTTGTTGTGGGGGAGGAAGGGAAAGGAGAATGTTAGCCGCTTTGAGACTCCTTCGGGTAGTGATAAAGCGGGATATCAAATCCAAACTCTTCTTCTTCTTCTTCTTCTTCTTCTTCTTCTTCTTCTTCTTCTTCTTCTTCTTCTTCTTCTTCTTCTTCTTCTTCTTCTTCTTCTTCTTCTTCTTCTTCTTCTTTCCTCTCAGTTGGGCTAATAGCAGCTTTGGTGAGCATGTCTTTTGGTGTGTGATTTTGATGCAGAAAATACCGCTGCCCTGAACCAGTTAAGCTTTGAAAAACACAACACACATCCTTTGGTCAAATCTTAGACATGATGTACTCCATCAATGAGAACTCAGCCCTTGTCAAAAGAGAGAAGCAGATGGTCTGGACGACAGGTAATTGACATATAAGCAGCAGCCCTGCATCAGCTTCCCCCTGTGGTAGCCAACAGGGTGCCCTCCTGAGGTTATCAGACTACAATTCCCATCATTCCTGACCATTGCCCATGCTGGCTGGGGCTGATGGGAGTTGCAGTCCAATAACCTTGGGAGGGCACCACATTGGCAAACCCTGGTTTAGAAATAATAATAACAAGGGACGCAGGTGGCGCTGTGGTCTAAACCATTGGGCCTCTTGGGCTTGCCAATCAGAAGGTTGGCGGTTCGAATCTCCGCAATGGAGTGAGCTCCAGGTTGCTCTGTCCCAGCTCCTGCCAACCTAGCAATTCGAAAGCACACCAGTGCAAGCAGATAAATAGGTACCGCTGCAGCGGGAAGGTAAATGGAGTTTATGTGCGCTCTGGTTTGTGTCACGGTGTTCTGTTGCTCCAGAAGCGGTTTAGTCCTGCTGGCCACATGACCCGGAAAGCTGTCTGTGGACCAACGCCGGCTCCCTTGGCCTGAAAAGCAAGATGAGCGCCACAGTCCCATAGTCGCCTTTGACTGGACTTAACTGTCCAGGGGTCCTTCACCATTACCAATAAAACAAACAAACAAACAAACAAACTTCGTGTTGAGTTCCCCCACTTTTTTCTCTCCAGAAAGTAAGCACTGGTGATAAGCAATAATAATCATTCCTAGTCCTTACTGAGAGAGGGGATTCGGGGCTGTAGCTTTTGACAACAGCCACATATTATCTCTTTGAGTTGGTTCAGCCACAAAATATTTCTAGAATACTATTAATTCCTGTACACTTGAATATTTTGTGCACTTAAGAAAAAAAATCTGCATTAGGCTTGTTCCCTAATAAGAAGCCTAGAACTAGATTGGATATTTCTTGGGATTATTTATTAAAGAGGTCAAATATTTCTCAGGCAGAAGCAATTTTCTTCCTAGTATTGTGTGAACACCACTTGGAGAACAAGAAGGACCCTCTTTGAGATCTCAGCCAAATGCAGTTAGATCTAATGCACTCGCAGAGACTCCACTTGTACCAATCTGCCCCCTCTCCAATCAACAGTTGTAAGATTCAGACATACTTCATGTGACTTTTATGGTACCAAAATTCAGGAGTTCACACTCCTGAATATTTGGGCCTTAAGTGATTTTGTTCTTCTTGTTGTAAAAAAAGAACAACAGAAAACAAAACAGAACCAAACCACCGTCACCTCTCCTGTTCAATGTGCGTTTGAAGTTTCCACTGTTCAGCAATTGTTGTTTTCTCACTTTGCCCCCTTCTTGTTGCAAATTACTTCCAAGCTTTGTTGGCACAATGGAGGTCAAAATGACCCATGCCAAAACTTCATACTGAAGCACCAGGTGCATCTTATCCATTCTATTCCTCTCTTTATTATATGCATGGCTTCTTCTTTTTAATCCATTTCAAGCTCTGGTTTACTTCTATGGCCAATAGGTGGACTCAAGATTGGATCTCCTCCCTCTGGACTAATTGTACGTAATTTCTCCTGAAATTAACTCATACCAGGATCATTATTAGGCACTCAGTGGGATGAAATGAATTATCTAGACCAGGGAGGAGGAACCTTTGGCCCTCCAGGTGTAGCTGGACTCCAGCTCCCATCAGTCTCAGCCAGCATGGCCAATGTCCCATATTTGGAGAGCCAACAATATTAGCCACCCATGATCTCGACCACCGATGAACAGACTTGGAGGGTTCCATGGAGGTTGGCATCCGGTGGGACAGGCAGGGACCTTCGTGGTGTAATCATGTTAGTAGCCCTAGAGGTCCCATGATTCCAGAGGGTCCTCGTTGATGCTGTGGAGCATTCAGGAAGGTCTGCAGGAAGGTCACAAGCGGTGAAAATCTCTTGGCCAAATGCAGGTAAGAGATCATTTCTGCACCTATGATGTGGCAATGATAATGGCAGATGCCTCAATGGATCAACCTTAACTGATCATGTATACAATGTACTCTCACTGAGGGGTGTATGCCAACCTTGTAATGGTCATCAGAATGGTAAAATCTGGATTCTGAAAGGATAGAACTGCAAGATTTGCCATATATATCAGAGAGAGAGAGAGAGAGAGAGAGAGAGAGAGAGAGAGAGAGAGAGAGAGAGAGAGAGAGTGAGTGTTGAGAGAGAGAGAGTTAACTGGCAGCCTAGGAGATGAGGTTTTAGTAGTCAGCATTGATGAAAACGCACAAGGATGGATTACACTTCCTTGATTTTACATCCACTCCATTCTCGATCTCAGACACTCTGGCACAGAAAGACTCTGAGCGGTTCACAACATGAAATCACAAAATTTCACAGCAAAGAGATAGAGCCCTTTAGACAGGTGGGTTATCAGCTGGGTATATAAGAGGTGAGACCATATTTCATTCAGGTGTCCTGGTCGCAAGCAGTGTGGAGCTTTATGCACCAGAACCAGCAAGTTCAACTTGGCCCAGCAGCTAATTGGCAGCTAGTGCAATTCTTTCAGCAAGGATGTAATCTGACAGCAATACCAGGCCCTCCAAGTGTCCCTATTTTCCAGGGACAGTCCCGGATTTACAAAAGCCATTCCGATTTCTGATTTGATCCCAGAATGCCCCACTCTTCCTTACGACATCCCTATTTTCATTGAAGAAATGTTGGAAGGTATGGAGTTCTATAACCCCTGAGCCATCTGATGGCAGTCCTGTATAGGGAATTTTTTTTTAAAAAAAGATGTTAAATGTTTTATTATGTTTTTATATAAGTTGGAAGCCACACAGAGTGGCTGGGGCAACCCCGTTAGATGGGCAGGGTAAAGGTAAAGGTAAAGGTACCCCTGACCATTAGGTGCACTCGCGGACGACTCTGGGGTTGCATACTCATCTCGCTCTATAGGCTGAGGGAGCTGGCATTTGTCCGCAGACAGCTTCCAGGTCATGTGACCAGCATGACTAAGCCGCTTCTGGCAAACCAGAGGAGCGCACAGAAATGCCATTTACCTTCCCACTGGAGCGGTACCTATTTATTTACTCGCACTTGGATGTGCTTTCGAACTGCTAGGTTGGCAGGAGCAGGGACCGAACAATGGGAGCTCAGCCCGTCGCGGGGATTCGAACTGCCAACCTTCTGATCGACAAGCCCTAGGCTCTGTGGCTTATATATCCCTATATAAATAATTATAAAGATGATGATGATGATGATGATGGAATAGTAGGACTTCATCCCTATTTTCATCTGAGAAATGTTGGAGGGTATGCAGTATCTTGCCCCAGTGAGCAGTTGAGCTGCAACTTTCAGACCAACCTCAAAGGCAGTCCCACATCATGAATGCACATTAAAGAGGACAAGGGGCAGGGGAAGGCCCTCACAGTAAAAACTGTTGTGGCATCGACATCAAACAAAATTCTGATTTTTTTTGGGAGAATCCTGTCCCTGGGGTTGCGCTGCATCTTGCTTAACTGGATCGTGACCAATAGAAACCCCGTGCCTTTGATTTTGTGCCAGCTGAGGCACCTGCCTATTTGAAGCTCTGCTAAAATGCCTGGCTCCTTTCCCACAACTTGCCAAACAGTTGCATACCAGCAAGGCTATCTTGGTTCGAGCCCAAACTCACTATCTCATTGTCATCCCTTGGACATTCCCCACCATTGGTCTTCGCATGCAGGAATGTTGACATTTTGATTTCCGTCTCCTACTCCTGCCTCTTCCTTGCAGAACTGGCACACAAGAGGAAAATGCAATTTACAAGCTCCCTTTATCACCCTTTGCCTGCAGAGAAGGGGCTGCTGCTGTTAACTTTGCAGCTGCAAAGAATATCCTGGTTTGAGCCAAACAGCTGCAGAACCATCTGCAGAGCAAATAAGCGGTCCTTTCACAAGCTTCCTCTCTTCGGTACTCCCTCGCTGAACATTTCTTCGAAACATGTTCCAGTGGCATGGAAGAGGAAAGACAAGTGTCAGGCTTATCTCCTTGGGTACTGAGCAAACAACAAACGCGACCCGTCTCCATCTTCCCTGAATCCTTAATCTTGAGATGCAAACAAGACTTGAGTTTGTGTCATCCAGAGGAAGACGTTTGAACCACTTACAGAAAGATTTCTTAGAAAGTTTCTTTGAATGTCTACATTTCCAACCCCAAATGGGTGGACAGGAAGCAGGTGGGGGAAGGGACGGGGGGTGCCGTTTCAGGATCAACATGGCTACATCTGCGAAGGTGGTCCATGGAAAGGGTTTTCTAGCAGCACTTCAGAACTTTCCTGTCATTTCTCAAGGCAGACAGAAAAACACTTGGCTTTGCTTGTTTTTGTTTCCCGATGACTCTTCAAGCCGGCTAGCCAGGGCATTGCTGCGCAGATGGGAAAACTTCGCTCGATGCCGTCTCTTGCTCAAAAAGTTGGTGGTTGGCACATCAACCACAAATATAAGGGGAAGGAAGGAAGGAAGCAATTTCTACCCAACAGGTTGCTTCTGCCTTTTAGTGCTAAGGCACTGAGATATATCTACAAGCACTTGACTCTTATTTTCAAAGAGTATACAATTTTTAAAATAACATTTAATAAAATATAACTGCTATTTAACTGCTTGTGTTTAGGTTCTGGTGGTTCTACATTGATTCTTCTCCCACCTGGTGTATATTTCCTTTTTCCGTCCCCTCTCTGATTCTCTGATTGGCTGGGGCCAGGCCTGGACCTACATCTCCCCTGAAGCTTCTAGATCAGTTGTCCAAGGTCGCAAGTGAAATAAGTCAATTTCTCCCCTTTTACCCCTGAAAAGCAAACTTAAGGACACAATTATTTCTTCCTTGCCCCATGCAACTTGAAGCTGTTCACATGTAAGTACAAACTGATCTGATTTACACTTTCCAAAGTACTACTGCCCTTCAAAAACCCAATCTCCTTCAAATTTTGCAGTGCACTTCTCCAGCCAAGTAAAATACACGCACTAGGATATGCATTTGTATAATGTGTACATAAAGATGCATGCATGAGTGAAAATAACTGTAAGGGGGAGGGCTTATAGAGAACAGTCCCCCCCCCCAATCAGGTCGAGCTCTTCGCAGAGCAGCAAGTCCAGTAGCAGATCGGATTACAGGAATCAGGAAGTATAGAGGGAGGTGAGAGGCTCTGACAGCATGCGAAAGCCTCAGCACCGCGTCAAGAGGGAAGCAGCTGAGAAGGAAATGAGGGGATCGGCCAGTGGAGAACAGTCAGAAGGACGGCCCTTCTCCCCCGACGCCTGATTTGAGGCGCACAGCACCCCGTAGGGCAAGAGGGAGGCGCTTTGGGGTTCCCAAGCTGTTATGTTGGGCGCGAAACAGGAAGAAGCCATTGCGAGGTTTTGACTCAGACTAAGCAGACATGTTTTCCAGAATCTTTGCACTGTAAATAATATGCACAATAAAAACACCTTAAAGACAAGGCGGTGTGGAGCATCGTTACTCAAGAGTAGCCACAAAACCCTCTGACAATAACATACAAAAATCATTTTAATAGGGGATATTGCATTGAAGAATGGAAACATTGGGCAAAACTGCAAAGAGACATGTATATCTTAACAGGAATTGGCATGTTCCCCCATATGAACCCCCAACTAACTTCACAATATCCTGTTGGCAAAGATGGAGAAAGACGACACTCCTTGAGGAGATGGTGAGGGGAAACAATGCAAGTTGACAAAAAGTCCTCTGCTGAGAAGTGGTTTCCGCACTTCTGCCCATGGTTTCCCTGCTTCCTCCTGGCTTCTCATGGAGCAAGCAGGCTCTTGTCCGAAGACAGGGAAGCTTCTTCCTCTAATGCTTAGCAGTGACTCCAGGTTTTTCATGGCATCCTCATCCCCCTGTTTATTTTTTCCTTCTTCACACATAACAAGAGGCCACCCCATTTCATCTGCAAAGCAACCCTGTGGAGTGCATTCAAATGAATGGCTACCAACCAAAGACTGGAGCGAACTACATGGCTGAGGACTTGGAAACTAGAGCTCCCAACTCCAATAATTATTGTTGTTTAGTTGTTTGGTTGTGTTCGACTCTTCGTGACCCCATGGACCAGAGCACGCCAGGCACTCCTGTCTTCCACTGCCTCCCGCAGTTTGGTCAAACTCATGTTAGTAGCTTCGAGAACACTGTCCAACCATCTCGTCCTCTGTTGTCCCCTTCTCCTTGTGCCCTCCATCTTTCCCAACATCAGGGTCTTTTCCAGGGAGTCTTCTCTTCTCATGAGGTGGCCAAAGTATTGGAGCCTCAGCTTCAGGATCTGTCCTTCCAGTGAGCACTCAGGGCTGATTTCCTTCAGAATGGATAGGTTTGATATTCTTGCAGTCTTATGGGACTCTCAAGAGTCTCCTCCAGCACCATAATTCAAAAGCATCAATTCTTCAGCGATCAGGCCTATTTATGGTCCAGCTCTCACTTCCATACATCACTACTGGGAAAATAATAGCTTTAACTCTATGGACCTTTGTTGGCAAATGTGATGTCTCTGCTTTTTAAGATGCTGTTCAATAACTCCAATAATATAACACTCAAATTTCTACCTGTCATTGGCTGGCAAGTGGCTCTCTTCTTAGATTCCTTCCCTACTTGACAGATTGAGTGAACCATTCCACCTCACACCTCTGTTTCCACATGTGGGTTACAACCTTCATCACCTGAAGGGATATGACCATTTTGCCATGTATTCTGCCTCCCATCCTACCATACGTATGTTATGGAGGTTTCGCCACAATTTTTACCACATAATGTCGTCAACTTCTCCCTACAACAGAACTGGATCCGGTCAAAGAGCCAGATGCAGAATTGGCCCATCCTCTGTGGGGTATTTTGGCAGGTGATTCAAATGTCAAGTTGTGGGAGAATCTGGCAACCTAAAAGCAACACGACAGGCTAATAATTTGATTACAACACTTTATATAGCTACTAAATTGTATCTTCTGTGGGAAAAGGCAGAGTCCTCTAGTCTCTGATTTTAGTGCTGTGCTCCCACAGCTCTAAATTTGGAGATATTGTTGTTGTTTAGTCGTTTAGTCGTGTCCGACTCTTCGTGACCCCATGGACCATAGCACGCCAGGCACTCCTGTCTTCCATTGCCTCCCGCAGTTTGGTCAAACTCATGTTGGTAGCTTCGAGAACACTGTCCAACCATCTCGTCCTCTGTCGTCCCCTTCTCCTAGTGCCCTCAATCTTTCCCAACATCAGGGTCTTTTCCAGGGAGTCTTCTCTTCTCATGAGGTGGCCAAAGTATTGGAGCCTCAGCTTCACGATCTGTCCTTCCAGTGAGCACTCAGGGCTGATTTCCTTCAGGTTGGAGATATGCCTGACTCCAATCTTAGCCCTGTGGTGATTAGCATTACAGTTGAAGCATAGCTGCCAAGTTATCCCCCTTTTTTAAGGGATTTTCCCTTATGCTGAATAGGCTTCCTCGCGAGAAAAGGGAAAACTTGGCAGCTATGGTTGAAGAGAAGAGATACCTTATCTTTGATCCTGGATGGTGATAACAGTTCTTCATGCCTGACATCATATAACACCAGGTGACTGAAAGGTGGGTGTGGTTTGCCCCAAACAGGCCAAATTCAGAGGCCTAGCAGACTGGACATGCCCCACCACTACCCTGCAATTTCTCAGAATGGCCAAGTTACCCTCAATGAGATGAGATAATTTACCCCAGGCTAATTTGGTTATCTTTACGGACTCAAGACAAGAAGCTTACCAAGCGGCTGCATGCACACTACAGCGAGTCTCTCTTTGATAGCTGGTCATCTGTGCAAATCTAGCAGGGGAAACTTTTCCCCTCTGGATGCTGCTGAACTACATTTCTCATAATTCCTGGCCATTGGCCATGCTCACTAGAGCTGATGGGAGTTGTAGATAAAGAACATCTTGGTGTCAAAGGTGTCCCAGGCCTTATCCAGCCAGCAACCGAGAACTTTGTATGCAGTCCTCAGTTCAGTGGCCGACCACTGGATTTAATGGCGCTACTCTGGGGTAAGAGATTTCAGAATTGCAGTGCTAGTAATCATTCAGCAACGTACAGTTCAGCTTCTTAGGCTTATTTTCAGCGAGTACAGTATTGGAAGAGCTGTTGGCTTCCATTGCTCTTCATTTCAACAGCAATTTCGTCTCTTAGAGCTGTCAGCATTTGCTACTTGAGCACATTAGCGTCTGCTCAGGAAACATGAATGGGGCATGATGGACTTGCATGCATGAGAACCCGGGGCACAATTAGAAGCCATTGGACTTAATTCAAAGCCCATCCAAAATGATTGCAGACATTATCTCTCTCTGGAACGACTTTGCAGAATTGCTACTCGGGGAACTTTAGATTAGGGAGGCTTTTTCGTCTCCTTGAGAATTAGAAAGTGGAGTGTGAGCGTTGTGAAATGTAGCCCAGCCTCAGCAAACGGCGAGAAAGGATGGATGGAGTACCGAAAAGTGAAGCCTCCCAGATATTGAACAGCTCCTGAACTCTGTATGGGACTCACCCCCCATGCCATGACTATACCACTGCATGAGTACAGGGGAATCAGTCTCACAGTGGTCTTGGTGGCTGTTCCTGATTCTGTATTAGGGGCTTAAGTCAGATTCCAATATTTGTACCATCTGCCCTCGGTACAGATGCCAAGAGTCTAAGCCACTTCATCAGCACATCAGCCTGCAATATTGGATTGTACATTTGGAGGGGGGATCCTAGCATCTCAGAGGGTTGTTGGTGGGGAGCCTCCTCTGGTCTGAGGGCCTCATCATCATCATCATCATCATTTATACATACATACATACATACATACATACATACATACATACATACATACATTCCCCAGCCACTCTGGGCAGATCCCAACAGAATATTAAGGTAAAGATAAAGGGACCCCCGACTAGTAAGTCCAGTCGTGCACGACTTTGGGGTTGTGGTGCTCATCTTGCTTTACTGGCCGAGGGAGCCGGCGTACAGCTTCCGGGTCATGTGGCCATCATGACTAAGCCGCTTCCGGCGAACGAGAGCAGCGTACGGAAACGCCATTTACCTTCCTGCTGGAGAGGTACCTATCTAGCTACTTGCACTTTGACGTGCTTTCAAACTGCGAGGTTGGCAGGAGCTGGGACCGAACAACGGGAACTCACCCTGTCGCGGGGATTCGAACCGCTGACCTTCTGATTGGCAAACCCTAGGCTCTGTGGATTAGACCACAGCACCACCCACATCCCCTTAACAGAATATTAAAAACACAATAAAACATCAAACATTTAAAACTGTCCCGGTTTCTTATTTGATTCCAGAATGTCCCACTGTTCCTTAGGATGTATCTATTTTCACTGGAAATTTTTTGGAGGGTATGGAGTTATGTGACCCCTGAGCCAAGCAGATAAGTAACTATACAATCTTTAGAAGACATCTGAAGACCGCCCTGCATAGGGAAGTTTTTTAATGTTTAATGTTTTATTGTGTTTTTATATATGTTGGAAGCTGCCCAGAGTGACTGGGGCAACCCTGTCAGATGGGCGGGGTATTATTATTATTATTATTATTATTATTATTATTATTATTGAGTAGGGCACTCCTATTTTCATTGGAGAAATGTTGGAGGGTATGTTCTTATGCTTTTATTTTTGGAGGCTGAAATAATATTTACTGATATAGGAAAGCATCACATTAACAAGGGTGCATAGAACTGTTTTCTCATACAACCTAGCACACATTTCCTATTTTCCTAATTTATTTGTTTTAAAATTATACCCTACCCTCACCCTTCAGAAAAAAAAGCTCTTAGAGCAGGTGGCAACCAGTAACAACAAGGCAAAACCAATGAAAACACTAAAACAACCTCACATAATAAAAACAGCCACATTGATTAAAAACAGCAGGGGTTAAAGCATTGTCTCCCACACAGAAGGAGGAGGAGAAAATCAAGTGCAACAGATATTTTAAAGAAAAAGCATGGGAAACAAAAACATACCATTTTTTCCCGTGGTAAAAACTCTGGTGTGTGGTAAAATTGTCTATATTTGGCCAGATGATATTACCATTTTGTCACACATTCTGCGTGGCAAGACATTTTCTCCTGAAGGAGTGATAAAATTTGCAGGTGGCAGGGTACGTTGACCAGTTCACCTTGCATTTTACCACACAACTTCCCCTAACATGTGATAAAAGTCTCCTTAGACATTGACCGGATGAGGCGACCATTTCACTGCATGTTCTGCCTCATTTTATCACTCATCCTTCCTTCCTGACGAGATTAATATCTGAGCTGCGATGGTGGTGGTGGAATCCTTCCAGCATGGGCAAAAACTATTCATGAAGTCTGCCCAGCAAAACATTATTGCAAGTGGGGCTTAGCTGTCAGCATAATTCAAACAGAAATAACCTTCTTACCTGCTGTCTTCCAGTGTGAAAAAGAGAGAGTTATTTCAGCCAGAGATCAAGTGAAGAACTAGTATCCATCCAGCAAATTTCTGATGGATTAGTCAAACTGTGTTGTTGTCTTCCTGCCTTCCCCCCCTTTGCGTTAAATCTTCCTACTTGGCAGCCAGGGGATTAATGTCACTTAGGGACCAATATTCCCCAGCCACGGTTTATATATTACAAATATTAGTCCATTGCAAGTTGGAGGAAGCGGCTGAGAATTAACGGCCATCTCTGCACAGCCCTGTGGCTTCTTGGCTCCAGATCCAGAATTCACAACTTGGAGAAACCACTTTGCCGGCTGCTTGTCAAGTTTACCAATCCTTGCATAGTAGGTTGCTTGTCCGTGAATGCATTTGGATTGGATTGGGTTCAGCTAGCCTTACCCATTTAGCAACTTCATCTGCAAGGAATCTCACTGCAATCCAATGGAAGAAGGTGCCGTTCCAACGTAAGCAGAACCAGGCGGCTGCCTGCTGGAGTTCGAAGAGAATCTGGTAGTCGCTGGTAGGATCAGATTTGGTGGCACCGTTTGCCAATCTTCCTTTGGAAACAAAAACCCACACAAGTTTCCAGTTGTCTTGTTTGTCAATATTTAGTCAAAAACATGCAGTCACATTAGGGCAATTCAGCTGAAGTTGTCTTTCTGGTGTAACCCAGACATATTCCATTAAAACCAATGAGTCAGTCCATCTGAACGCCAGTTGCTGGAAATTGCATTTCGGGAGAGAGCACTTGAGTCTTGCTTGTAGGTTTCCCATAGGAATCTGGTTGGCCACTGGGAACAGGATACTAGACTATATGGATCTTTGGCAGGACTCATCTTATGTATTGTTACAAAAGTTGGGTGCCTGGCCTTCTATCTGCATCGACTGGCCGAGGAATTCCTCTCTGCAGCGTCTATTCTCTCTTCATATCCCAAATAATTAAAATCCTAGCAATTTTTAATTTCTAGGGTTTAGGAGTCCCCTCAATCTATAATGATATGTTCTTCTCTTTCCTTTCCTTTCCTCTTTTTGTAAAGGTTTCCTTCCTTAGTATGAAAAAAGTTTGAAAATAATGTAACAAATGAATACAATGAACACAGAAATGGATGCATTGAAATATGATCACAGAACCATAGAATTGTAGAGCTGGAAGGGACCACAATTCTACGCAGTGGTACCTCTACTTACGAATATAATGCGTTCCGAACGCACATTTGTAAGTCGAAAAAATTTGTAAGTCTAATCCCATAGGAATGCATTGGGAGAAAAAAATTCGTAAATAGAAGCAACCCTATCTAAACCGCATCCAAGATGGCGGACGGAGCTCTATTCATAAGTAGAAACATTCGTAAGTAGAGTTATTCGTAAGTAGAGGTACCACTGTGGTTCTGTGATCCCATCTTAGCAGATGGGAGCAGACCTAACCACCCGGATGGAGCAGACACTTGCAATATTGTGCAGCAAATCCACTAAAAAGAGAGAGAGACTTTTGTGATGTGGGAAAACATTGAAAACTATGGTGTGAACAAGCAAATTGTCAATGGGAAGATGTATAAACACCCCACGAGCAAATGAAGATCAATGCAGCCCCAGTGTTCATTACTGTATCACCTGGGGGACGCGGGTGGCGCTGTGACCTAAAACCACTGAGACTTATAGGATTGCCGATTGGAAGCTCAGCGGTTCGAATCCCCGCAACAGGATGAGCTCCCATTGCTCTGTCCCAGCTCCTGCCAACCTAGCACTTCAAAATCATGCAAGTGCAAGTAAATAAATACGTACTGCTGTGGTGGGAAGGTAAACAGTGTTTCTGTGCTCTCTGGTTTTCGTCACGGTGTTCCGTTGCACCAGAAGTGGTTTATTCCTGCTGACCACATGACCCAGAAAACTGTCTGTGGACAAACGCCGGCTTCCTTGGCCTGAAAGTGAGATGAGCGGCGCAACCCCATAGTTGCCTTTGACTGGACTTAACTGTCCAGGGGTCCTTTACCTTACTGTATCTCCTACCTGCAAACGAATCAGAACGAATGCACAGTAGAGAGGTAAGCTTTGTGCAAGTGAATCAGGAAGAATGCTCAATAAACAGATCATCTGGTAGAGCCCATAGTGTCTGTCCTTAACTAATACGGCCAACTAATACGGCCATTATTCTTGGGCAGGCTAATGATTCCCTCCTTTCGAGTCAGTACTTTGGAGAAGCAACTATGGAGGAAAAGAGGACTAGATTGCCTCTGCAAAATCAATTACCGTGGCCGCTGCACAGACTGTTCCGGCAGACAAATAACCTCCTCCCAAACCATGTCCCAAGTGAACTTAATATAAAAATTAGGCATAAGAATGCAAGAAGAATTATTGGGAATTATAGGGTCAGAACTACTGTTTAGAAATGTATTCATGTACTACAGCAGCAAGAATGTTACTTGCCCCAAAATGGAAAGAAGCAGAAATCCCAGCAAAGGAAGAATGGATACAGAAACTTATGGAATACGCAGAAATGGTGAAATTTACCAGAAGAATAAGAAATTAAGATAACAAACTTTTTATAATTGAATGGAAATGGTTTATTGAATATCTACTGATAAATTGTAAACAGATAAGATCATTGGCAGGATTATTGTAATAAACTAGTTTTATAAGAGTATACATTTAAAGTAGATGAACAAATGAGCAAATTACCGTACTTTTTTGTGTATAAGATTTGGTGTTTTGTTTTTTACTAAAAATAATGTTAAAGGGGGGGTAGTCTTATACATGGGGACAATCTCCCCTCCCCCCATTTTCTTAATTTTGAGTCCCCAAATAATCTTATACACTGGGGCATGTTATACATGGAAAAATACGGTAAGTTAATTTGGATTTGCAGAGGATATTAAAAATAAATTTAAGGAACCACAGAAAGAGATGGAAAGAAGTCAAATGTTGAAATGTTAAAATGATTGTAAAATTAGTGAAATGCATAAAACTAGTGAAATGTATAAACTTGAAAAGTATAAATAAAATTTGAAAAACTGAAAACAAAACAAAACGAAGACAAGAAGAGCCTGGCTGCAGGATCAGGCCAAAGTGCCTTTCTAGCCCAGCATCCTGTTCTCAGAGCAGGTTGGCCAGATGCATGTGGGAAGCTCAGAAGCAGAACCTGAGCACAACCGCTCTCTTCCCGCTTGCAATTCCCAATTTATCACAAAAGAAGGTCAGCATGCCAAACTATCATGGGATTCCTGAGATGGATTCCTGAGGTGGGAAGCCGAAAGCACGACACCCCACCCACATGGGATGCATACACTGCAAATGAGCTCATATAAGAATGGCTTAGGGAGCTGGGTATGTTTAGCCTGGAGAAGAGAAGGTTAAGGGGAGATATGATAGCCATGTTCAAATATATAAAAGGATGTCATATAGGGGAGGGAGAAAGGTTGTTTTCTGCTGCTCCAGAGAAGCAGACACGGAGCAATGGATTCAAACGACAAGAAAGAAGATTCTACCTAAACATTAGGAAGAACTTCCTGACAGTAAGAGCTGTTCGGCAGTGGAATTTGCTGCCAAGGAGTGTGGTGGAGCCTCCTTCTTTGGAGGTCTTTAAGCAGAGGCTTGACAGTGATATGTCAAGAATGCTTTGATGGTGTTTCCTGCTTGGCAGGGGGTTGGACTGGATGGCCCTTGTGGTCTCTTCCAACTCTATGATTCTATGAATATGTGAGGTTTTTGTGTCAGCGTCTCCTGGGTAGGTTCTCTTTCTATTCATTTATTCGTTTGCGTGTGGAGACCTTTTAACCAGCCCTAGAAATAAATTCAGACATGACTCAAATTTTGGTTTGGTTTTTGGAAGAATTTAGGCCAACTGAAGGCAACCAAACATGCCCTGGGCTCCCCACCCCACCCACAACCTCTCTCACTGCCAAGGAAAATTGGGTCCTCCCTAACAAGAGGGCACGTGTTGCGGTGGGACCTGGCATTCAGGCCTTGAGTTGTGGGTGGGAACATTGGAGCACCCACAACACCCTATTGGTGGCCCCTCGATCTTGGGAGCAATTGGGCGAGAGGGATGCCAATCAAAGCGATCGAGGGACCACTATATATCCAGATGCACATGTCCCTGAGCTTCCTCTTTCGGGCTCAGTGCATCGGAACACCCGCCCACCTCTCCCTATTTTTAGGGCTTGCGCTTGACCTTGCTATGCCATCATGTGTTGCCTGTTGTTGGGACAGGGGCACGGCAGGAATTTCCCCCACTTGGCTGATTGGCTGGTGCCATTTGGGTTTCGCCTGCCGCATAGCAAACCGTCACATCTTGTAAGGTTGTGGATAAGCTCTGGTTCAGGTGGATAGGGGTAGCAGGATGCTTAGCCATCCCTATGCGTTGGGTATTCCTTTAAGAAGGAATCCACGGACTCATGGTTGGTCTTCCCCGTGCAGGATTATGCTCTGAGCCTGAGTCCAGGGCTCATCAGGGTGGAGGTCTGGCGAACCCCCGCTTGCCTCTGTCCCAGGTGTTTACCCGAGGCTGACTTATGGTTGGTGCCCAGAGTCAGCGCTACCTGCAGGGCTGGAGGTAGCTAGTCGAACCAGAGCCTATGTGACCACTCACTTGATTTGTACATATGTATGAATATGTGCCTGTTGTCTTTGTCCATGGAGTTTTCTTGGCAGGGATACTGGAGTGGCTTGCCAGTTCCTTCTCCAGGTGGAAGGACAGATCGTGAAGCTGAGGCTCCAATACTTTGGCCACCTCATGAGAAGAGAAGAATCCTTGGAAAAGACCCTGATGTTGGGAAAGATTGAGGGCACTAGGAGAAGGGGACGTCAGAGGACGAGATGGTTGGACAGTGTTCTCGAAGCTACGAACATGAGTTTGACCAAACTGCGGGAGGCAGTGCAAGACAGGAGTGCCTGGCGTGCTCTGGTCCATGGGGTCACGAAGAGTCGGACACGACTAAACGACTAAACAACAACAATGAATATGTGAGGTTTTTGTGTCAGCCTCTCTTGGGTAGGTTCTCTTTCTATTCATTTCTTAGTTTGCGTGTGGAGACCTTTTAACCAGCCCTAGGAATAAATTCAGACATGACTCAAATTTTGGTTTGGTTTTTGGAAGAATTTAGGCCACAACTTTATTGATTACAAATCAAGCGAGCAGGAGCTGAGACAGAGCAATGGGAGCTCACCGCGTCGCCAGGGGCGTCACAATGGGGGCGGCGGTCCGCCCCAGGTTCCACTCTGGGGGGGTCCACTTGGTGCACCAGTTCAAAAGCACACCAGTGCAAGTAGATAAATAGGTACCGCTGCGGCAGGAAGGTAAATGGCATTTCCATGTGCTCTGGTTTCCGTCACGATGTCCTGTTGCGCCAGAAGTGGTTTAGTCCTGCTAGCCCCATGACCCGGAAAGCTGTCTGTGGACAAATGCTAGGCTCCTTCGGCCTGAAAGCAAGATGAGTGTCGCAACCCCATAGTTGCCTTTGACTGAACCATCCAGGGGTCATTTACCTTTTACCTTTACCTTATATTGTAAATATAAGTACTTTACCTGCATAGTTTTTACTGCTATGTTGCTGAGAACTAACACAAGACTATGAGTAAGTAAATAGTATTTTAAACTTACTTCTCAGTCTGTTGTCTGATTCTTTGTTAAGCAGGATAGAAAAGGGGGAATCAGCTTGTTTTACAGCTGGACTTAATTAAAATAAGGTGTCACAGGCTATTCCAATTCCTATATGCTCTCCATTTTTCTGCCAAGGATGAGACTTCAAACTCATCCAACCCCTTAAATTCAGAGTCTCCACATTTCAACACCTTGGGCATTTTTAGAACTTTTAGTGTCTGCCAAGCTGCTTGTAGTGACTTTTTCACCAAGCATGCCAGAAATGTTTTTGCAGGGCAGGGCGGGGAGATAACTTACATTTCACCCTTATAAAGCAGAAGTTAACTTACGCAAAAAGTAATCTCCAAGAAAAACCAACAGGGACAAACCTCCCAGAAATGTGGCATTTTAAGAAAAGTTTCTTCCAGCCGTTTGGCAAGCCATGTTGAACAGCAGGAGTTATTCCTGCCTCTTGCCATCTTTAGGTACCATCTCAGTGCCAAACTCCTTGAGACAGCTTTTTAAACAGTGGGTATTTCTGTTGGGGATCCAAATCAACAGACTTGGAAATGTGCTGTTAAAAGGCGAAAATTGTACCTTTTTAGAAATGAGGATAAGGAGATACTTCGTGCTGACTCCAAACCCAACGATCAACAGTAAGATGGTGCCTTGGGCATAGCTGTCAAGTTTTCCCTTTTCTCGCGAGGAAGCCTATTCAGCATAAGGGAAATTCCCTTTTAAAAAGGGGAGAACTTGACAGCTATGGCCTTGGGTAGAATTCGGGTGCAAGCTCCAAGCCACAAAGGCTATGGTTCTAAGGCAAGGGTGGCCAACGAGGTGCCCTTCAGATATTTCTGGACTCCAAGTTCCATCAGCCCCAGCCAGCATGGCTAATGGTCAGAGATGATGGGAATTCAATGAGCTCCATTGAAAATGACATCTCAGGAAAACCAGGCTTCTCAGGAAAACCAGGAAGTGACCTCTCCAGGCAATGGGATGGTTCCTCTTATCTCTGTGGTTTCAATCTCCTGGGTGATGTTAGGCAGTTGGATGTGCACGAGTACTCCATCCATTTCCCTCCTTCCCACCCATCCATTCATACAGCCCCTGCTGCTGGTAACCCATGCTATGCCACTGCTTCCTACACAGAGTAGGCTCACTAAAATGGATGCATTTAAGTTCCTGTATTTTTCCATGTATTAGACAAGGTTTTTTGACACTGCGGTCATCCAATACATGGATAGTGGCATAGGGAGGGGGGAGGTGCCGCTGCACGTGGGGAGCGATCTGAGGGCGCTGGCTTCTCCTGATGCCGCTGCGCGAGGAAAGCACTCCCTGGATTGTTTCCCATGAGCAGTGGCATGGGGGAAGGTGCCCTCCAGCCAACTGGCTGGCTGGCTGGAGCGCAACTTTCCTCTATGCTGTTGCACGTGGGAAACATCCTAGGGAGTGTTTCCTGCCCACAGCTGTGGGGGGGGGGAGAGGCTCAACAACTTTGGGGCATCTCCCCTAATTTTCTTAAACTTGAGTCTCCCCAAATAAGGGGTTGTCTTATATATGGGAGCGTCTAATAGATGGAAAAGTACAATAGTCCTTTCCAATAACTTCAGTGGGTGTGCTCTGCATAGAACTCGCCTTGGTGTCAAGGACTGGCCAGAGGAGGAATGGTGGAGACCGCCTCCCCATCCTGACCCTTCCATGGAGGAGGAAGAGGAAGACACTACAGATTTACAACAGGGGTTTGGGGAAGGACAAAGCTCAGAGGAAGATGAGGGGGAAAGCTTGGAAATCATGGGAGAGCCAGAACAACACCCAGCTGACATGTTGTCATTAGAAAGCATTCCAGACTCTCCATCTCCCAGAACACGGTGAGCCTTAAAAGTAGGAGAGCAAAGAGTTTAAAGACAGAGGGCACATAGCAGCAGCTGTAGAAGTGAAGAATGAGGAAGTGGGAGAGACGGGGGTGGAGATTCACTCGGGAAAACGCCATTATCCAAGAGGCTGGGTTGGGTTCTATAGCTTCTCTCTGTAAAGATTGAAATAAAAAAAGGACGGCAAGAAACTTTTCCTTGTCTTTATACAGTGGTACCTCAGATTACAAACACAATTGGTTCCAGAGGTCTGTACTTAACCTGAAGCGTACTTAACCTGAAGCAAACTTCCCCGTTGAAAGTAATGGAAAGTGGATTAATCCGTTCCAGACGGTCTGTGGAGTACTTAAGCTGAAGCGAACCTTCCCATTGAAAGTAATGGAAAGTGGATTAATCCGTTCCAGACAGGTCCGTGGAGTACTTAAACTGAAAATACTCAAACCGGGGCGTACTTAAACCGAGGTATGACTGTACTTTCCTGGGCAACCAGCCGGGAGCCACTGAAAGCATCCTGACAATTGGATACAACCCTAAAGCGGGAATTGTAAACACATTGAGTAGGGAATAAATCCTGTTGAACACTTTGGGACGTTTGTCTGAGAAAACATGCCTAGGAACGCACTCTGAATACACCTAATTATGCACCACAGCTGTGGCCAGCCCCGCCACTAGTGTCCGAGAGGAGTTGCAGATTCTGCCAAGAGTTCTCCCCCACCACCCTCCTTCTCCCCAGAAGTATGTAACAGCTGACTCCTACTTGCCATTTCCAAGCCTGCCCAGAAGTGAATACTTCCATATATTAAACGCACAGACAACTCTACCAGGAAGGCAAAGGAGGGACAGATCACTCTTACTGGAACAGCATGAGAAAGAAAAAGCAGCGACAGTGTGTGATTCAGCCCCAAAACTTTGTGTTAGCTAATCTCCCACTCACCATCTCTTTCTGTATTCATCTGTATATACAGATACGTCAAAGAATATTCACCAGGAAATAGCATCGATATTTTAACATCTTTTTATTGAAACTTTAGCAGAAATAAAAGAAATGCCAGCTCACATTGGCATCCGAATAATCCATCAATCCTATTTTAAACAGATATATTAATAGAGGCAGTCTATCTAGCCAAGTAGATGTCCAAGTGAAATGGATGGTTATGAGATATACCTTCGGACAGAGAAGGGGTGGCAAGATCTTCAGACCACTGAGGGATAGATGGATGATCTTTTATCCTCCCTACCTTGAAGTACAAGTCTCCTGGCAACCACAAGGATCCACATTTGTTGACTGTCTGCTAACCTCCACATCACATGACTATCATTTAAAAGCATGTGGAAATGTGCAAATATAGAGAATTTTTTCCAAAATAAAGTTATTATGAGCAGCAATTCCTGACCGCAAGGGAGAAACTCTTTTTTGAAATGCCAAAGACTATGTCTCAATAATTTCTTCATGAAGGCCAGTGCTTCAGTCTAAGCTTTTCCCAAGTCCAGCCCTACCATGAGACACACTGAGCCATTGGGTCCAGACAAAAGATTGGGACAGGTGGGAGAAAGCCAATTGGCCTATCCTTGCCTGTTGCTGTCTCTAACCATCTGGGAGAATTGGTGGCAGTGCTGGGCCCAGGCTCAGGCATTCCCTTCTGCTGCTGCTGCTGCTGCTGCTGCTGTCTCTCCCACACACCAAATTTGATTTTTATTAGGCAATTGTCTGGAGACAGTGATGGACTACTGGTTGGTTGATTTATTTAAAATACAATAATTGTTACTGGCTAGATCTGAGTGCTTGCATTGTTCTTATGCATTTGCAGCAGCAATAGTCCCAGCAAAGGAAGAATTGATACAAAAACTTCCGGAATATGCAGCAATGGCGAAACTTACCAGAAGAACAAGAAATCCAGACAACAAACTTTTTATAAAAAAACGGAAATTTATTTACAGATAAATTGCAAACAGATAAGAACGCTGGCAGGGTTATTGCAATCACCTGCAGTTTTATAAGAGTATACATTTAAAGTAGATGAATAAATGAGCAAATTAAGTTAATTTGGATATGAAGAAGATAGTAAAAATAAATTTAAGGAACCTCAGAAAGAGGGGGAAGGAAGTCAAGTTTTGAAATGTTAAAATGATTGTAAAATTAGTGAAATGTTTAAACCTGAAAAGCATAAATATTTTTTTTAAAAAAGCATTTGCAGCAACATATCTCATAACACCATTTTATAATGTTATATATTTCATCCCAGGGTTGCTATCCCCATTGATACACCCATCCCTAAATTCTGATATACAGTGGCACCTCGGTTTATGAACACCTCGGTTTACGAATTTTCGGTTTACGAACGCCGCGGACCCATCTGGAACGGATTAATTCACTTTCCATTACTTTCAATGGGAAAGTTCGCTTCAGTTTATGAACAGACTTCCGGAACCAATTGTGTTCATAAACCGAGGTACCACTGTACTGATTTTATGATGTGTTCAGAAGGGCTGCAGGTCAGGCTACAACCTACAAGTCATGCAGTATGCAAATAGTTAGCAGGTCACAGCCAGTATGAAGTAATGAGATACTAGTGGATGTAGCAACCTCGTATCAATTGCGTTCATTCAGGGTTGTTGTTGTTTAACAATCACTTTGATCTGTTGGTTTGGGTCATGAATGGGCTGTTATAACCACCCTCTTTCGGTTCCATTTGATTCATTCATTTGAATCATGTTCTTTGGTTTGGTTTGGTTTGGTTTGATTGCTCCCTCTGGACCGCTTTTCCTGTCTGATTCATCTTTCCCTTTGCAAACAAATATTTGATTGTACGAAGGAATTCCGGGGAAGTTTCTGGGAAAAGTGCCTCTTCGCTGCCAGTGAGTTTTTTAACCATCTCCTCATCGTGTCCACATTCCTGGTGTTTTCCCGGCATTTGTGTTGCTGAATAACTAGTCTACTTAGTGCTGGAGACAGATCCAAATAATTGCTGGCTTTTATTTTTCCAAAATAAAAAAGGATTGAAGGACAGCCGCTGTTGTTTCTTTTATTTGCCTTAGCGGGTGTTGATATGGCCTGAAATCTGTTTTGCACCAAGCATGATTTAATCAACAGAGGGGTCCTAACTATAGGAAGCCAACAGATCTTTCAGCAACTTCAGTGAAGCCACTGTAAGTGACCACTATCTCCAGCTTCATTCAGACATGGGACTACTTTCGGTTGAGCTGGCCCAAGCCAGGCAGAGGGAAAGCAAACATTTACAGTCATACCTTGGTTTAAGTACGCCTCGGTTTGAGTATTTTCAGTTTAAGTACTCCGCGGACCCATCTGGAATGGATTAATCCACTTTCCATTACTTTCAATGGGAAAGTTCGCTTCAGGTTAAGTACGGACTTCCGGAACCAATTACACTCATATTTCGGGTTAAGTACGCTTCAGGTTGAGAACTCCGCGTACCCGTCTGGAACAGATTAATCCGCTTTCCATTACTTTCAATGGGAAAGTTCGCTTCAGGTTAAGTACGCTACAGGTTAAGTACAGACTTCCGGAACCAAATGTGTTTGTAAACCAAGGTACCACTGTATATTAAACTCTGTATTATTGTTTTAAAGGTAAAGGGACCCCTGACCATTAGGTCCAGTCACAGACGACTCTGGGGTTGCGGTGCCCATCTCGCTTTACTGGCCAAGGGAGCAGTACAGCTTCCGGGTCATGTGGCCAGCATGACTAAGCCGCTTCTGGCAAACCAGAGCAGTGCACGGAAACGCCGTTTACCTTCCCACTGGAGCTGTACCTACTGGGTATTTATCTACTTGCACTTTGACGTGCTTTCGAACTGCTGGGTTGGCAGAAGCAGGGACCGAGCAACGGGAGCTCACCCCGTCGTGGGGATTCGAACCGCCAACCTTCTGATCGACAAGCCCTAGGCTCAGTGTAAACCCACAGCGCCACCCGCGTCCCTAGTGCCCCCTGCACCCCTCTATTATTGTCTTACTCTGCCCATTTGGCCAGGGCAAGTTCCACTGACATGCTAGGTCATGCAACCAAACTGAAAGGGGTTTACAATGGGTTACATCTGCCCTGCCCTGCCCTGCCCCTACGCCATAGCTGCCAAGTTATCCCTTTTTAAAAGGGATTTTCCCTTATGCTGAATAGGCTTCCTCGCGAGAAAAGGGAAAACTTGGCAGCTATGCCCTACGCCTGCCACAGCCCCAGAATGCCTCCTTTTCAGGACTTACCCTGGCCTCAGTCCAGCTGGATTTGGCTAATCAGGGATGAGGGACTTAATAATAATAATTAATAATAATAATAATTGTACTATTTATACCCCACCCATCTGGCTAGGCTGCCCCAGCCACTTTGGGTGGCTTCCAACACATATCACAATAGAACATCAAACATCATCATCATCACCTGGAAGTATGACATGTGAAAAGCATGGCACACAAATGAATACTTGCATAACCCGATACTTAGCAAGAGAAACAGCTGGAGCAAAACAGAGAAGAAAAAGGAGCTTAAGAGAGCTTAGAGCAGGGGTGTGGAATTGGATCTGGCTGGCAGGCTCCCCACAAGCCAGCTTTGACTGGTGGGTGAGGAGCACCCCTCACCCAACAACTCTTATGGCATCAGATGTTGGGCTGGTGGGCATGGCTTCAGGGAAATGGCATCCTGTGCCTCATTAGCCCTGCATGTCAGAGGTTCCCCACTGCTGGCTTAGATCAGGGGTGCCAACCTAAATAAAATATGGAGGGAACAGGTAATCCCCACCCTGTATAATCAATCACAAGACGTCCCACACAGAGACCATTTGAATAGCAATGCCCATCAACTTTGGGGCGGCGCGGCCCCCCTCATATATTTTATTGGAGGGGCAAAGGGATTGTGGCCCCCCAGGAGTTGGCTCCTATGGCTTAGAGCAGTGTTGGCCCTCCAGCTGTTTTGGGACTACAATTCCCATCATCCCTGACCACTGGTCCTGTTAGCTAGGGATGATGGGAGTTGTAGTCCCAAAACAGCTGGAGGGCCAAGTTTGGCGGAGGGCTTAGAGGAACCACCAGGATATTTCTTGACACCTGCTGACGCTGTTCTCAAAGTGCCAGGAGATACAGAGGCAGAACCTGCTTCCTCCCTGCCTTGTGAAAGCAAAGTTATTTCAATAAATAAAGTGCTTTTGCTGTGTCCAGCACTCATGGGTTGGGGGAGGGTTTTTTTTAAATTCATTCCCTCGTGTGGAACTTCTGGAGGCTCTGTGCCAATGATGATACACAGTAGGCTATATCCCAGCCTTGCAGAAACAACCCCACCTTCATCCTGGCCAGACAAGGAGGACTGGAGGAGCATATTTGGCCCCTGAGCCTGAGGTTCCCCAACATTTTTACCAAAACGTAGTTTGAAGATACAGTCATACCTCGGTTTAAGTACGCTTTGGTTTGAGTACTTTCAGTTTAAGTAGTCCGCGGACCCATCTGGAACGGATTAATCCACTTTCCATTACTTTCAATGGGAAATTTCGCTTCACGTTAAGTACGCTTCAGGTTAAGTACGGACTTCTGGAACCAATTGTGTATTTAAACCGAGGTACTACTATAATGGGGGACCCAGGTGGCGCTGTGGTTAAACCACTGAGCCTAGGGCTTGCTGATCAGAAGGTTGGCGGTTCGAATCCCTGTGACGGGGTGAGCTCCCGTTGCTTGGTCCCAGCTCCTGCCAATCTAGCAGTTCGAAAGCACGTCAAAATGGAAGTAGATAAATAGGAACCGCTACAGCGGGAAGGTAAACGGCGTTTCCATGTGCTGCTCTGGTTTGCCAGAAGCGGCTTTGTCATGCTGGCCACATGACCTGGATGCTATACACTGGCTCCCTCGGCCAATAATGCGAGATAAGCGCGCAACCCCAGAGTCGGTCACGACTGGACCTAATGGTCAGGGGTCCCTTTACCTTTACCTTTTTACCACTATAATGAAGAAGAGGTTGAGCTGGTGTCTTAGAATGTCTGTGCATAAAGGGTTCTAAAGCAATACTCTATTCTTATTATACTTCTAGTAAATAATGAAATAAGAACGACACATTTGAGAGAAGCCCAGATCTCCCACAAGGTTGCACAGATGGGGAGCTGAGCGCTAATATTCCCCTCCTGCTATGCTCCAAATGGTGGTTCAGAGTGATGATGATTCCTTTAATCTATCAATTTGTTTTGTAATGGATAATAAAAGACGGGGGTGGGGTGGGGATAATGATCAACCACACTTTTTTTATTCAAATGAATAACTCTATTTAAGACTAGCTCATGAACTGCTGTGATCTTAGTTGCCGCGACGTGTATTTTTATTATTATTATCATAGCTATGTTCTCTCTTTCTATGTATATGTGTGTATTAGTTTAGTAAACTGTCTTACGCATTATTTGGGGGTCTTGTTTGTTTGTTTTGCAAGGTTATGACCGTAAGTTGGGCTCAGGGTGACATTTTCAAATCAAGGGGTGATCTGTTGTGCAAATTAGATACATTTTAGCCGATCCTGCCATAATTCCCCCAAAATTCATGTATAGGTGAAGGTCACAACCGCACTAAACATAAGCTGTTTCCTAGTTCTGCTGGATCTCTCAGCGGCTTTTGACACCATCGACCATAACATCCTTCTGGACCGTCTAGAGGGGTTGGGAGCTGGGGGCACTGTTATACAGTGGTTCCGCTCCTTCCTCCTGGGCCGTGTCCAGAAAGTGGGGGGGGGGAATGAGTATTCAGACCCCTGGGCTTGTGGGGTGCCTCAGGGTTCTTTCCTCTCCCCCATGCTTTTCAACATCTACATGCAGCCACTGGGAGAGATCATCAGGGGGTTTGGGCTGGGTGTTCATCAGTATGCGGATGATACCCAGCTCTACTACCGGGGTATTCTTTTAAATCAGAACCAGTGAAGGCGGTGAAGGTCCTGTGTGAGTGTCTGGAGGCGGTTGGAGGATGGATGGCAGCTAACAGATTGAGGTTGAATCCTGACAAGACAGAAGTACTGTTTTTGGGGGACAGGAGGCGGGCAGGGGTGGAGCACTCCCTGGTCTTGAATGGGGTAACTGTGCCCCTGAAGGACCAGGTGCGCAGCCTGGGAGTCATTTTGGACTCACAGCTGTCCATGGAGGTGCAGGTTAATTCTGTGTCCAGGGCAGCTGTCTATCAGCTCCATCTGGCATGCAGGCTGAGACCCTACCTGCCCACAGACTGTCTCGCCAGAGTGGTGCATGCTCTGGTTATCTCCCGCTTAGACTACTGCAATGTGCTCTACGTGGGGCTACCTTTGAAGGTGACCCAGAAACTGCAACTAATCCAGAATGTGGCAGCTAGACTGGTGACTGGGAGAGGCCTCCGAGACCATATAACACTGATCCTGAAAGACCAACATTGGCTCCCAGTACATTTCCGAGCACAATTCAAAGTGTTGGTGCTGACCTTTAAAGCCCCAAATGACCTCCCACCCAGTATACCTGAAGAAATTGGGTATATTTAGCTTGGGAAAGAGGAGACTGAGAGGAGATATGACAGCCATCTTTGATCACTGATGCAGCAAGCTTGTTTTCCCCTGCTTTGGAGCTGATCAGAAGGTTGGCAGTTCGAATCCCGTGACGGGGTGAGCTCCCGTTGCTCTGTCCCAGCTTCTGCCAACCTAGCAATTCAAAAGTGTACCAGTGCAAGTAGATAAATAGGTACTGCTCCGGCGGGAAGTTAAATGGTGTTTCCGTGCACCCTGGTTTCCATCATTGTGTTCTGTTGTACCAGAAGCGGTTTAGTCCTGCTGGTCACATGACCCGGAAAGCTGTCTGTGGACAAAGGCAGGATTCCTCGGCCTGAAAGCGAGATGAGCGCCACAACCCCATAGTATGGATGTTAACCGTCCAGGGGTCCTTTACCTTTTACCTTTACCAATGGATTCAAGTTACAAGAAAGGAGATTCCAACTAAATATCAGGAAGAACTTTGTGGTGGTAAGAGCTGCTTAACAGTGGAACACATTTCCTTGGGAGGTGGCGGACTCTTCTTCCCTGGAGGTTTGCAAGAAGAGCTTGTATGGCTATCTGTCATGTAGAATCGAGTTGAGGTTCTTGCATTGCAGGGGTTTGGACTAGACGACCCGCAGGGTCCCTTCCAAAATCTATAGGGTTTAATAAAGCGCCCTGGGCTCGTCTGCTGGATTGGCCCGTGTCCCGGCCAGCCTCTCTCCGTCCCTCCCAGCGCCGGGGCGCCCGCCACTTGCAGCCCTTCCGCCCCCGACGGGGCGAGCGAGCCGCCCACGGGGCATAAGCGCCTCCCCGTCGCGGCCTAGCCCCCTGCCACCCCCCCTGCCGAGTTGTCCCAGCGAGGAGCGCCTCGTCCGTCGGGCATCGCGATGCAGGGCCAGGCAGCGGGCAGCCGGGCGCTGTGCTGTTCGCTGGCTGCCGTCGGGTTGCTGTCGGCGCTCAGCGCCGCGGGCACCGTCTTCTTGCTTGGCCAGTGGCGGGAGCTGAGCGCCACGCTGCAGGCGATCCAGGACGAGGTGTCGCAGCTGCGACAGTCCCAGGTTCCGCCGAGCGCGCTGCGGCACCTCCGCGACAGCGGCGCCCCGTCGGACGGCGGCCTCGCCCAAGCGCCCGGCGGCCGCGACAAGAGGAGCCAGCGGAGGCGCGCCCTCGCCAAGAGCCACATCCGCGCCGAGGACGAGGACATGCTCATGATGATGACCTACTCCATGGTGCCGGTAGGGGGCGCTCTGCCTGTCGAGGGGGACAGGGGTCGGGGTCCAGACTGGGTTCTTCCCTAGAGATCCAGGGAGAAATCTGCACTTTCCCTAGCAGATCCAAGGGCTGCTTGGAAAGCTCCAGTTACCTGCCCCCGAGGTCAGGCTTGCTACCCACCACTCCCCACTAGCAGAGCTCCAGCGGAAATCCAACAGGTGCAGCTCGCGCTATGGAGAGGGGCAGAAAGGTCCCCCCTCGTACCCTTTTAGGGTAAAAGAGTATTGGGAAATGATCAACAATGAACTGGGGGGAAAACAGACTCCTTTCTGTTGGGGATAATTCACACTGAAATTCTCAGGTGTCAGAAAAGGTTATTTATGTATCCTAGTATTGCGGTCCATGTTTTGTTAGCCCCAAAATGGAAAACGAGCGAGGTACCAACTAAAGAAGAATGGCAACTTAAGTTGACAGAATATGCACAACTCGCAGACTTAACATATAGAATAAAAGAACAAGAAGAACATACGTTTAGAGAAGATTGGAAAACGTTAATTGAATTCAATGGGAAATAACTGTACAGCTGAAAACGCTGGCCACATTAAGATAAATTCAACAGTGTAAATCAAGTTTTGATGGATGCAATAATGGAATACTGATTGGTATAGTTTTTGTAAAATTTGCAGGGATTTATGATATGTAAAATGAAGCATGGAAAGAGAAGAAGGGAAGTCACTGATATCTGGAGGATGTAAAAACCCTATTGATTTAAATAGCCAGAAATTCCCAGGTTCGATCTCTGACATCTCCAGGTCGGATAATGTACTCATGTTGAGTTGGAAGGGACCCAAGTGTCATCTAGCTCAACCCCTGCAATGCAGGACAGAGAAAGACTTCTATTCTGGAACAGCAAAGAGTCACTGCCAGTCAGTGTAGACACAATACCAAGCTAGATGGTCCAACTTAGTACAATGCAGCTTCCCATGTTCCTCTTTTTGTTATGCTGTGCCAGACCTCCAAGTGTGCTACACAGCAGGGGCTGGAGGAGAGGGCTAGGGAAGGGGGCAGGTTGCAGATGCTGAAACTCCCTCTCCCTAAGTTTAAATGGGTAGAGTCAATCTCCAGGTTGTGATCTTGGTGGCACTTTGGTATTTTGGACAGCTTGTTCTGCACGGCCAAGGTGAGCTAAAACATCAGCTGAACAGCAGTACTGTACTTAAAACAGCAACACCGCTTAATTTCTCTGTAAGGGACGTGGGTGGCGCTGTGGTCTGAACCACTGAGCCTCTTGGGCTTGCCAGTCAGATGGTCGGTGGTTCGAATCCCTGCGACGGGGTGAGCTCTGTCCCAGCTCCTGCCAACCTAGCAGTTCAAAAGCACGCTAGTGCAAGTAGATAAATAGGTACCACTGCAGCAGGAAGGTAAATGGCATTTCCATGTGCTCTAGCTTCAGTCATGGTGTTTCGTTGTGCCAGAAGTGGTATAGTCATGTTGGGCACATGACCTGGAAAGCTGTCTGTGAACAAACACCGGCTCCCTTGGGCTGAAAGCAAGATGAGTACCGCAACCTCATAGTCACCTTAGACTGGACTTAACCATCCAGGGGTCCTTTATGTTTACCTTTTTACTCAAAACGGCAACACGTCTTAACTTTTCTTTATAGCCCTGTAGCTTTAAGCACTTCCAAGCCCCCTGATTTGTTGGAGGAATCAGCAGCCTTAGAAAACTATCCGAAAGCCCACACTCTGCCTTTATACCCACTCTCATACATACTTCTGCTTGGCCTGTATTTCGATTGTATTGTGTACTGATTGATTCCAAGGGGTCCAATAACTTTTCTGGTTTTTCTGCAGCTGTGTCTTGCAAAACTCCAATCTTATCAATTGCGCAGAAAATTCAAAGAGAGATTTTGCTTTACCAAGCTTTGATTTGGTGGGTTAGATCGGATTTTCATGAGGCACAGCTGCAGATCCATGAGGAAAGCCCCGCCTGTATTGCAGGGGGTTGGAACAGTTTTGTGATTCCTTGATAACTTATGTGCATAGTCAAGGAGATGGCTCGACAGTGGTAGAATTTATGATCCGTTGGGTGTTTCCCCCATAAAATACTTTATGACTCCAGGAAATCTGTAGCATTAACAGTTATTGTGTGATATTTTGTATCCTAAGATAAAACCACAAGGTATGCAAATGCTATCAAATCCTAACCTGCACTGCAGTAAAAACAAAAACAGAACTTTCTTTCAATGCATATAACAGTTGTCTGAGCGATTATATAGTCATAACATGTCTACAGCTGACACTCAGTTTAGAGAGTTGTCAGCTGGCCCATGCTTCTGTGCCTTTAATGATCTGCAACACTTGGAAGCTTGCCATAAGAACATAGGAAGACAGTTTGGAAACTTCAGCTAGTGCAGAATTCAGCGGCCAGGTTGCTCACCGGAGCAAGACGGTTTGAGCATATGACACCGGTTGTGGTCCGACTGCACTGGCTACCAATTCGTTTCCGGGCCCAATTCAAAGTGCTGGTTTTGACCTATAAAGCCTTAAATGGCTCAGGACCACAATATCTCAAGGACCGCCTCTTTCCATATGAACTTACCCAGACCCCGAGATCACCTTCTGAGACCCTCCTTTGTGTGCCTCCTCCTCGAGAGGTCCGGAGGGTGGCAACACAAGAATGGGCCTTCTCTGTAGCGGCACCCTGTCTGTGGAATGCTCTCCCAAGGGAAGTTCACCGGGCACCTTCATTATACACCTTTTTAACCAGGCCTTTAGTTGACCAGATTGACATCCTATGCCCTTTTAAAATGTGGCTCTTTTGGGGTGGGGTAGGGTGGGGTGTGTTATTGGGTTATTGTGTTTGATTTTATATATTGTGATCTTCTCTGTTAACCGCCCTGAGACCTCCAGGTATAGGGCAGTGTATAAATTCAATAAATAATAAAAGGATAATAATAGGAGGAGCCTGAGTGCAGAATCAGGCCAAAGCCCCATCTGGTTCAGCATTCTGCTTTCACAGTGGCCAACCAGATGGCTATGGCGAGACCCAAGCAGAACAGCCGATGATGGGAAGTGTAGTCCGGCAATATCTCGGGAGCCACAGGCTTACCCCAACCCCAGTTGAAAAGGTACTGAAGTATCCGGTTCTCTTCTGCATCTAGACACACGACACATGTTTGCCTTTGGGAAACATTTTGAGTCTTTGTCTTTGGACAGGCTAGAGAAAAGAATGTGAGATAATTACCAAGCCCTATCTGGAACATGAGCAAACGCTGCTCAATGACATAATACAAATAAGGTTGATGAGCAAGGAATTTTGGACGCACATCAAAGCGCTCTTCTCACATTCCATGCAGCGCTTTTCACCGAACTGAGAATGAGTCATTTACTACAGATTTGGGCTTCATTGTTTTGCACTGTCGTCTAATCTATAGCCATGCCAAACTATCACGACTGCGTTCCAGATTCCTTGCTTATTTTGCTTTCATTTCAGTGGAGCTTCTTCACTGAAAACATTTCGTCAACTGGCATAATCATAGTGAGAGTCTATTAAGAGAGAGCGAGAGAGCGGGGTGGGGTGGGGTGGAGGAGGACGAATTTGTCCTGCAATTTGTTTTGACACAAAAGAATGAATCGAGGGGTGGAAAAATGGCCACTGATTTTTCGTTGTTGCAATACTTGTCTCTGGATCAGGAGCTACTGAAGACATAGGAATGCATCCAACCAAAAGGATGAGAGCCTCTTTCTTTTACCCATAAAATTTCCACACCACTGTTGCCAAGCAAAAGACTGTGGGATTTGGCAAAAAGGCGGAAGATTTATATGATCTGAAGAAAAACCAGAGTATGAGACAGAGGAAGGGAATAGGACAGGATAGAGGCCTGCAATGGACCCCCCCACACTCAGCCCACACCTACAGCATACATGTAAAGCACTATAATGGTACTTTTAAATAGCCATGGCTTCCCACAAAGAATTATGGGAGCTGTAGTTTGTTCAGGGGGCCAAGGGTTGTCAGGACACACACATTCCTACAATTCCTGGGAAGATGCTTTGATTGTGAAGCCACTCCAACAACTTAATATGTGTACACATAAACTGATTGAGATTTCCCACCCACTTCCAGGATCTACACCAAGTAGAACAATTCACTAGGAAAGAGCTTCAGGGGGACATAGTCGGCTGGCAGGAGAGCACTTAAAACCAAATCATCTTCTGTTTGTCCCCCCCCCCCCAATCCTTTCCATTTCTTACCTTTTGCAAGAACATCTACAGAACAGATGACGTTAGCTTTGCAATTCTGAGAGCTTGATCTGTTCTCTCGCTCTTGGTGAAAGAAGATGGAGCAAAAGCAGCGAAACGCACCGGCTCATTTGACAGCTTTCCCAAGTTACCCAAGAAATGTGCATGAGGAAACTGCCTTACATGGAACCAGGCTAGCTCATTGTTGTCTACACTGACTGACAGTGGCTTTTCCAGACTCCCTAGGACTTTCAAAACTGGGAAGGGATCACTGATGGCAGCAGGGAGGGGAAGAGGGATGCGAAAATGAACCTCAGGTGCTAGAAATGTACTTTATTGTTGGCCCAAAGTGTTTCGGGAAAATCCTTCTTCATGGGCACATTTTTAGAAGTGATCCTCATGTCCAAGGAACACTGTAATAAAGGGGTCCCCAGACTAAAGCCTGCAGGCCGCATATGGCCCGAAGGCCTCTTTTATCCGGCCTGTGACGACTGCGGCGACCCCCGCCACCTGTTCTTAGCGGCGTGGCTGCCCACTTCCAGGTTGCATGCACACCAGAAATAGCTTGCGCGCATGCGCTAGCGTCATTTCCGGTGCACCTCCGGGTCAGAGGACAATCGTGCGCATGCACACCAGCTATTCCCGGCGCTCCTCCCACCTGGAAGTGCGCCGGAAATGGTGTGCGCGCACACGTATGGGCATGCGCTCACGCGCGCTCCTCCAGCCCGAAGCCGGGTAAGTTGGGGACCCCTGCTGTAATAGCTCCTCCATGCAGTGGAGAGAGGAGATCTGAAGAGCACACTAGTGGCCAAAATTCTGGAAACCTTTTGGGAAAAGAGTATTTCTGAGGTTTGATGGCTCGTAACACCTGATTGGCTCTCTAAACACTTATGCTCATGGACTACATTCAGATGAAGGAAAGCTACTACATATCAACCTAAGCAAGTTGTGCTTCCTTTTTCTGGTTATTTGGCTATAACCTTTGATAGAATACAGATAACTGAACAAACTTCGTTGCATTACATTCTTCATTAAACTATCTTTCCAGTGATATGTAATTTTATGGTATTACTCCAAAGAAGAGTGGTGTTATGAGCCATCATACCTCAAAAATACACTTTTTCCAAAAGGATTCCACAATTTTGGCCACTAGTATAGAGCCCACCTGATAGTGTTATAAATCCTGCTTCTATGCACATAGATCAGGCTGTGGCTCAGTGGGAGAGCATCCACAGAAGGCCCCAAGTTCAATCCCCGGCATCTCCTGGTCAGGCTGGGAATGCTGTCCGCTGTCTGCAATACTGAACCTGGTGGACTCATGGTCTGGTTTGGTAGAAGGCAGCTTCCCAGGGCTCCCTACTTCAGACTCCCAGGGTACCCAACATTGGCCATGCTGGCTTGGACTGATGGGAGTTGGAGTCCAATAGCACCTACAGGACATTGTGTTGGCTTCCCCAGCTGAAGATTTCATACCCTCCAACATTTCTCTGATGAAAATAGGGATGTCCTATTCCATCATCATCACCATGAATATTATTATTATTATTTTATTTATACCCTGCCCATCTGACTGGGTTGCCCCGCCCCTCTAACGTATATAAAAATATTAAAAAACATCCCTATACAGGGCTGCCTTCAGATGTCTTCTAAAGGTTGTATAAATACTTATCTCCTTGGCTCGGAGGTTGCCTGACTCCATGCCCTCCAACATTTCTCCGAAGAAGATAGGGACGTCCTAAGGAGAAGCGGGACATTCTGGGATCAAATCAGAAATGCTGACCGCTTCTGTAAATCCGGGACTGTCCCTGGAAAACAGGGGCACTTGGAGGGTCTGAGATTTGCAGCAGCAAAGGAGGAGGGTTAGGATGAAGGGCACAGAGCCCCCTGCTCCCAGCCACAACACCACAAGTCATAACATTGGAGAGTTGCTGGGAGTTCACTCTGGTGCTTATATTTTGAATGAGAGGGAGCATGGTACCCAATTCTTCTGATGCTTGATTAAAAAACATAGACCCCCCCCCATGGCCTTAGCAGTTAAGGCCAATGTGTTCTTTCAAAAATGAGCTTAGGTTGCATTTTGACGCTTGTCCTAACTTTGCCCTCCTTTGGAACACTACATTCCCTGATTTGTCAGCAGTGATGTCTGTACAAAAAGTAACTAGCATTCTTCCCTTTAAATTATTTCCTTGGTGCAGTGGGCCACTACAACCCCCCTGCCCACACACACCAAGCTCTCTTCTGTCCTCCGTCCAGCTTACCAAAGTTCAAATACATTGGGAGTACAGCCTGGGAGGGGGTTCCAAGGGCCACATAGAAAGGACTGGAGGGCCTCGATTTGCCCGCAGTCCTGAGGTTTATCACCACCGCTGTAGAAAATAAGTCACGAATTAATAGTTAATAAAAGTTCACAGACCCACTTCAAATTGGAAACTGGATTTTTATTCCTGTTAGGTTTTCAAGTAGAGGCTGGTTTGCCACCTAAGAGGGATGCTGTTTCAGTGGATCACGGGCAGGGGTTGGGCTAGAGAGCCTTTGAGATCCCTTCCAGTGTGGTGTAGTGGTTAAGAGCGGTAGACTCGTAATCTGGGGAACTGGGTTCGCGTCTCCGCTCCTCCACATGCAGCTGCTGGGTGACCTTGGGCTAGTCACACTTCTCTGAAGTCTCTCAGCCCCACTCACCTCACAGAGTGTTTGTTGTGGGGGAGGAAGGGAAAGGAGATTGTTAGCCGCTTTGAGACTCCTTCGGGTAGTGATAAAGCGGGATATCAAATCCAAACTCTTCTTCTTCTTCCAACCCTATGTTTACTATATAATTGCAAGTGGAGGGTACTCATACACTCAAAAATGTTTGGTCTGGCACACTTTCTTTAAGACTGTATTTGGGCCTCAAGTTATAAAGGACAACTTGCCTTTGGTGGCCCCTTCACGCTTGCTGGGCTTCAGCATGAGTTGCAGATCTAGACTAGTCTCCTGATTGGCAGGCTTACCTTGAACAGTGACTCGAGCAGAGACACAACAGGGATCTTACAGCAAGGATGTAGAATTACTCTGTATCTCTTCATTAGGTGTGATTGGATTATTGTAACACTTAAGACACAGAGTTACAGCAGAACCATCTCCTCCTGCAGCAGCAGAAGCTGGTTGGAAGGTAGCAAAGTTGGGCTTTTTGACATGCAGAGAGGCAATGGGCAGCCACCTCTGAAGATCATGCTTAGTCTATGCCTTGGGAGTGGTCGAGTGACCATTCATTCCTGATGCAGAAGGATACTGAATTCTCCAACATTCTGCCCCAGGAAATAATGATCAGAAGAACTCAGAGTATTTAAGCATGCAGAGATGCAGCGGGCAACCTCTTAGGAACATAAGTCGAGTTTTGTTGGATCACACCAAAGGCCTGTCTAACCTCTGGATTCCTACGGGAACAAGCCAAGTATGTAGACATTCAGATTGCCTCTCACCCTGGAAACGTCATAAATCTATTCTGACCAGCAGCAACTGATAGAGCTGGGCTCCATGGATTTGTGCTTTGGAGTTGAGGGCAGCCTTTCTGCGTTTAATTGATTTATTTATCTCGAGTCGTGGTAGAATGGTAGGAAGCTGTCCAAATCTCACATTCTGCACCCTGCCATAAAAATACCATGTTTTGTGATTTCAGGTCCGGGTGATGATCGAGATCTGCAACAGCACAAAGGGAGTGTGCTTGACAGGTATGCTGGAGAATTTGTGATGGGGCAAACTGGGGACTTTTTTCCTGTCTGTGCCTATTTTATTGTTGCTACACCTTTGAGTGAAATTTGCCATCAGTATCGCCCAAAGCTGCTCTAAACCAGGATCTTCTAGGAGTATGTCTAAGTGTGGAAATACAGCTGTTTTATATCTATCATCTATCTATCTATCTATCTATCTATCATCTATCTATCTATCTCATGGCTTTTACATGGTCAGAGGAAGAGGAAGTGTTTTCCTGCTCCATTTCTGAATGCCTTGCTGCAGCCTGCTTGCATTGGCATGCTTAACCCAGCTTTCTGCAACCTATTCTTACTGGACTGCAAAACCCATTATCTCCAACCATTGGCTATGCTGGCTGGGGCTTATGGGAATTAGAGTCCAAAACACCTCAAGGCCAGCAAGTTGGGGAAAGGAGCTGCTAACTTAACTGAGTTTGTGATATTTCAGCTTGATCCTGATAAAGAAGTGGCACTACTGGTACTTTTGGGTTGCTTTCCTAATGGCTTCCATTAGCTTTGGCTTCCATGTTCTTCATTTATTCTTGGTCTCCCAATAGTCAAGGGTAATGGGAGCTGCAATCCAGTGTACAGTCCATCAAGTGCATTTTTGGCCTCAGGGATAAACAATGACTTGACGTCCATTTTTCTAGATCAGGTCTGGGGAACCGTTGTCCTTCCAGATGTTGCTGAACCAGCATGGTGAATAGCGAGGGATGATGGGAGTTGTAGTTCAGCAGCATCTGGAAGTTCCAATTTCTCATACCTGGACTAGATACAATGGGGACAAGTCGCTGCTATGTAATTCTACACTGATGAATTTGCACAAGGACTTAAAAAAACCAACAACCCACAAACTGATTTGGAGATGTGAAAAATTGAATTTAAGATTGGACGAAATGAGAAACAGTTAGAAACAGAAATTGATCAGTTTGCCCATTGCTAGTTTCAGGTTCCCAACAGTAAAGCGGGGATGAGGAAGCCTTGAAGCAGGATCTTCACCACCATTTAATCCAGCTCCATTGTTTTGTTTTGGCACGGCCTTCAGATTTCATGTGCCATTTTCATGTGCGCTGCAAACCGAGATGCTGAGAGCTTCTTGGGAGGCACCAAAAAATACGAAGGTGTAAAGGACTGGATTATGTTGGTTGGCAGGAGTGAAAAAGCGAGTAAACCACAGCCTGCTGCAATGAGACTACCCTGAGGAATGCATGTTTTGTCAAAAGAGCAATTGGCTGAAATTTAAGCGGGTGCTGGGCTTGGAACAGAGAAGGAGGTTTGTTTGCTTGTTTTGAAAGATTAGCCATCAGTGAACTGAATTGGGTGGTGATAGAGGGAAGGATTATGTTTCTGTATTTTTCAAAGTACTGTATTATGTTGTGCGTATTGTGAGCAGTTTCCCACAAAAATACAGCAGCAACCAATGCTTCCTTCTTGAGTAGGAGGGGCAAACATTTTTCGCAAGGTTAATCCGCCATTTTCATTTAACCTTTGAGCACATTTTTTTATATTTGCACCCTGCTCTTCGGGCTGCCAACCTCCCATCTTATGTTCAGCCAATCTACATGTGTAAACTCATGGGGCAGATGTAGCAGAATTGTGGAGGAAGGTGTGGACTGGTGGCTAAAACCTGTGACTCTCCACCAGTGGTACCTCGGTTCAAGAACAGCCGTGTTTAAGAACTAATCGGTTTACGAACTTCGCCAAACTGGAAGTAGTGTACCGGTTTGGGAACTTTACCTTGGTCTAAGAACGGAATCCGAATGGCGGAAGGGCACCAGCGGTGGGAGGCCTCATTAGGGAAAGCACGCCTCAGTTTAAGAACCGTTTCGGTTTAAGAACGGACTTCTGGAACGGATTAAGTTTGTAAACCGAGGTACCACTCTACTGGCCTATTCATTGGAGTGTTATTTCCAGTTTTGGAACTGAGTTTGGAATGCACTGACTATTCTCTCTGTGTCTCTTTCTCTGTGTGTGTCTAGGACCGCCAGGATTGCCAGGTAATATCCCTTCTCCTGTATGTTCCCATAGCACAATGCAACGGAGCCTGCCTCTAAGCTTAAGCACTAGCTGAGATAGCTGCTTTCATTGTCCTTCCCTGTTTATCTCCTGCCTCCCCTTCCCCCTGTTTGTATACTACTGTAGACTAAAAATTGTATACTAGCACATGCAGGGGCGTAGGAAGATAGGGGTGGTGGGGGCGGGCCGCCCCAAGCGGCGGGCTCCAAGGGGCGCCATCGCAGGCGCCCATTCCACCCCCAAAATGCATCCCCCGCCCCTGGAACACATGCTATGCCCCTCCGGGAGGCACGGCACGCCCCTAGAACGCGCGCCACAGCCCTCCAGGAGGCGCATCCCACCCCCGGAACGTGCACCACGCCCCTGGGAGGTGCGCCACGGTCCTCTTGGAGGCACGCCCCGTCCCCAGAATGAGCGCCAGCCCCGCCCCCCGGTGCCGGAGCATGAAGCTCCGCCACTGAGCACATGGATCTTAAACATAGCCCTGTAGGAGAACGTCAATCAGTGCAGCGCTTTCATCCGTGCTGTAATATGCTTTTGGGAGGCAGCCTGGCTGCCACATTTTGCCCTAGCTGCACCTTCTGGATCAACCCTAACGATCGCGGTGGCAACTGTATCTTCTCCTTCTCTAGCAGGTCCCAGGGCTGGCTAAAGCAACATAAAACCCAGCATTAAAAACAGTTGAAACAAATCGCCATCACAGAAATGGGCTAGGTTGTAAAAAAAAAAAAAGGTAAAGGTAAAGGACCCCTGGACAGTTAAGTCCAGTCAAAGGCGACTATGGGGTTGCGGTGCTCATCTCGCAAGCCAGAGTTTGTCCACAGACAGCTTTCCGGGTCATGTGGGCAACAGGGCTAAACCGCTTCTGGCACAACAGGACACCTTGATGGAAACATCGTTTACCTTCCTGCCACAGTGGTCCCTATTTATCTACTTGCACTGGTGTACTTTTGAACTGCTCGGTTGGCAGGAGCTGGGACAGAGCTATGAGAGCTCACCCCGTAGCACAGATTTAAACCGCTGACTTTCCGATTGGCAAGCCCAAGAGGCTCAGTGGTTAAGACCACAGCGCCACCCACTGGGTTTGTAAAAGCACACATCTCAAGGGTCAAAGGCCACTTCTGTGGGGAGGGAGTTCCACAATGTAGGAATAAGTCTCGGCAGGCTTCTGAGGTCTCCTCCAGGAGTCTATGTGCTGAAGCAGATGCTGACAACCTCCAGAAAACCCGGACAGACGACTGTGTGAGAATGCGGCAGAGGCAGTAGGGGAATTATGTTCCCTCCAGTCTTGTGCAATGAGAGTCAACAGGCTCCAATTTCCATTTAAATCAGTGGGGGCTTCTTCCAAATAAACAGGCGTTGTGCTGATCTGTACAACCTTTTGTCTCAGTTGCAGTCAAGAGGTTCGGCCTTCCCTCTTGCTAAAGGACCACGGCTATCTTTGTGAACAAATAGCACAAGTCTATGCAGGTTTGCTCAGCACTGAAGCCCCACTGTGTTCCGTGGGTCTTGCTCCCTTGTGGATTACAGAAACCTTTAAGTTTTCCATAGGAACCTCCCAAATTTGGTATCGGTTCAACTTATTTCTGGAATGTTGTTGTCAGCATCTCAATATTCTCTTCCGCCAGCTGCATTATTGCACCATCAAAAACTGCTAACTTTCCTTGTTCCAAGCCATTGGGAGGCAAACACAATGACTTAGGCCTGGTTTTAATTTCTAGTCCATAGTGTCTTTTCCCCCTTCCATATGTTCCATATGTTATCAGTTAAATTTCTGGATATTATGAAACCGATGACACAGTTGTCATTATGCTGTAGAAGAAAGTAGCGTTTTCGTCTGTGTTTCTTACGAGACTGTTGTTTTAACTTAAAAATAAAGCTTTGCCAATTAAAAAGGGAGAGGAAAGAATGAGGGGGTACACATGGTGCTAATTTATCTTCAGATGTACTTCTAATGTTTTTTTTAAAAAAAAAACAAGACAATTTATTAAATTTTCCAATTAAACACATTTAAACAAAAACAAGACATACAACCACAAACACAACAACACATAATAAACACAAAATTTTTCTTCTTAACCTCTTATTAATTATTATAATTTTCTTTGCTCTGCCGAGCTTTGACTTCCCTCCTTCCCCCCAATCGGTTTTCTTATCCATTCCTATCTCGCAGTTCCTTTATTCCTTCTACTTAAAGTCAATTCGTAGGATTTATTTCAATCCTGCAAGTGTCTTTAAACTTCTTCAGTTCTTCTCCAAATAGTCCACAAATTTACTCCAATCCTTTTGGAACTTTGACTCTCCCTGGTTTCGGATCCTGCTAGTCAGTCTTCCTAATTCCGCATAGTCCATCATTTTCGTCTGCCACTCTTCAATCGTCGGTAACACCTGAGTTTTCCATTTTTGGGCTAACAAAGTCCTAGCCGCAGCTATCGCATACATAAATAATACTTGATCTCCTTTCACTATCTCCTGTCCTATAAGTCCTAATAAAAAGCTTCCAGTTTTTTGGGAAAGGTGTATTTAAAAATCTTTTTCAGTTCGTTATATATCATTTCCCAAAATCTTTTGATTTTTTCACATGTCCACCACATATGATACAATTCACCATCCTTCTCCTTACATTTCCAGCATGTTTGCTACTCATCCTAAACATCTTAGGCAATTTTACTGGTGTTAAATACCATCTATACATCATCTTCAAAACATTCTCTTTCAGGGCAGTACATGCAGTAAATTTTAATGTTTGATTCCACAATTTCAACCACGCAAGATGTACTTCTAATGTTTATTTGGCATGAGATGTCCTTTGTTTATTTACCACTGAGGAACCTTTCCTTGAATGTTACTTTAAAAAATGGAGGCGGGATGCAATTAATTCCCTTTATAAATCTATAAATCCAGAAATTCTGCAGCTCAGCAGGTCTGGGAAGAAGGGTGAGAGGTAAATGCAATTTTAAAAGTATTGGAATAAATACTTTTTGATGGTAAGTAATATCCTATGCAGGGGATGGGACTCCCTGAAATGTATTTCTTTGACTTTGTCAGGTCCTCCAGGGCTTGATGGACTGCCTGGTTTTAATGGATCAAATGGCGATTCTGGCATCCCTGGTCAGAAGGGAGAAATTGGAAAAAGAGGGAAACCAGGTATATTTTTGGACTTGAGAATGATATATGCAGCTGACCTTTCCCCTTTTATTGTATCTTCTCTCCCCACCTCGATCCTTGGAGGCTGTTCTGAAGTCTGAAGTACAGACAAATCATGTGGTGCTGTCCTCTTGCGGTGACTGTACCACTTCAAACTGGAGGTGGGAAACTGCATGTCTGAACACTGACTCACTTCAAAATCCCCCTCCATGTGGGAGATACAGTGGTACCTCGACTTACGAGTAACTCGACTTCCGAAGGTTTCGAGTTACAAAGAGAGTTCCATCCGCCATTTTGGATGCGGTTCAGATAGGATTTTTTCGACTTCCGATTTTTAATCCCCCCCCATTGGCTTCTACTTACGATTTTTTCGACTTACGAAGGTCCGTTCGGAACGGATTAACTTCATAAGTCAAGGGACCACTGTAGCTAGGTCTGTAGCACAAGGGCTGCAAGAATGGCAAATTTTTGTTGTTGTTTGTTGTTATTCAAAAAAGAAGCAAACAACTTCTCCATGTCTTTAAAAGTAATCAAAAATCTTTGATTGGGCCTGGCCCTCACCACAGATTTACCAATATCCCTCCCACTTTGTTGTTGTTGTTGTTGTTTACTTATTTATTTACTTTTGAAAGGGGTTAAAGGGTCTCCAAAAATGAGGTGTGTGTGTGTGTACATGTATGTGGTCCACCCTGAAGTGAGTTTAGGGATTTGTTGCCCCTGTCAGGAATCAGATCTAGAACGTCTGAGGTAAACCTGGTTACCTCATGCTTTCTGAACATGCCCATTGTGCATTTCCTTCTTCACTGGACGTAAAGCTCAAGGCAGAGCTGAGCCCCACAATATTTCTTTTGAGAAAATTACTTCAAATAAGCTCAAACGCACCTGGGAAAACATGATGGATTGAACTTGGAAAAAAACAAAGCATTGTTCTGGAATGTCCACAGAGGGCACTTGATTCTACGACATTCCCTTCTGGATGTAGTTAATCAAGAATGGTATTGAATGTTCCCTCTTTTTTTTACCAGGATTGAAAGGAGAACCTGGAGAGAGAGGCGAAAAAGGGGACCCTGGCGAAATTGGCTTGCCTGGGAAAGAGGGAGAGCGAGGAGAAAAGGGATCGAGGGGTCCCAAGGGGGACAAAGGTGATGCAAACAATGAACTCATGGCAGAAGGTGAGCTAACAGGCGCTCTAAGAATGTATAACTCATAGAAAAACATCATATCAACGAACTCCCATAGAGTGATCTTTGCGTTACTTGAAGCAATGGCCACAACCACACCATAAACATTTAAAGCACACTGAAATTGTACGGTTTTTCACAAAAAGAATCTTTGGAACTCTAGTTTTTTAAGGGTCCTGGGAATTGTTGCTCTGCGAGGAGTTCCAAGGATTCCTGAGGGGAAAGCATGTGTTTTAAAATGTGCTTTAAAGCGGTGTGATCAAGTGCTCTCATTGGCAAGGTTTTCTTCCTATATACATAGAAATGTAAGACTGTTGTCACGCAGCTCCACTGGATGATTCGTTGTGCCGTTTCACCGGTGGCTTTCTAGTTGGGTGAAAGGGGTGCTTAGCTGCAGCAACGTTTTAAGAGGAGGAAGATGCAAGAGGTTACCATGGGGGTGGCTTGTGTGCAAGGGGGGGCGTCGCACAAAAGGAGACGGGGGAGGCATGGACACAGCGGTGAAAGTGAAAATGGGTGCAAAGTGGAGCTGCGGAATTGAAGATCCTCAATTAGCTGGTTAAGATCAGTCGTTCTGAAAACTAGCCTCCCTGCAGCCTGGCGCCACCTCCCTGTAGATGTTGTTGGACTCCCATCACCCAATCATTGGCCATGCTAGCTGAGGCTGATGGGAGCTGGAATCCAACAACATCTGGAGGGCACCAGGTTAGGGAGAGCTGCTGCAAGCAATGCTGTTCCTCAGATTATGGTGTTAGGCAGGCATCCCCACACTTGGCCCTCCAGATGTTTTGGGACTACAATTCCCAAACCTGACCACTGGTATTGTTAGCTAAGGATGATGGGAGTTGTAGTCCCAAAACATCTGGAGGGCCGAGTTTGGGGGTGCCCCGTGTTGGGCATCCCAAAATAGGACATGGTGGTATTTAAATTTGGACCTTGGGGCAGGAAAGATAACCTTCCGTCCTCCTGTGAATCTACTTGATAGCATCTCTCAAAGGGATATGTGCCAAACTTGTAAATGTACAGTGGTACCTCGACTTACGAATGACTCGACTTACGAATGTTTCGAGTTATGAACAGAGTTCCGTCTGCCATTTTGGATGCCGTTTAGATAGGATTTTTTTGACTTACGAATTTTTAGATAGGATTTTTTTGACTTACGAATTTTTTTAAAAAAAATTCCCCATTGGCTTCGACTTATGAATTTTTCGACTTACGAATGTCTGTTCGGAACGGATTAAATTCATAAGTTGAGGTACCACTGTACTGGCAAAAGGTAACTCCTCTGCTTTGATGTTATCTTAGGTGCGAAAGGTGAGCCAGGGCCTCCAGGGCCCTCCGGTCCTCCAGGGCCTCCAGGACCTCCAGGGCCACCTGGGAAGCGCAAAGCCAAAGCCCAAGTTCAGGAGAAAATGTTCAGTTCAGAGTGTACAGGTGAGTGCTTCGTGATGCTGTAGTATATTGAGCTAAAATGTTGAGCTGCGGATCGGGGAGTCCTCAGTTCGAATCCCACCTTTGCCATGAACTCACGAGGCGGCCTTAAGCATCCCCCTTCCTCTCAGCCTCGGTGCCCCCATCTGCATTATAGGGGACAATAACAGTAGCTTACCTTACAGGGTTGTGCTAAAGGTAACATAATGCACGAGAATCGCTTCGAACCCTCGGAACTGCAATAGAAATGTTCATTATTTTTATTAACAATATGCTATTTCCATCTTTACTATGGGCAGACTTTGGGTTTAAAGGGTCTACTTTTCCATCTCCGCCGCATTAAGCAGTTGGTCCCCTACCTTTCTCAGCCTGACCTGGCCACAGTGATCCATGCGATGGTCACCTCTAGGCTTGATTATTGTAACTCGCTCTACGCGGGGCTGCCCTTGAAACTGACCCAGAAACTCCAGCGGGTGCAGAATGCCGCGGCGAGACTCCTTACGGGGTCCTCGCCGCGGGATCACATTCATCCAGTGCTTTACCAGCTGCACTGGCTCCCGGTGGAGTACAGGGTCAGGTTTAAGGTGCTGGTTTTGACCTTTAAAGCCTTATGCGGCTTAGGACCCTCGTACCTGCGGGACCGCCTCTCCCGGTATGCCCCGCAGAGGACATTAAGTTCCACAAATAATAACATACTGGAGATCCCGAGTCGCAAGGTGATTAGACTGGCCTCGACCAGGACCAGGGCCTTCTCAGTACTAGCCCCGACCTGGTGGAACGCTATCTCTCAGGAGACTAGGGCCCAGCAGGAGTTGTCGTCTTTTCGTAGGGCCTGCAAGACAGAGCTGTTCCACTTGGCCTTTGGACTGACTCGAAGCGTTCGCATCCAGAAGCGCCGCATCTGTGCACGCGCACGGCACGATTTAGCGCTTCTGCGCATGCACGAGCGGCGAAACCCGGAAGTAACCTGTTCCGATACTTCCGGTTCGCCGCGGGACGCAAGGATCACTTTGAACAATGATGGCTTCCCCCAAAGAATGATGAGAGCTGTGGATTTTTAAGGGTGCTGCTGATTGCTAGGAGAACCCCCTACACCCCTCTTTGAGCTACAGTTCCCAAAGCTCACTAGGAAGAGGGGGTGATGGTTAAAGAGCTCTGCAAATTGTATGTCAGTAAGGGAAACAGAAGTCCTCTCCTTTGGCTGAGATTCCTGCATTGCAGGGGCTGGACTAGATGACCCTTGGGGGTGAACCCTCCCAATTTTCCAATTCTATGATTCTAGGACTGTTCAATGTGGCATGATGCTGCTTTTAAGCATTCAGTGCCGATTGAGACGGTGGCTTCTCTGAAGATGAAAAGATCTGGCAAAGGGTTATTGACTGTTTTTCATTTCCCTCCTCCTCCTCTACTCCTTCAACCTGGAATCCCGTTAGTGTGGCTGAAGTGAGCTTGTCGGAGGCAAGGGCCAATCCTGTGGACATACTTGGAGAGATAAGGGAGGAAGGGCAGATAATGCTGCCTTATCCGGAAAAAGAAGCCTTTGAAAGTGAATTTTTGCTTTCATTATTGCAATGAGAGACCTGGAATCGCCAAGGTTGCATTTAAATTAAAAACTCCGTTGGTGGTCCCGGGAAAGCTTGGCCTCACTAATGTGATGCTATTATCTTGCCTTCTGATGGAAACAGAGCCCTGTTGCTCCATTTACCGTAGGTGGCAGTGATGGAGTCCTGCTCATTTTGCTGAGCGGGGTCCCTGACCTCAAAGTCCTGCCCTGGCGCTTTCCCAGCTTCACGGACTTTCAGCTCATTCTCTTGGACCACAAGCCATTTTGAACAACCTAGCCATTTGGTCTAGCCATCATTTTTTATTTTATTTTCTCTCTCACCCTGATGAGTTCTCCCCAGTACATTAGTTTGTTGTGTTGCTTCTTCCCTCCTCTGTTTCTGGATTGGAGTCATCAAGGCTTGGTGAGTAAGAGGTGGCATGAGAGAAGTTTATAATAGTGAATTTTGGACGTGATGGAGATGTAAAAGATTTGGATTATTATAAAAGATGCGGGAGGAAATGACAAACAATAGGACCCTCAAAGGGGAGGAGGGAAGTCCAGGAGATTCTTTGGAATCTTGTTTTTATGTTGTATGTTGGATATGTGATTGCAAAAGTTTAATCTGAAAAAAACAACCAAATAATTATTTTTAAAGAGAAGTTTATAAGATTAGGCATGGCATGGAGAAATTAGTATACAACCCTATACCCTCAAGTCTCAGGGTGGCAGCAACATAAAATCACAATATAAAATCACAAAACACATAATAAGAAAAGCAACACGATAACCCCCCGCTCCCCGACACATTTAAAAAGGGCATTGGATGTCTGTCAGCCAAAGCAGATAGAGAAAAGTTTCCCTCCTTCTCTCATAACTCTAGAATTTGTGGGCACCCAATGAAGCTGAGTGCTGGAAGATTCAGGACGGGGAAAAGAAAATGCCGTATTTTCCCGTGTATAAGACTAGGTTGTTGTTGTTTTTTTAACCAAATAAATTAGGTTTAAAATTGGGGCTCATCTGATACACGGGTAGTGTGAGGGTGTTTTCTTAATTTGGAGCCCCCCAAAATAGGGGTGTCTTATACACGGAAAAATACGGCGCTACGTCATGCAATGCACCCTGGTCAGATGCTTCTAAAAAGCAGCTGCTGGGAACCACAGGAAGGGAGAAGGCTCCTGAGCTCGGGTCCTGCTTGCCGGTTTGCTCTAGGCAGCTGGTTGGATCCTGGACTAGATGGCCCATTGGCCTGATCCAAGGAGCTCTTCTTATGTCCCTACATTCTTCTCAAGCAATGCCTGCAAAGCCGGCACCCCTAAAGAACCTATTTCTTATCGTGCTATTTCTGGCGTGTCTCACCTTTCCTTTTGAAATGGACCCTCGTAATGAGCCTGTGAAGTGGGAACGTGGCCCTCCTCCAGTCCTCGGAACAGGATGTGCCACTTCAAGGATGGCAGAGGAGAACATTGCTCTTGCCCTCTCCTCTTTGTACTATTTTGGGGCCTGCTTGATTAGCTCACGCTAGGAACCGGCACCCCACAGATTCCATCCCATGCTGTGTCTAGCTTCTGTCTTATCTGGAACAAGAAGCAGGAGGGGGGGAGGGGAGAAAGGGAGATAATTAGTGGTAGGGATATGAGCAGCTGTTTGCAAGGTAAGCCTTGGCATGTGGGTGGGGGGCCTCCAGCGAAGCCACGCTGATGCCTAAATCCATCCATTTCTCCATTTCTCTCCTTGCTGTGATTCTGCTGGCGAGGCTAGAGTTGGCGTGGGATACAGCTAATGGCCCAGAAGCCTCTGCTTAAATATCCCCAGCGAAGCAAAACTCCCCTCTTCCTCAGTCAGGATTGTTCTTCTGCAATCAGCTCTCGGGCATATATACTCCTGATTTTCAGACAGTTGCCATCTATCTATAGGTCTCCAGGCCTTGGGTGAACTGGAAACACAGTTGTCCTTAGACTTTCTTGTTTCCTTTCGTCAAACGTTGTTCCCAAACGCAAATCCTCCTCTTGGCTCATTGGGAATGCCAGCCCTGGGCCTTGACTGTTCTACCCAAAAAGATAAAACACTGTTTCAGGATGTTATGGGGGCCTTGTTGAGAATGTGAGCTGGGGAAAATGGATAGAGAAAGGGGACATTCTCTCCTCTCCCCCATAACCCTGGACATTTATGAACGTCAGTGTTGCAGAAGCATAGACTTCCAAGGAACATCTAGTCCACCCTTCCCAGTTGTTGCACGCTATGGAACGCAGGACACAGCTACGGCACCAATGAGAGATGGGCATCCAGCCATATCCAGTCGGCAGTCTGTTTCAGGATAGGCAAAAAGAACTACCATGAAACACACAGGATAGGACCATCACTGGCTCCTAGCCACAATGGCTATGTTGTTACTCCAACAAATGGGGTTTCCCATTGGGGCACCTGGCTGGCCACTGTGAGAATAGGATGCTGCGCCAAAGTGCCAAAATTCTGACACACTTTTTCCATGCAAAAGGTGGCAATCACATAACATCAGCACTTGAAGTGTTTAAAGCTAAACCCCTAGCACAGTTATTATATGGGGCTCAGATTAGGCAGGCACTCACCTTGGATTTACAGAAGCTGTTCAATCTAATTACAGGTAGGTCAAAACAAAATAAAAAAATTCCTTCCAGTAGCACCTTAGAGACCAACTAAGTTTGTCATTGGTATGAGCTTTCGTGTGCATGCATTTTCCCCCCTGTTCCATCCTGTGTTCCAAATGCTTCATTGCACTTAGAGGCTAACCTCCCCTATGTTGAATTACAGATTTGGCGTAGGACATTTAATTATTGGCTTTGCCTAAATTCACACCCCACTGGTCTACTACCTTTAGTGTTGCAAGATTGTCACGAGAGCACTTGGACAAAAATGGTCAACCCAAAGCTTTACTTTTCTGGTTTATCACCACAACAGCTATTAACACGGGGATTCAGTAAAGCATAAAATTTAATTAGACAGCGCCTATATGATATCGAAAGACAGAATAATCTGGCCACAGTAAGGAAATTTTGTCCTTGGTGTGATTATTTCCCACCTAGTCATTTTGACACTTTGTCACATGCTATTTGGAAAATTTAGCTATTCCAAAATACAGACACGCTTTCACTTTTGCAAGATTGAATATACCACTGCCTTCGGCTGTACTTGAGGGCCGATTTCAAAAAACTCCACTGGGAAAACGGCTATGTCCCTGTGGAGATGGCAATATTGAGTCAGTGGCTCATGTGCTTCTGGCTTGCACTCTTTATAAAGATTTGAGGAGCGAGGTTATTAGCACTCTATTATTGTCCATGCAAGGTTGCTCAACCATTCCTAATGTGTCCTTTCTTTTAGCAGATCAAGATGATCAGGTGCAGGGCCATCTTAAGCATATCTGGCGCCCCTCCCCCCATTTCCTAGAGCTGTTGACTTGTCAACCTTTTCCCAAGCCTCTGCGGGGATCGCTCTCCTCCCGTGGAGGCTTGGGAAGGAAGCTGCACGGCCGCCAACCATATAGTTGGCAGTGCACAGCTTCCATCCTAAGCCTCTGCAGGGATTGCTCTCCTCCCGTGGAGGCTTGGGAGGCAAGCTGCATGCTGGCCAGCCATATGGTTGGTGGGACACAGCTGGTGGGCATGCAGCTTGCCTCCCAAGCCTCCACGGGAGGAGAGCGATCCCTACAGAGGCTTAGGATGGAAGGGGAGGCCACCGGCAAAGTTGCCCCACTCGCTGGGGCCAGGGCTGTCTTAAGCACCTCTGGCGCCCTGGCGCTGTGGTGCGGTGGATCCCTCCAGCGCCCCCCCCCCGCTGCCCCGTTTTCCAGCGCAATGGACTTAGCGCATAGCACTGCTGCTGAGGGCGCTGCTGTGCGACGGAGCGGCCAGCGGGCGGGCGCAGCTGTGTGGTGCCCCCCCTGGCGGGCCGGCCCTGTGGCACCCTGCGCCACCCAGCCTGGCCGTAGGGCCGGCCCTGGCTGGGGCGCCCCTGAGAGGCCAGTACCCTGGTGAAATGCACCAGTAAACCCAATAGGAAAGACAGCACTGATCAGGTGACAGCAAAAACTGCAAGGTTTTTAGCCGGGGCAATTAGAATAATATCTATTATTTGATTATTGATGTAAACCCCCAAGATGTGTTTTCTATAGTTAGGTTTTTACCTCTATCCTCAGTACATTTTACTTTATTGCTATGGATAGTGGCTGATGCAAATAAAGATTCTTCTGATTCTCTGATGCTGGGCTAGTTGGCCCCCTTTGGCCTGATCCAGAAGGGCCTTTCTTATATTCTTAGGATGAGTAAATTTATTTTTGGCATTTTCTGGCACCTCTTTGCTCAGGTGGCTTTGGAGGGGGGTTAGTTTGGAAAATTGCCGTAGTTGGAAAGTGGACACATGGTTAGATCAATGAGAGACACACATGAACCAAGCGGCTTTTTATGTACTAATGCATGTCTTGATTTCACAAACATCTTGGAGAGATGATGAATTTATTCCCATCTTTGGCAGCCCTGAAAATATGGAAGTCATAACAAAACCCCAGCAGAAGCAAAACAATGTTTTGAAAACCCATTGGAAATAACGACTTTCCCTTATCTATTCTTCCACTTAACTCTTGTTTTTGTTGTTGTGTAGATGGGACTTGTCTCCAACTAAGGAGGCCCGCTGTAAAATAGTCGTGTCCATTCACTTCAGATGGTCTACTCTTGAGTAGGACTGGTATTGGATGCAACCCAAGAATAGTTCACGCAACGTTAGATTGCGTGTCAAAATAATAACAGACCTCTCTGTGTGTTCCTCTCGTTCTCTGCACTGTTTAGGGGAGACCTGTGCTATTCCAAATGACGATACCCTGGTAGAGAAAGGAAAAGAGAAAGGACACCTTCGTCAGCACAGAAAACCAGGTAGCCTGTGCTAAAAATGATCACTTGGCTTACTAAAGGCTGGCCAGTGGTGCTGACTTTGCTTCTCTGCCCCTCCCCATCAGAATGCACCATTAAATCAATCGGAAACCCAGCTGAGATTATACAATTAAGGCAGAGCTACGGAGCGTGGATGATGGATCTTGCCAACAGAAGCGATGAAAAAATCTGGATCGCTGAACATTTTACAGGTGAGGGTAGGGTCCAAATCCTCACTCAGCAATGCAGCAGGATGGGTGACCGTGGGCTGCTTACACACACACTCTCAATCTAACCCATCTATACCTGAAGGAGCATCTCCACCCCCATCGTCCAGCCCGGACACTGAGGTCCAGCTCCGAGGGCCTTCTGGTGGTTCCCTCCCTATGAGAAGTGAAGTTACAGGGAACCAGGCAGAGGGCCTTCTCGGTAGTGGCACCCAGATGTCAAGGAAATAAACAACTATCTGACTTTCCGAAGGCATCTGAAGGCAGCCCCGTTTAAGGGAGATTTAATGTTTGGTGTTTTATCATGTTTTTAATATTCTGTTGGGAGCTGCCCAGAGTGGCTAGGGCAACCCAGCCAGATGGGTGGGGTGTGAATTATTATTATTATTATTATTATTATTATTATTATTATTATTATTATTATATCTTGCAGGATTTTGGGGGGATAAAATGAGTTGGGAGGGTGGAGGAGCCATGTACACCACTGTGAGCTCCTTGGAGGGAGGGATAGGATTAAAATGTAGTAGGGGCTGTAACAGTTCTCTGCTTGTAGCTGTTTGGAAAACCTTTCTTAAGAGCAAGCATCCCAAAGTGTTATAAAGCGCCCTGCAGCGTGTTGCTAGATTCCTCCTCCTGCAAGCCCATTCGGCCCCTGCTGTCGCTGGTTTATTCTTTGAAGCACAGGAAGGAGATGGTTTTTGCTTGGAGGGGTTCCAAATCGATCAGAATTGAACCGGCAGGTGGGAGCATCTGATGGCAGTGGCAGAGCAAATCCCAAAATTATTTGGTTTGGCTTATCCTAAGTCACTGTCCCTTGTGGTTTCAGGAACGAGCTTGCAAAAAGAAGATGAAAGGCACTTGGGATGGGGTAGAAACTGGCAAACGCCTGCTGTGGCAGAACAGTAACTGGGAGAAAGCGTCCCGGCTTCAGGTGCAATTGCGTTGCATACATAGAATCAAAGGATTTTAGACTTGGAAGAGCTGAGCTGCCCCGGGCTCTGCTGACTCTGGTTGATCCCTGCCAAGGAGACTGCAGTGCTCTCGCCCATTGGCTCCATAGTGGTGTCCATGTAGCACTTTTAAGCTCACCACTGGCTGTTATTCTGCATTGCCTTGTAGTCAAGCCTGGGCTAGCTCAGTTGGTAGAGCACGAGACTCTTAACCTCAGGGTCGTGGGTTCAAGCTCCACATTGGGGAAAGAGATTCCTGCATTGCAGGAGGATGGACTCTTGTGGTCCCTTCCAACTCTACGGTTCTGTGAGTCTGTGAAAGCTGCAAGGTAACAGGGCAGGTGAAGAGGAAGTCAAGTGTGTGGTGCCATTTGTTGCCAAGGATTTCTGGCTGCACATGCAGATCTGTGTACATTTCCAGGTCTGTGCACGCCACCTTGAGCACCTTGGAAGAAAGGTGGTGTATATTCTTATTCTTATTATTATTTATTGAATTGATAAGCCGCCCTATACCCGGAGGTCTCATTTTTGCCTGGAGCTTAAAGGTGTGTAATGAAGGCGCCAGGCGAACTTCCCCAGGGACAGCATTCCACAGATGGGGAGCCACTACAGAGAAGGCCCCGTTCTCGTGTTGCCACCCTCTGGACCTCTTGAGGAGGAGGCACGCAAAGAAGGGCCTCAGAAGGTGATCTCAGGGTCTGGGTAGGTTCATATGGAAGCGGCGGTCCTTGAGGTATTGTGGTTCTGAGCCATTTAAGGCTTTATAGGTCAAAACCAGCATTTTGAATTGGGCCTGGAAACGACTTGGTAGCCAGTGCAGTCGGACCAGGATTGCTTAAACCGTCTTGCTCCGGTGAGCAACCTGGCCGCTGAATTCTGCACTGGCTGAAGTTTCCAAACCGTCTTCAGAGGCAGCCCTGCATATAGAGCATTGCAGTAATCTTGTAATTGCAGTATTGCAGTCTACATGTAATAAACAAACCAGCTTCTTCCATGCCTTCCTCCCCTCAACAGGCCACATGATTAAAGAATACGAGGACATCTCTGCGCTGTGGAACAACAGCTACAGCACCATCGAGCTCCCTTGGCAATATTACGGCTGTGGGCATGCCATTTATAACAACACCTTGTACTATCAGCGTGTTGGACGCAACATTATTGTGAAGTAAGTAGCTGAGGGGGCAGCAAAGGGGCTTCTGCTACTGCGCTGCACCACGTCAGGGAAAGGGAAACTGGCAGTAAGGTACCTCAGTGGTAGAGGATCCTCCTTGAGTGGAGATGGCCCCTCATTCGATCCCCAGCATCTCCCAAGTCTGGAGCCCTGGAGAGCCACTGCCAGGCATCGCAGACGACACTGGGCTCCACGGACCAATGGGGCGAGTCTCTGTAAGGCCGTTTCCTTTGTTTCTCGTTGCTGCCATTCCACGAAGACTCACTTTGAACGACTTGCTTCGCCCAGGGCTTAGCTTATGGTATGAGTGTGTATGCTGAGGCTCCGTTGTGTGGGAGCTGGGATTGCAGCCTTGGTGTTATTTGGGTGGCTGGAAGCTATTTCAAGAGTGAGCGAAAGATCCCCTCTGCTCTTTTGCCCTTTCCAGCATCGCCCTTGATGCCGATGCCAGCAACAACATTCGCCTTTGAGAAGCAGGTGTGAGCGTCTCCTTGGCCTTCCTCCCTAGGGAAGCAGGCAGAGAAATGAGAGAGGTTCCTGGGATTGTAATTTGCTCTGTCGAAACACTCCCGGTTTCTTGGCAAGGGGGTTTAGAGACGCCAGGCCTCTTCCAACAATGGCCTTTCATCTCAGCACTGGAAGCGGCTGAAGAGGGAGGGATATAATGTCTCAACTGTCCATGATTAGCACTCAGAGGGAGATTGATGTTGCTAGCAGCCATTTGAAGGTTTTGGGGAGTTTGGTTCCTCTAACAAAAGACTTGTAAACCAGGCAGGAGACAGATTGCAGACCTGATAGCATCAGGCAGTATCTTATGTTCCAGGACATGTGCAATAAAGCTTTCATGCTTGGTAGTGGCACCCAGACTGCAGAATTCCTGCCCCCCCCCAAAAAAGTGGTTTGGTTGCCCCATCTCTCTCGAGTTTTAGGAGGCATGTATTTTCCTCTTCGGCTGTGCCTTTGATCTGTTTTGCCTTCCTGCTTTGGCAATGTATTTTGAAACTGACCTTTGGTGCAATTCTATGACATGTGTGCGTATAATCAAATACAGTTCATCCACGCCATAGTTTGATCTGGCAGACTCTTGTTCTGTCCATTTCTGGGATTCAACTTTTTTAAACTGTTTCCCTCCCACTGAGAACAATGGCTTGTGGGAGAACAAGACTTCTTCAAACATTCATTTATGGTCCTGTCTTGCTGTCCCTATGGGACTCGGGTGGCGCTGTGGTCTAAACCACTGAGCCTCTTGGGCTTGCTGATCAGAAGGTCGGCGGTTCGAATATGCACAAGAGGATGAGCTCCCGTTGCTCTGTCCCAGCTCCTGCCAACCTAGCAGTTTGAAAGCATGCCAGTGCAAGAAGAGAAATAGGTACCGCTGCGGGAAGGTAAACGGCGTTTCCGTGCGCTCTGGTTTCCATCACAGTGTCCCGTTGTGCTAGAAGCGGTTTAGTCCTGCTGGCCACATGACCTGGAAAGCTGTCTATGGACAAGCACTGGCTCCCTCGGCCTGAAAGCGAGATGAGCGCCACAAACCCAGTTGCCTTTGACTGGACTTAACCGTCCAGGGCTCCTTTAACTTTACCTTCTTACCTTGTTTCCCTAAACCATGGTTAACACTAAACCCAGGTTTGGTTCAGTGATGGTTAATTGAAAACAGAAGTGAAACTTTGTAGCCTTGTTGTGGCTGTACCAGAGGAGAACCAGAAACTGAGCAGACTGCACTCCCATGATCCTTCTGCAGTTCCAAACTGTAGTTTGGTGTTAGATGCGAACACAACCATTGGCTCTCTTGGGGGCAATGATAAGAGAGACAGGTGCATTCTGCTATTCCCTCTTAACTCTTAAGTGGCATGTTCTGTACTTTGAGGAACAAAAGGGAACATCATTTTAAAGAGCTTCTTTGCCTTGCTTGCGTTGAATGCTGAACTGTCCTCAGAATGACCCTTTCCTCCAGCAAACTTTGTGGCAGACTTGCTTCTCAGCCGTGTGGTCCCAATCTTAGGGTGCGTGCACATCATTCTGGACCCCTTCAACCACATTCAAAGCTTCTTTCCCTCAAATAAATCTGGGCACGGTGGTTGACTCCCCGCAGAGTTTTAATTCTCAGCAATTCTTAATAAACTACAGTTCCCAGAATTCTTTGAGGGGAAAGCTTGCCATGAATGTGCTTTAAAGGTATCGCATATGCAGCCTGTGGGAAGCATTATTAAGGGAGAGCTCATTTCCTTTGGGATGTGTCTTGCAGTCAACTCAACTTTTGGAAGATACAAACTATATTAGCCAGTGGGAAATGCCTGCTGGGTGCTTTTAAAATTACGTTTCAGGGCTTCCTAATCTCTGTGGCTCAGTTATCCAAAAAATTCCAATATTTTTTTAAAAAAGAAACACCAATGCTTTTGTGCTTCAGAGAGATGCTCATCCCGACTCTGGGAAGGCAAGAACAAGGCCAGAATGCTTGCTCAATCTCCTTGCTTGGAAACAAATTTTGTTTTTATTTCCTGGTCCCAGTTTATTTGATTGGATTTCAGATTTTGCCACCCAAGTCATTAGAACATAAGAAGATTCCCAATGGCCCATCTAGGCTGTCATCCTGTTTAAGGAAGTTTTAAATGTTTGATGTTTTATCATGTTTTTAATATTCTGTTGGGAGCCGCCCAGAGTGGCTGGGAAACTAAGCCAGATGGGCAGGGTATAACTACCAGTAATTAAAAGTTGTTGTTGTTGTTGTTGTTGTTATCACAGCAACCAACCAGATGCTTGTGGGAAGCCCAGAAGCAAGACACGAGTGCAAATCTCCACTTGTGATTCCCAGAAAGCACATTCAGAGACATGTTCCAGTTTAGCCATTGATTTCCATGGAAATCAGTCCAGTCTTCTGCTACCTGTAAATTGGACATTTGCCATCCAAATAGCATCTAATTTACTGGCATTCTTCTAATCCCTCAGGACATAAAACCTACTGGAATTTTGACAGATTGAACAAAGGACTCCATTTTTATTGTTAACTGAAATGACACACACATGGACCCAAACTTCTATGAGCTTTCCAATCTGCCTGTTTCAATGTGCTCTCCTCCTCTTCTCCCCAGAAAACTTTTTTTGTGTGTGTGATCTCTACAGAGGCCCCATCCGCACTATGTATTTAAAGCAGTACCACCCCACTTTAAACTACAGTTTTCTGGGAAGGGTAGTTTATTAAGGGTGCTGTGTGTGGTTCAGAGACTCCGATTCCCATCACAGAGCTACAATCCCTCTTCCCAGGGAACTCTGGAAATTGTTGCAGTACGAGGGGAAGTAGGGTATGCATGGAGGTGTAAAAACTAGTCTGCTTTGGTAAAAAATTATATTCATTGCTTCCTCCTGTTTTCCCCCTGACCCAGTCCACCACTGGGATGGGGTAGGGTTCAGCAACATATGGTTTTCAACACTGTGATATATCACCAGCTGAACCACAATATACCAATATATCACGATGTCTGAAATAAGGATGGAGCTATGTAGAGGCATCGGCTGACTTCATGGTTTCTCCTGCATTGTGATTTTTGCCGGCGCCTGCTCTTGTGATTCACTGCCCTTTGCAGATGGCAGGGGAGAATTGAGCCCGCCGAGTTAAAAGGGGCTGCAGGAATCGAGAGAATCATTGGCTGGCTTCACGGTTTTTCTGCAACGTGGTTTTTGCATAGCGCACACACACAAAAACCTTGATTCGCAATCTATTACCAGGTCCAAAATGTTAATATGTAATGGGGAAAATTCATAACTTTTCTTAAAGACCATTGTAAACAACTCAAATCGTTAGTAGGATTGGAATAGCACTTGTAGTTTAAGGTTGATTCTGGACATAATGGAAGAGGTAAAGGGTTTGTATTAGCATAAAAGATGCGGGAGGAATTAATAATAGGACCCACAAAGGGGAGGATGGAAGTCCAGGAGATTCCTTGGAATCTTGTTTTTATGATTTATGTTTGATATAGCTCTGTAAAATTTTAAGTTGAAAAACCAAATAAATAAAATTTAAAAATATCTATTATGAAACCAATATCATGATATGGACTTCGGTTTTGGATGATATATTGATATATCACCCAGCTCTAGCCTCTGGTAGGTTACCCAGAATGGAATGTGGACTTGGACTAAAAGAGGTTTCCAACCTGGATTCATGTGCTTTCATTCCTTTCAATATAAAACGCACGGAAGCAAATAGGGTGTGTTAATTTTGTTTTACAAACCCCTGCCCTCCTGCCGCTTGAGCTTCTCTGAAGTATTTTGCTTCAAACCCTCTTCGCAGGTACGACTTCGCGACGCGGTCCTCGCAGACGCTCTCCATCAAAAACGCCTGGTACTTTGAGCGCAAGTACCTCTTCGGCGCTTCCAAATCCTACTTCAGCGTCGCCGTGGACGAGAACGGGCTCTGGGTGCTCTACCTCTCGAGGCCAGATGAGCACATCATGGTGGCACACATAGACGAGGACACCTTCTCGGTGCTGCGGCACATCAACACCACGTACCCGCAGTCCAAAGCCGGCAACGCGTTCGTCGCCTGCGGGGTGCTGTACATCACCGACAAGAACCACACGCACGTCGCCTTTGCTTATGATCTCTGGAGGGAAAGGCAGCTAGACACCAGCTTTGAGCTGAAACTGTCGCTATCTGATACAGGCTTTGCTTCCAAAGTGTCCCCAACCAAGCAGGACGATTCATCGTTTGTGCCCGTCCTGGCCATGCTTTCCTATAATCAAGGGGACAAGCGCCTCTACACATGGGAGCATGGCTTCCTGATGCAATACCCTGTCCATTTTGTTGGCTGAATGCACTCGGTACACCAATCCATGGTGGCCCTCTTTGCCTGTCGTCCATATTGGAGATTCGGCACTCCAAACCTTTCGACGTAAACAATAGCACATCTCCCATTTGAGGAGAGTCACAAAGCAATGTGCGTACAGACGGAGCGGCTTCTTCTTGTCTTCCTTTGTGTCCCCAGTGTAGATGTCTAGATTATGTAGGCTTCTATGGCTTTGCAGAACAAAGGCCGCTCGATGTCGTAGCGAGTGGTGCATGCCAGCAGAACCCCAATGAGGCTTTTGTTTTGCAGGGAGGCTGAGAAAGGAACGCCCTTCCGAATGCCATGCGCTTCGAGCACCAACGGAGGCATGTGGCATCTCTCGTCAAAGGACCCCATGAACGCGTCTAAAAGCCTGCAGCTCCCATGCAGCGCTCCTTCTCATGACCTGGGTCACAATGGCACCATACATTTAAGGCATGCTCAGACCACTTTCGCATTGAAACGGTAGTTTTTGTTAAGGGTCCTGTGGATCGGAGGTCTTGGGTTGTCTTCTAGCAGCCCCTGACACCCTTTAACCGACTGCAGTTGCCGGATTTAATTTGGGGGAAGCCAGAGCTGTAAAAGTGGCACAAGTGTCCTTTTAAATGTATGGCTGGGGTCCACGCCAGCCATTTTTAAATTTGCGAGGGCTGTGCCCTCTGCCCACTAGCACAAGGCTTTTGTACCAGCAGGTAGGAGATTTTAAATCAAATCAATAACCTTTATTAGGCATGACAAATTCAGAAGCTTCAGAACAAAGTTATGAATAAAACATTCGCATTATAAACTTCATGAAATAAAATACATATTAATTGAATTAATATTTTAGGACAATATATCAATTTTCAATTAGCACCCCCTGGTCTCTCCACAGTGGCCCAATCTCTCTGCGTAAACCGAGCACAAAAACTCAGCCACCACTAAAGTAACTCCATCATTATTATCTGACAATAACCCCTGAATAGTTGGCATTGCTGCGATCGATGCATCCACCTGCAAAGCATCCAGCAATCGTCTTCTCGCATTAATACCGTAATTACAGGAAAAGAAAATGTGGTCCAATGTATCTGGTTCATTCTTCCCGCATTTACATAAACGTTCGGCTTTTGGGAGAGCTAGATATCTTCCTTCTGTCTCCATAGAGGGGAACACGTTGAATCTAGCCAACATGAAGAGCCTGCACCCTTCCTGACCCTTCAAGTTTGCCATATATCCCCCTTTAAAGTCTCTACACATTGGGAGGTTCAGGGAGATTTTAAAGTCGTGGAATAGTGGCATCCAATGCAACAGAAACTTGTTGCACAGCAGCGGCCCACCTGCTTGTGGGTTATCTCAGGCAATGAAGCCCTCCTGCTGCAAAGCACCTTGCCAGCAGAAGAAGTATACCACTAAGTGACAAACGTCAGGATGCAACCGTCGGTTTATTGGTCTGTTGGTTGCGTGTGGCTGCTTAGGTGGTCATGCGTATTGCTCTAAATGCTCTTATGGGCCCTGATCTCATTCTAGGAATCTTGCAACCCCCACAGCAGGCATGCGGCAGCTTTGGCCCTCCAGAAGTTGCCAGGCGACAACTCCCGTCATTCCTAGCTTCCTGAGGCTGATAGGGGCTGTTGTTCCGGGACATATGGAGGGCCGGAGGTTCATCACACCTGCCTTACAGCTTCTGCTTGAATATCTCCAGTGACAAAGAGGCCACGGTTGCCCTGAAGCAGCCTCTTCTCCTGTCAAAACAGCTATTTGCATGACGTTTTGCCGGAATCACATTTTGCAATTTCAACTGGCTGTTGTTTTATGCTCTGGAGCAAAAGAGGGAGATGTATATGGAACATACTGGGGGGGGGGAATGCTTCTTTAAAAACAAAACAAAAAAACCCTTCAGCTGTCTTGTAACATGATAGTCTCCAGCCCTGCTCCATCCACTGAAATGTGTCCTTGAATCCGAGATATCATTTCAATTCTCCGTTGCAGTGTCACCCCCCCCCCCCAGCACCTTTTAGCTGTAATCTTGGCTGAATGTCTCACTCTCTGTGTGTATATATTTCTCAACTGGGGCATAAAGATGCATGTCTAACAATCCTGGCAAATAAAGGGGACATTGGCCCAACTGGCCTGGACTTCCTGGCTCCTGTTGCAGCCAAACACAGCTGTTTTGGAAAGATGCGTCAAACGGCGATGGGTACGGCGGTGCTTATTGACGGCAGAGAAATGTTTCTCAAAGTGGGAAGTCTGCAAAAGTAATCCGTCAGAGGGCAACCTCTGGGAATGATCTGGTGTAAAACAGGTGCCAGAAACAGAGGAACACCTACAAAACTAACTTTATATGTATCCTTGCAAGGCTTTTATTTTTAAAAGAACTTAAAATAGCATTAGCAGGTATGTGTGTGAAAGAGAAATGTACTCTGTGGGAGAATGTAAGCCTTCCCTTTCATTTTTTGACACTGCTCCTGAGGAAAACCTCTCTTCAAAGAATGGGGAAAAAACCAAATGGAAGATGTAGACCACCCTTTTTTTACACACACAGATTTGTGTGCAAGGAATAGGAGCCCGGCATTGGTGCAAGACGACTGTGTGCAAGACATGGGATCTGGGGAGTGGGGCATTATTACGATGATGATGATGATGACGCCTCTGCAGTAGATTGGAGGGGCATGAAAAGAGAGCAAGGTGTGTCCTCTCCGTGTTCTAGGACGCACTTGAAAGTTCATACATTATAAAAATCTAAAATAGCACTTTTTTCTTCATGAAGCTTATAAGAGCACCATGGGATGCGGGTGGTGCTGTGGTCTAAACCACTGAGCCTCTTGGGCTTGCTGATCATCGTTAAGGTCGGCGGTTTGGAACCCCGTGATGGGGGTGAATTCCTGCTGCTCCGTCCCAGCTCCTGCCAAGCTAGCAGTTCGAAAGCACGCCAGTGCAAGTAGATAAATAAGCACCACTGCAGCGGGAAGGTAAACTGTGTTTCTATGCGCTCTGGTTTCCGTCACGGTGTTCCGTTGCACCAGAAGCGGTTTAGTCCTGCTGGCCCCATGACCTGGAAAGCTATCTGCGGACAAACGCCGGCTCCCTTGGCCTGAAAGGGAGATGAGCGCCACAAACCCCATAGTCACCTTTAACCATCCAGGGGTCCCTTACCTTTTTAAAATAAGAACATCAAGCTTTAGAACAGAGATGGGGAAATGCAGCCGCAGGGGCCTCTTTCTCTGGCCCTTGGGTCTCTTTGTGGACCACACCCACTTCTCACCAGACCCCGCTTTATACCCCCCCTTGAGTAATTTCCCTGGTTGTAAGGTGCCCTTGAACTCATCCTTGCCTGGATGGAAAGTATAGAGAGGGGTGCATGAACTAACTAACCTACTGTATTGTGCTACCCACTTTTGCCTCTGGCCCCTACCATCACTGGCATGTGGCCCCTGGAAAGTTACCCCAAAGAGTAAGCAGCCCTCTGGATGAAAGGTTCATCAGCTGAGCTGGGATAGCTCAGCTGGTAGAGCATAAGACTCTTAATCTCAGGGTCGTGGGTTGGAGCCCCACATTGGGCAAAAGATTCCTGTGTTGCATGGGGTTGGACTAGATGACCCTTGGGGTCCCTTCAAACTCTACAATTGAAAGTGCTGGTTTTGACCTATAAAGCCTTAAATGGCTCAGGACCGCAATAACTCAAGGACTGCCTCTTTCCATATGAACCTACCTGGACACTGAGATCATCTTTGGAGGCCCTTCTTTATGTGCCTCCTCCTCGAGAGGTCCAGAGGCTGGCAACACGAGAACGGGGCCTTCTCTGCAGTGGCTCCCCGTCTGTGAAATGCTGTCCTCAGGAAATTCGCCTGGCGCCTTCATTATATACCTTTAGGCGCTAGGTAAAAACGTTCCTTTTTAACCAGTTTTTTGGTAGTCCTGATGAGCATCCCATACCCATTTTAAAATGTGGCTTTTGGGGGGGGTATTATTGGGTTATTGATTTTATTTTTATTTTATATACTGTGATTTTTTTATGTGAAACCACCCTGAGACCTCATATATTCCAGCTGCTGTCTCCTTAAACAGCTGGGGGAAACTGTTGCTATCAAGCCTTGCAAAGTCCCACGCTACCACAACGACAAGGACTGTAGGGCATTCCGTGAAATAAAAGGAATTTATTTAACTTAAAAAGATAAAACTAACAAAGGACATTTACTTTCTTTTCATATATATATATACTTTGCAGCTTGCACTTAAAATTGCCTTTAGACAAAGGTGCATTTTACTCCATCTCATTCATATATATATATATATATATTTCTCATATATATATATATATATATATATATATATATATATATATATATATATTTCTGATTTAGAATACAGCACAGAAACATAAATTCTCACTGGAGGGGGGGAAAATACAGTTTGTTAAACATTTAAATACACAGACATCAGCTCCATTATATCTTCGTAAAGAACGTGTCTCGACAGAGAAAAATACATCTAGGTATGACAAACAATAGCTGGTATATTACAAGCAAACAATATTGACCTCTGCATAGTTTATACAATATGCCGCGGAAACAGTTCAAGATTACCAATTTTTTCAACTATTTACTAGCTGGCCACATGTAAGCCTGACATTCATCTGAAATGTGGCATGGGTCTATATCAGTAGTTTCTTCTACAGCTTCACTTTAAGAAAGATCAATCTGTTTGGTTTTTCCCCCTTCCTTCTCTCGTGTTTTTTTCCCCCTACGTAAAAATAAAACTCAGAACTCAAAAAGATGACTAGAAAGAGGTTTCCTCTTCACAACAAACACTTAGTGCTCACAAATTACATTCCTAACGCAAAAGGCAGGACTCGAAATAATGGTGGGGGGGGGGAGGAGGAATAAGGAGTCCAAAGGTGGAATCTGATATGAGGAAAATCGCGGCGCCTCGGATGAAAACAGAGACCTGTGTTGCATTCTCTCCCACCCTCACCTCTCAGTAGTGACTTGAACTGATGTCATAACGTGGCTTGGTTTTCTGCCCTGTCTGGCCAATGGTATGGATTGAAATGTGGAGAAATGCGCCAAATAATATCGGGACAGTGCTCAGCTGTACCAAACGTTAGGAAAGGGAGAGGGGAGAATGCCACAGGGCCTCCGTTTTGGTGAGCGTCCCGGTTTGTTTCAAAACGTCTTCAGCGCAAACGACACAGAAAATCAAAAGTGGCATACAATTCCAAGGAAAATCCCACAGGTTCCGAGAAATGTTATTCTGTGCAATTTACAGTGCTCCAACGGTGCATTGATGCTAATTTGGGAAGGGGGAAATATAATAGGGGAGTCTCAGCGTCAAATAATATACACATCAGCCCACAGTACATTCCCCATTGCACACAGCTTCACGGATTGTGTGGTAGTCATTTTCATAGTGGCATGACCCAAAATAATAATAATAAATAATAATAATAATAATAATAATAATAATAATTAATAACAACGACATCAACAATGTAAAATCACGCTCACTTCGAATACCCTTCATTATAGCAAATCATTTTCAAAATTGGAGGGAGGGGGGGTCGCAGACATGCTTCAACTTAGCGGCAACGATTTGGAAGAGAATATCCTGAAAAGTACATCAAAAATAGCTGACTTTTAGGGATTTTGCTGCAACTGCAGGAGAATAAGCATCTTTTTGCTTACTTTAAGTAAACAAGGCTGATGGGTCAACAGAGCACAAGCCCATCGGTCACTGTGCAAGGGACGTCGGCGCCCATACAGTGCATGCATTTCCACCCCATCAATTCATAAACGCAGTGCTTTAAACGAGGGGGGGGGGAGAATAAAGGTGGAGGGTCGAAACATCGCTCTTCCTCTTAACTCAACTGTATAGCAACTAAAGGCTGCAATAATTAACTTTCGATTATGAAGTGTGGCGACACCCCTTCTCAAATGCTCGCTACACCACAGTACCCGGTCCCAGCCACGTTTCTCGGAAAGGGAGCGTCGGCAAAGTCTACAGAACGTCGCAGAGGCCCGACGGGATGCTGAAAGCATTGGGTAGAACTCGCATCTTCAGGGTACCATCCGCTCCACAGGAGAAGATGCGGTTGCCTTGCGCCATTTCAATCTGCATGACTCCAGTGCTGAGGTTTCGAAAGATGGACTGCTTGGCATGTTCGTGCTTAAAGGAGTGGATCAGACCGTAGCCTGCCAGCCTCCACACCTGCAGGAAGAGGGGGGGGGGGACAAGGACCTTGTCAGTCGATTTTGGGGACCCAGGTGATCGCATTTTCCACCTCTAACGGTGGCAGAGCTCGTGTTTCATATGCAGGTCAAATACCAGGTAAAAGGTGATGGTAAAGGTATGTCTCCCTGAGACCTTGGAAAGGTAAAGGTCCCCTAGATGGTTTAAGTCCAGTCAAAGGTGACTATGGGATTGCGGCACTCATCTCGCTTTCAGGCCAAGGGAGCCGGTGTTTGTCCACAGACAGCTTTTGGGTCATGTGGCCAGCATGACTAAACCACGCATGGCGCAATGGGACACTGTGCCACAGCGCTACCTATTTATCTACTTGCAGTGGCGTGCTTTCGAACTGCTAGGTTGGCAGGAGCTGGGACAGAGCAACGGGAGCTCACCCCGTCGCAGGGATTCGAACCACTGACCTTCTGATCGGCAAGCCCAAGAGGCCCAGTGGTTTAGACCACAGCTGCTAGGTAAGAGAGACAATATTGGGCCTGGGTGTACAAATGCTCTAGACCAGGTTTAAGTCAGTTTTCTAGGCTCGAATCCTAGGACCAGATCCTCAGAAGGTCCCTATCCTAGGACTGAACCCTTATAATGTGGGGCAAGACCCCCGGGATAGGGGCATGTTCAAGCACACATAAATGCTGGGTCTTAGACAGCACATAAGCACAGCAGAGCCATCATGGCTGGTAGGCACGGACAGGCTTGGCCTCCATGAATTTGCCTAATCCTCTTTCTTACTTTTTAATTTTATTTACTGGTATACTTTTCAGGTTATAAAATTCCACTAATTTCACAATCATTTTAACCTTTCAAAACTTGTCTTCCTTCCCCTCTTTCTGCGGTTCCTTACATTTATTTTTAATATCTTCTGGATATCCAAATTAACTTAATGTGCTCATTTATTCATCTCCTTTAAATATATACTCTTAAAAAATTGCAGGTTATTACAATAATCCTGCCAATGTTCTTATCTGCATACAATTGATCTTTAAATTTTCAATAAACTATTTCCATTCTTTTAATAAATAAGTTTGTTATCTTGATTTCTTATTCTTCCGGTAAGTTACCTGCCTAATCCTCTTTCAAAGTCTCCGAGTTGGTGGCCGACCCTGCTTCTGTGGCAGTGAGTTCCATAGTTTAACTATGCACTGCGTGAAGAAGTACTTCTTTTTGTCTGACCAGAGTATTCATAGTATCGTAGAGTTTGAAAGGGACTCCAAGGATCATCTAGTCCAACCCCTGCAATACAGGAATCTTTTCGCCTAGTGTGGGGCTCCAATGCACGACCCTGAGATTACGAGTCTCATGTTCTACCGACAGAGCTATCCGGGTGAAGGTGGTGGATGGAAGTCACTGCATGCAGCTCAATTTTGAGGAGCGGAGCAGTCAGCCCTGCAGAGTGGGACAACACCTGGACCATTTTTCTACGCAGTGTGCACAATATGTCTTTTGCCAGCCTGTATCAGAGGTTACAGAGCACAAGTTCACCTGAACTTCCGCTTACCTTCACATTGCCTTCTGCGGAGCCCGTGCAAAAGCACTCTTCGGAAGAGTCGAGGCGAGCGCCTTGATCGAAGAGTCATGGGCTTGGAAGGTGTGCAGGGCCTGCCTCTGCCGGATGTCGAAGATGGAGATGTGGCCTTTCTGCCTCCCGAAATCAGCAGCTGGTGCTTGGGTGCGTACTGTAGCACGGTAGCACCGTGATCGTGACAAGTGAAGGCTGAGCGAGGAAACAAACGACCAAGCAAGTTTTAAGTAAATGGTTATTATAACCTCATGCTATAGGATATACAGGTATGACAGCTGGCAAGCGGTGGCTGGTAGAGGGCAGCTGCGATTGGTGGGGCAGTGCCCCATTTGCCTTAATGGACCAGCCTCCACTGCTGTACCTGGCATGACTGGCAGCAGCAAACATCTGGGCACATCCAACAAAAATATGAGCTTGTGGAGCACATGATCACTAGCAAAAGGGCAGTGCGCACCACCGTCCACAAGGACTAAGCAGAGACTCCTAACCATAACTTCCAGGAATACAGGAACGCATCTCAAATCACTTGCACATCACAGAGTTAATACAAAGATGTATTGCAATGAACCTACCATGTATGAGGCTGTTGGACGGTGACACTAAGGTGTCCCACAAACACACGTTTCTGGAAAGAAGAAAAGACACGCAAAAATAAAATTAATATTGCTTATTCTCCAAGTGTACCGATCACTCTTCCTCCCATTTTTTGGCCTTTGGACAGACCTGTTGTCATGGACTGCCCAGAGGTGGCTACTAGACTCGAAGAGGTAATGAATGCGAAGTCACTTGTGGTTTTGCCGTGGCACTGCCAGCTCTGAAAAAGAAAACAGAAGGGACACAGAAATGAGGGTTCTGCAACATCATCATCACAAGCAAAACAGTCGGGAACACAAACGTTATAGCTACAGATTAACAGCCTAATGGCAGCTTGAAAACGAACAGGAAAGGGAACTAAGCAAGCAATTAACCCTCTCATTTATAACTGCCATTTCTCTTTCTGCAATTGCTGAGAAGATGATTAAACAGTAATGAAAATGTGAAAGTCTTAAAGGACATTGCACTCATAAATTAAGGTTTCCTGTGCCTTCCAAAGTTCAAAAAACCAAACCATGCTTAACCATCTAGTACAGGCGGGGCCACATCCCAAGAAACGTGGGTTTGCTTGTTTGTTTGAAACACTTTGAAACCACTGTCAGGGTTGTTACGACTACTCCTGAGTAACGACCTTCCACATGCTTGTCTTTCAAAAGTCTTTATTGGTGCACATTATTTACAGTGTAACGAGCTGCTGGGTTCATGTCTCCTTAATCAGAATCCCGGCACTGCCCCTTTTCGCGACTTTGACCAACATAAAAGACTCGGGACAGTGAATCTCCTCCCCCTTTCTCCTCCTCCTCAATTGGGGGGAAGGGTCTACGGTCTGCCTTCTGCCTGTCCACCCTTCCGCCTCTCTCTCTTCCTGCCTGTGGAGCAGTGGCTCTCCAATGCTGCCAGAGCCCTGGCACTCCTTCCTCGTCTCCTGACTCACCCCTTCAGACCCCGCGCTTTCATGACTGCTTGGAGACGGGCTGCTTCTGATGAGGGGGGGGGGGTTTCTCTGTAACCTCTCCCCCTTACAACCACCATTCATCGTGATGGATTCTAGGGCGATGTACAACAATATAAATAGAACAGAATATAACATCACAACTGGCATGCTTCCTTAAGAGAGTAAAATGGAGGGCCAACAGAACACTTAAACTGTAAAACCTATGAAGTGAGAGGCACCAGAAGAGAAATATAAACACTGGGCGAATACAAATGTCTTGATCCGATACTGTAAATGTCGTTTCTTTGGGAGGGTGTTCCAAAGAGTGCGAGCGCACCCGCACCCAAAAGGCTTCCCTCTTTCTATTTGCTCTATATTTATAGTTGCTCTATATAATTTTATATTTTAACATTTCTTTAAGGAGCTCAAGGTGTACAGAGTTCCCCTTGTCCCCATTTTATCCTCACAACAACAACACCCGGAAGAATCTGAAGAAGTGTGCATGCACACGGAAAGCTCATACCAATGACAAACTTAGTTGGTCTCCTAGGTGCTACTGGACATTGTTTTAAAATTTTTAAAATATATTTTGCCTGCACCAGACCAACATGGCTACCTACCTGAATCTATTCCCTTAGGAAGGTCCATGTCACCTCTGGGAATCAGAGCTCAAAAATCAAGTTTAAATCTGCATGCATTTCACACTGCCCTTTACAGAGGTTGCTCTCCAGGTGCTGCAGGACTTGCAACTTCCACCAGCCCCAGACGATGGTCAGGAATGAAACGATCCAACATTTGGAGGCCACTAGGTTGGGGAAAGACTGCTGACGCTACACCGAAGAGCCAATTCAAAACTTGCAACCAAACTGACTTCTTGGATTTCCTAGTTTGGAGTTTTCCTAAAACTGGGGAGTGGGACCAGAAATGAGGTCGCTCAAAATAAAAAATTGACTTGATTTACTTACCAGATAAGGTTTAGGATTAGTTGCAGTTTGGTTTACTTGCCAGATACTAAGAATCCCCTCCATCAGCACACACACACTGCAAGAGACAGATGCCACTCATTTCATAACTGTCTTCATGATTTTTATGAAAACGTGTCAAGAGCAGCTATTTTCCAGTAACCAGGGCCTAATCTTGCTACTGTTCTTCCAGGCTACTGTCATGGAGTAGTTGGGCGCAGAGGAATGGTGGGAGGAGCCAGCTGGGGAACCACCAAGGGAAGAAGGCTCAGAGACTGAGGAGTGGTGGTAGGACAGCAATGAGTGGTCAGAGGGAGAAGACTGGGAAGAGGAGGTGTTGGAAGCTGAAGGGTAACAGGGCTTAGTGAGCGGGGGGAGCCTGTGGCAGAGAGAAGCTGAAGCCGGAGAGGAGGGAGGCCAACAGGCAGAGACGATTCAGATTTGTGAAGTGTCACAGGTGTCTCCCTGTCCTACCTGCGACAAACTCCCCTCCCCACTTGTCTCCCAGAACCAGAAGAGCATAAAAAGGGCAGAGGAGAGGTTGACTTCGTGCAGATGCAGTCTCTGATTGATTGGAGGAATCCCTGGAAAGAGGGGATTTAGGCAGATGTGGGGAGGTGGGGCCCTTCAGTCTCAGAACTGATCCATGGGGCAAGACCTACTGGGGCTGAGGTGCTGTGCTCATTGGGGCCTGACACTCCGCCCATCTGTGCAGATCTATTTTTGCTAATAAAGAGTTATGCACAGTGTGATTCGCTGCTGGCTCACTTTGGACAGCTATGCACTTAACGTTTTGTTAAATTTCAGTGGCAACTTTTTGCAGCTTTTATATGGGATAGTTTATTAGAAACCAGGAACCATCACTCTAAGCCAGAGATGGGGACACCTGTGGCCCTTCGGGTGTTGGTGAGACTACAACTCCCAGCATCCAATGACATTGGATGGCCAGAGATGCCTCATCCCATAGAGTCTGAGCTTGCAGAAGGCAGTTCCCTATTTCCTTTGATCATAGCTCTGTGGTCAGCACATTTTGTGCTCGTTCTCTTCTTTAGAAAATGCTTGTGACCAAAGTTTTGCAATGCAGTTTTCAAGAATGCTCGCATAAACTCTTAACACAGCTTGTTGCTGTATTTATGCTTCTTCCATTTGACATATTTTACCTCTACTGGTGTGACTGGTCCTATTCTAATGACTGCAGAACGCTGTCATTTAATAAAAGGATCTGCAGAACAATAAACAGTCCAGTCCTGCGAAGCCCCAGGGAGTTCAATGGGCCTTAATCCCAGGTAAGCAGGCATAGGCCAGAAGAAGCCTGTGTGCTGATTCAGAAGTACAGATGGGACCACTCACCTTATTGCCCTGAGAATTAAAATACAATCTAGTAACCCGTGCATTGCCTGCTTGTCGGAAGCACACCAACTGTTGCGGCCTTGTCCATTCAAACATCCGGACGCTACCATCCTGGGCTCCTGTAAGGTCTGAGAAACACACCCACAAGAGACCAAGTTAACACTTCACTAAATGAAAGAAGAAAATGTGATAGTTTGCAATTAGGTAAAGGGGCCCCTGACCATCAGGTCCAGTCGTGTCCGACTCTGGGGTTGCGGCGCTCATCTCGCTCTATAGGCCGAGGGAGCTGGCGTTTGTCCGCAGACAGCTTCCGGGTCATGTGGCCAGCATGACAAAGCTGCTTCTGGCAAACCAGAGCAGCGCACGGAAACGCCGTTTACCTTCCCGCCGGAGCAGTCCCTATTTATCTACTTGCACTTTGATGTGCTTTCGAACTGCTAGGTGGGCAGGAGCTGGGACCGAGCAACGGGAACTCACCCCGTTGCAGGGATTCGAACCGCCGACCTTCTGATCAGCAAGCCCTAGGCTCAGTGGTTACCCCACAGAGCCACCTGGGTCCCTTAGTTTGCAATTACTATACCCCTATTTCCTGCTCCTATAAAATCTGCTCCAACTACTTGCTTTCAGTTTCATACTTTTTATCCCCAACCTTCAATTTGCTTTAAAAAAAAAAGTCAGCAGGAAATATCATATGCATTTCTGCACACAATTCTCCTAAGAAATCCATTTTTTGGTAAGCAAATCTGCCAAATATTCATGGTTTTGAAAGCAATTAACCCTAAAATACAAAAATACCGTATCTTACTTTTGATGATATACACATTTTTGTGTATACTTTGCCCCCCACCTGCACAACTTTTGTATTCCTTTTTCGGCTGGAGAACTGCGCAGCAAGATTGGGGGAAGGAAATCAAAAGATGGCTGCCTCTCAGTTTGTTTGCTGGTCCAGGAATTGCAGATTAGTTAAGGCTCCCACGGAAATGCAAACATATTACATTTCTCCTCCACCCCTGCTATTTCTCCCGCAGTTAGAACTGCTGCACAGAAATTACTCACAATACTGATGGAATGGATGGGAGGTCATTCTCTTAACGTTATTCAAATTCCGCTTGATGAGCTTCATGCAAAAGAAATTGAAATCATAATCAATCCACTTTTTCTACAAGTCTGGACAATAAAACATAGGCAAGAGTAAGAGATTGTATGGGTTCTGGCATCTTTTCCTATTCAGGTGTCCTAACCCTCCCTGCACTTATTTGGAAACATGTCTCAGTGAACTTGGTGCAATTTATATCTGAGTGGATAAGATTGGGCTCTGTGAACCAGCGCATCAGAGCAAAATCTCACATTTGAGCTTGTAGGCTGTATGTTTCTGCATGTTATGGGTGCAGGTTCAAAACTACCATAAAGGTAAAGGTAAAGGGACCCCTGACCAAATAGGTCCAGTCATGACCGACTCTGGGGTTGCGCGCTCATCTCGCGTTATTGGCCGAGGGAGCCGGCGTACAGCTTCCAGGTCATGTGGCCAGCATGACAAAGCCACTTCTGGCGAACCAGAGCAGCACACGGAAATGCCGTTTACCTTCCCGCTTGGAGCGGTACCTATTTATCTACTTGCACTTTGACGTGCTTTCAAACTGCTAGGTTGGCAGGAGCTGGGACCAAGCAATGGGAGCTCACCCCGTCGCAGGGATTCGAACCGCCGACCTTCTGATCAGCAAGCCCTAGGCTCAGTGGTTTAGCCCATAGCACCACCTGCACCCCATTCCATGTGTGTCAGCTATTGCCATGTAGTCATCCCTTTATGCATGAGAGCTTATCATGTGGATAAAGCTGTTTTATTTGTGTCATCTCGGAAATGTAAAGAGAAAGAAGGTTCTTTTTATCATATGTGGTGGTCCTGTAGTAAGCTTAAAACTTACTGGGAAATTATATATAATGAACTGAAAAGATTGTTCAAAATAACCTTTGTAAAAAAAAAAAATCAGCAGCTTTTCTTTTGGGAATTATAGGGACAGAACTACCTAAACTATATAGAAATTTATTTATGTATGCTACTACAGCAGCAAGAATGCTACTCTCCCCAAAATGGAAAGAAGCAGAAGTCCCAGCAGTGGAAGAATGGATACAAAAACTTGTGGAATATGCAGAAATGGCAAAACTTACCGGAAGAATAAGAAAGCAAGATAACAAACTTTTTATAAAAGAATGGAAATGGTATATTGAATATTTACAGATAAATTGTAGACAGATAAAAACATTGGCATGATTACTGTAATAACCTGCAGTTTCATAAGAGTATATATTTAAAGTAGATTACTAAATGAATTTGGATATGCAGAAGATATTAAAAAACAAATTTAAGGAACCGCAGAGAGGGGGAAGGAAGTCAAACTTTGAATTGTTAAAATGATTGTAAAACTAATGAAATGCATAAGCCTGAAAAGTATAAATAAAAACTTTTTTTTAAAAAATGTTCCACCTCATATCTTTTTTATTTTTTTTGGCGGCGGGGGATGTCTGTGTGTGTGTGTTGGGGGGGGGGAGGGGGCATTTGCAGTGTTGTGAAGAAAGCTGCTTGACCAAAAGCTGAGTTGCTGCACATGGTTATTTTGACAAAGGGAGCAATTTCCAAGCAGCCTTCGTGCCCTGGTTGTGCAAAGCATGGTTCGTCGGCCCTAACTTCTTAGCAGCAAAGGTCTTAAAAATAAAATAAAATAACACGCTGTACATTTTAGCCTGCGCACAGTGGTGCAGTTCCACCTCCAAACATTATTGGCACATTCTGCTATGGGAAAGAAAATGCAAACTGCATTAAGCATCCTGGTGGTAAAATAGCACGTGGTTATTCTGTGATCGGGACAGCCTTTATGATGGGGTAAAACTTGCAATTATTTTGGCATTTGTTGCCATCTAGTGGCCATTGCACCATCTCATCTTTTACGGAAATCAGAGGGGGACGATGACGACAAAGGGCTGTATCCAAAGCTCCCTGTCTGCTACCACACTAGGAGACAGATAGAATAATAGAACTGTAGAACTGGAAGGTACACCGAGGGTCATCTAGTCCAACCCCCTGTAATACAGGAATCTCAACTAATCATCCATGACAGGTGGCCATGACAAGTGAGTTTTAATTGTTGAGCAACAGAGAAATCCAGTGCAGAAACTCAGGCAACAGATTGCACTACTATTGTGCAAACAAATTATCAGCTACCTGCTTAGGTAGGTAAAAAGTCAAATGACCCCTCGACGGTTCAGCCCAGTCAAAGGCGACAATGGGGTTGCTGCGCTCATCTCACTTTCAGGCCGAGGGAGCTGGCGTTTGTCCACAGACAGCTTTCCGGGTCATGTGGCCAGCAGGACTAAACCACTTCTGGCGAAACCAGAGCAGCGCACGGAAACGCCGTTTACCTTCCCACCGGTGCGGTACCTATTTATCTGCTTGCACTTTGACGCCCTTTCGAACTGCTAGGTTGGCAGGAGCTGGGACAGAGCAACGGGAGCTCACGCTGTTGCTGGGATTCAAACTTCCGACCTTCCGATCAGCAAGCCCAAGAGGCTCAGTGGTTCAGACCACAGCGCCACCCGTGTCTCTACCTGCTTATGCCAGAGCAAAGTTCCACAATGGTTGCTATGCATGGTGACTATGCTTTGCCTCCCCTGTTGGAGGCTGAATGCAGGGAGGGGAGAGGGCTCTTGTGTTTGTGTCCTTCTTGCAGGTTTCCCCACAGGAACCTGCTTAGCCACTGTCCAAACAGGATGCTGGACTAGACTGGCCACTGGCCTGACCCGGCAGTCTCTTCTCACGTTCTTAAACTGGCTTTAACTTAGAGCTGCAATGAGTGCAACCCAGGCTTGTTTGAAAACCTGTGGTGTGGCGGATCAGACCAGCCACGTGGAGATGCAGTCACTTACCACGCCAGCTCCAGTACTTGTTTGCCCGCTGCCCAACCATGGCATAGACGCAGCTGACGAAGAAGAAGAGGCAGGCTGCATCTGAGCCACCGCAAAGGACGCCGTGCTCGACTGCGTGAGTGTCGTGGTGGAGCCACGGAAGTCAAGGTCATCCGAACTGAAAAGGTGGAAAAACAGAGCATTAAGATCTAGCTACTTTGTCTGCAGAGAAATTTGTGCGACATTGGCCGCCGCGCCTACGCTTTTCACAACGGATAATGCTGTATATCTGCGGGGCAATCCTACCATTCATTCACAGTCGGGGTTGGGAGCGGGGAGATGCACAGGCAGAACAACTGCCATAGGCAGTTACTACAGGCAAGACAGTAGGTAGTGTTGGAAAGGTTCTTCCTTCTTCCTCCCATTATCAGTATGAAGTAATCTAGGAAGCTTACTTATGCAATAGCTCTGTATTACCCACACTAATTGACAGCAGTTTTCCAGGGTTTCAGACTAGGGACATTTCCACCGCTAATGGGAGATGGTGGGTATTGAACCTGAGACCTGAGCATTCAGACTCCAGATTCAGATCTTACGGCGAAGTAGAGCTGCCTGTCATCAGTGTACTCGGTGACTATCCCAAAACGCCTTATGACTGCTCCCCATAGCTGCCAAGTTTTCCCTTTTCTCGCGAGGAAGCCTATTCAGCATAAGGGAAAATCCCTTAAAAAAAGGGATAACTTGGCAGCTATGCTGCTCCCAATGGTTTCATATAAATGTTAAATAGCACTAGGGAGAGGATAATATGCTGAGGAATCCCATAGAACAGGGGTGTCCAACAGGTCGATCGCGATCTACTGGTAGATCATGGTCGATCTCTGGCTCCCTTTCCTGAGCGTCACTAAAACTGACTCCTGCCTCACCCCCTCACCCCACCCTCCATTGTTGTATGACCTCTGGATGGGAAGACGGAGCTTTCTCTGTGCTGCTGTTTAGATCCATAGCGATCTTTTTGTGAGTGATGTTACCCTTTTGTCCCTTGCTTTTCACCCCCCCCCAAAAAAAACCGGAACTCCCCCCCAAAGCTTTTTTTTTAACCCCCTAAAAAAGTGGCTTTTCTCCTCCTCCCTAAGCTCAACCAGTGTCACACAGTGCCTCTAATTGTCAACCCAATTTGTAGTGGATCTAGAGAATCTGTCTCTTCCAGGAACACCTGAAGTTGCCTGTAACCAAATAAAACGCTGGAGGATACAGGCAGGGTACGGAAGAGACGCACTGCTTGTGTGCCTTCCTAATCCTAACCCCCATCAACTGCTTTTGATCAGGAAAACGAAAGATCAGGAGTAGCTGGGCCTATAGATCAGGGTCGTGGAGGCACACAGGTCACATGGAAACCTGCTCATCCACAGAAGTTCAAAATACAGTATATACAGTCCGCTCTCAAGTTATGCAGAACAACAGGAGGCATCGCCGCCCCCCCCCCCGCCAAAGCGGGTCCATAAAGAGCCTCTGTGAATAATGCAGTCTTGCCAGTGCATTCGGCACCAGCTACCACTTCAGTATCAGACACAACAGCATATTTAAGGTATTTATTATGCATTCAACTCTCCAGTTAAATAGAGCTGCAAGGCATGAGTAGCCAACCTTTTAGATTCTCGGTCAAACTCCTCTCCAATCCATATGTAAGACTGAGCAGCCAGGAGGGCTGTGACATCAAGTTCCTGAACGTCGTGCGTAGAAGCTAACACTATCTCGTTGATGTTTGCCTGCACAGCACCAAAGAGAAAAGTGAGAGGCTTTAAGTCCCAGGCCCTGCGGCAAGCTTCACAAGGACATTTGACAAGCAGTAACTTTACTTAATTACGTTTATTTGTTGCACTTGCATCCCACATACTTGGTTCTTCACCCACATCGGCACCCAATTAATCCCCACAATAACCCTGCCAGGTAGGTTAGGCTAAGAGGCGATGACCCCTGTGAGCTTCATGGCCAAATGGGGATTTGAACCCTGGTCTCCCAGGTCTTAGTCTGACACTGAACCACTACACCACACTGTGACATATAATTCTTATTATTCAAAAAGTGAACTATTCACATGGAGGAATTAACTTGATCTAAACAAGTTTCCAAAGAACATGTTTTTATTACCAAAAACCGATATTAGTCAGGTTCAGAGCAGGTAGTAGCCCAAAACACCATCCCGAAAAATCGCAACCACTCCGAGCAGCTACTGAGCAGTCGCATTCAGGGAGAAATTCCACAACTGTTGACTGAGCACTACCCAGTGTATTTTCTGTTTAGATAAACTTTCCTGTTTAGATAACCTCTCTATTGTCACCAGCTGACCATGTACATTCTGATTTTAATTTCAAAAATGTGTATGTCACAATATATATTTATATATTGTATATGAGGCCCCTAGAACCATAAGAAATGCAAAAAATTAACTGTTGAATAACTCATTATTGAATTGCCCCCCCCCCAAAAAATCAAATTGCCCCCTTGTGGGGCGTGTGCCCCACGTTGGGAACCATGGTTTTAAAGGGAGGTCAGGAGAGGAAAGCTTTACCTTATTGACTGCAAAGGCCATGATCATATCCGACTCCTTGTGTATAATTTTTGCTCTTCCTCCAGGGTAGCCGAGCTCTGCTTCGACCTACGAAACATTAAAGTGGGTTTTTTTAAAAAAAACAAACAGGTTCACTGAACTGTTTTGCAGTGGTATGAATCAACTGAATAGACAAGACGCAAAAGAAGCATGCAGAAGAAGTTGAATAGCTGTGTGGTTTTGGCAAAAACTCGTCTTTGGACTTCCATGTACTCTCCAGAGCATTCCAGGAGCCAAAAGATGTTATGTTTCCAATCCTGACACACAAAACCGGCGTGCAAGTGAGTGACCCAAGGTGTTATGCAGCATATCTCAGCATTAGTACACAGGTTTGGGTCCCGACAGAGAGATTGCACAGATCTGTGTTGTTATTGTCACTTTAGCAAGTGGGAGTAAGGAAAGGCAGCCCCAGAGAAGCTTCAAAAGTGCAGCGAAAGGTTCGGGAGGTGGGATACTACTACCTTGTGTTTGCAACCGTCCGCTACGCTGTGGTGAATGACCTGCTTCTCGCGATCTTCTACAGACTACACGGCACCACACAGTCACAAACACAAAACACATGCACAAACAAATACAAAAAAGGAGAAGAATGAAAACGTTCCAAGCTGGTGTTTTAAAACGATGCCAGCTAACCATTACACAAATGCTTTTAAGGGCCCGGGAGGGGGGGGCAAAACAAATTCACTTGGTAAGTGAATGCAAACACATATGGCATAGTAAGCAAATAACGATGAAATGAAATAAATGCGCGCGCACATAAGCTTCTCACTTGCAAGATTTTCTTACTAGCAAGAAGTTTTGTGGGAAAGAGGGAGGGAGGCAGACTTAACACAAGAAGCAGGGTGGGCTTGGTCCAGGTGAAATGTACCTGATTATTAAACCATAGCTTGGCAGCAGGGAATACTATGGGCTTGCACAATCCTTCTCCTCCACCCCCCCCCCACCTCAGAGAGACATTCTCCCTCTCCTCCTTCAGGCTTTGCAGCAAATGATCACACCTGCACTGACGTTTCCATTTATCAGGTGGCCTCAGTGGCCTGGAGATGCCTTGCATCAGCTTCGGCTGATGGTCCAGCTACGCCCCTATCTGGACAGGGATAGCCTAACTACTATTGTCTATAGCAAAATAAGAAAATTCCTTCAGTAGCACCTTAAAGACCAACTAAGTTTATATTTTGGTATGAGCTTTCGTGTGCATGCACACTTCTTCAGATACCTGGTATCTGAAGAAGTGTGCATGCACACGAAAGCTCATACCAAAATATAAACTTAGTTGGTCTTTAAGGTGCTACTGAAGGAATTTTCTTATTTTGCTTCGACTCAGACCAACACGGCTACCTACCTGTAAACAGTACTATTGTCTATACTCTGGTAACCTCAAGGTTAGATTACTCCAATGCGTTATATGTAGGGCTGCCTCTGAAGGAGGTTCAGAAACTTCAGCTGGTGCGGAATTCACCGGAGCAAGACGGTTTGAGCATATTGCTCCCATGGTATTTTGCGTTCTATCGCATTTGTACTTATTGATGTACAATGACGTGATATGATTTATATGAACGGGCAATACAAATATATATATATATATATATATATATATATATATATATATATATATATATATATGTCTCTCTCTGTGTGTATTTATGAATGAAAAATGAAAAACACAGTGCATAGTCAGGCTCACTTTAACACACCGCTAAAGCTAATTGAGGACAAAAAAACCCCAGTCATTATAACAAACATCAAACCAGCAAATGATTTCAAGGCAGAAGAAAACTCTTATAACTTCAATGAGTATCATTTGAGTCTTTCTTCTTTTGCATTACCTCACTTTGCTTTCTTTTCTTGGTGAACGTGTATCGGAGGAAAGTATCTTGCAGTAATTCCTGCTTCACCAGAAAATTCCACAGCCTTTTGGCTGGCTGTGCTGAATAATCTTTTGATCTGGGGGGAATGGGGGGGAGAAGGGTGTTACTGTAGAATTCTTTTTCTTTAAAAGAAAAAATGCAAGGAAGGATAAAACTGGAAGAAGATAAAAAGAGCCAAATAAAATACTAGAGGATACAGGAATGGTTTGGGAGAAACACATTGCTTCTGTGCCGTTCTAATCCTAAGGACCCACCAACTGCGTTTGATCTGGAAAATGAAAGATAGGGAGTGTCTTGGCCTATAGATTAGGTTCATGAAGGAACGCTGGTCACATGGAAAGCCTGCTCATTCACAAAAAGATCAAAGTGTATACAGTCTGTTCTCAAGTTTTGCAGAACACAAGAGGCATCTCCCCAAAGCGGGTCCACAAAGAGCCTCTGTGAATAATGCATTCTATGGATTCTTATCCCATTAAAAGCCCACGCAAAACCATAACAGAGGAAACTGCTGAAAGCAGGAAAGAAATCAACAAAGCACCACCATATACCACAACGTAAATAAAAAATAAAGGTCACAGACATTTCGAGCTTTATTCCATAATGGCTTTGGGGATTGCTATCGTCTAAGGAGAAATAAATAAGTACAACATCTGGAGGGCTATGAGTTCCCTATCCCTAATTGAGATTATCATGTCTGTTAATAAAACTGGTTCACTTTCTACTAGAGCCCACAGCACTACTTCCATGGGGGTGGGGGACCTACTTGAATGGTGTGTTTTCAGGGTCAACCATTGCTTTTATTCGGGCGGCAGCTGCTCCTGGTCCTATTCCCACTTCAGTGAAACAGGTATTGATATAATTGGGTGGTGGGCCTTCAAACTGGTCCATTCTTTCTTGAAGGATTTGTTCCCAATTTTCCAAATTTTTAATCACAGCGATACCCAGCGGCGAGGTGACTGGAAGATCTAAAACAGCAATGTAAAATTCAGCAACTATCCACAGAAAATTGTATGCATTGGCAACAACAACAACACCCACCCCCCCACCCCTCAGAAGGACTCGGGACAAAGGCCCGTGCACAGACCTGAATAAGACTTTGCATAAAACTTCCCTTGTCCTTGGATCTGGAAGCTGCTGTTAGTGCAGAATGTTGTAGCATGAGTGCTGTCAGGAGCGAGACCTTGTCAGCATGCAAGACCTGTGCTCAGCGATCTGTTCTGGCTGCTACCAGGTCAAGTTCAAGGTGTTACTGTAGTATATAAAGCCCTTAAGAACTTGGGAACAGCTTACCTTACCCCCATATATGCCCACCTGGGCGCTTCGATCGGCAGAAGTGCCACATAAAACCTGTTCTGCATTTGTAAGAACTTCATCTTATACTTTGGAACTCCCCGCCTACTGACATCAGGCAGGGTTCCTTCACTGCACTCCCTTTTGGCACCTGCTAAAAATATTCTTGTGTAGACCAGCCTACCCAGAAACGTAGAATGATTTTTTTATAAAAAAGTTATCTTGCTTGATGTTCTTCCTTTGCAATGACTCTTCAGGTGCCTTGCATGCCATTCATAGAAGAAAGGTGGTGCAGTCAAACCTCGGTTCTCAAACGGCTCCGTTTTCAAACCTTTTGGCTCCCGAACGCTTAAAAACCTGGAAGTAAATGCTCCGGGTTTTGAACATTCTTCGGAAGCCGAACGTCCAACATGGCTTCCGTTGGGAGTGCAAGAAGCTCTTGCAACCAGTCGGAAGCCGCACCTTGGTTGTCGAATGTTTAGGAAGCCGAACGGGCTTCCAGAACAGATTACGTTTGACTACTGAAGTTTGACTGTATATAAATGTTTTAATAAGTGAATACATCTGAAGTCAGCCCTGTTTAGGGAAGCTTTTGATATTTAATAGACTACTGTATTTTAATATTTTGTTGGAGGCTGCCCAGAGTGGCTGGGGAAACCCAGCCAGATGGGTGGGGTATAAATAACAAATTATTATTATTATTATTATTATTATTATTATTATTATTATTACAGTGGTGCCTCTCTAGACGAATTTAATTCGTTCCACGGATCTTTTCTTATAACGAAAAATTCGTCTAGCGAATCCCATAGGAATGCATTGAATTTTTTTTTTAATTTTTTTTTGCCCATAGGAACGCATTAATTGAATTTCAATGCATTCCTATGGGAAACCGCGATTCGCTAGACGAATATTTCATAAAACGAATTTGTCTAGCGAGGCAACCTCCACTAGAAAAAACCTTTCGTTAAGTGGAAATTTCGTTAAGCAGGGCATTCATTAAGCGAGGCACCACTGTATTATTATTATTATTATTATTATTATTATTATTATTATTATTATTACTATTATTATTATTATTATTACCACCACTGAATTCAATCACATTTAATTTTGAGTAAACGTGCTTCAGCTTGGACTTAGGATTTGCTTCTTCACGTAGAATTGTTTTCACAAAGCATGGAGCAACTCACCAGGTATTTCTAAACCAGCAATGGGGAAAAAGTTCTTAATATTGTTCAGAGCAAGTTTTACCATCGCCAAATGGATAAGGGCCCAGCTGCAGGGGGAAAAGGGAACAATTGTAATGTTATCAAGTGCAACACAAACTCTCTCTCTCTTTACAACAGCTGGTGTTTAGCACCACCCCTTCAACTGCATTTTAAATGTGTTCCACCAAAGAAGCTGGATCTGAAGGTGCTCAAGAACTGAGTGCTCAATTGCCAGAACATGGGGTTGCAGGATATTAAGTCAGATTTGGAATAGACCCACTGAAATGAATGAACCTAAGTTTGTTATGTGACATAATGTCAATGGGCCTACTCTCTGTAGGATTAGCACTGGATAGAACACATTGTTATATTTTAAGGTTCGCTTTTAACAAGCAAATCAAAGGTGATATCCAGCATTAATAATACTCAGAACATTCTACTCAGTTCAATGAGTCTACTCTAAAGTGCGATTAATATTGGACATCACCCTAAGCTAGAAAACTGTTTAATATAGTTTTAAAAAAATGTTTTATAAAAGCATGAAAACAACATCTGCTTTTGATACATCTCGGCAACTAAAACAAAAGAAAACCAGATTTTTAAAGAAACCAAGTTCCCCCCTTCTGGCACCACACCTAGAAATGAAGGCAGATTACCGATACACGCAATATAATATAACCCTTCAGATGTCTATCCCTTCAATAAATATGTCGCCACCCTGATAGATACAGTCGTATTTATGCTACCCTTTCTGCAGTTCCACCTTAGCATCTGATGAAGTGGATTGTTGACTAGAATACCGTATGCTCTTTTGTAAGAAAGTGCTTCTAAAATGTTAGTCCCTTTATTAAAATATAAATTAGTAAAAGGGACCCCCAGGAAATTTAGTTTATACCCAGTGCTTTTTTCTGGGGGGGATGCAGGGGTACGCATACCCCTAAACATTTTGTGAATTTAACGGGAGAAGAAACTACAATTTTTAAAATCTTTAGTTTCTTCTCTAGCACGGTGAATCGTCAGTTTCGTTGCTACCCCCGATGGCGGCCTCATTTCCTGTCACGTTGTTTCCTGAATCTCAGACGGAAGCGAGCATTTAATGTGTGAAGTAGGAGTTGGAATCTAGAATGGTGATTGGTCAGTTTTGTTGTTACAACCTCCAATGATGGCTTCCTTTCCTTTCCCGGTGTTTCCGGGAGGAATCGGAAAGATGTTAGCGCACACAACCTCATGCCAATGTCGAAGTTATTGTGAGCTGTCAGGTGTGCAATAGGAGGTAATGCACGTTCTTTGTACTTTTGTCCATTTGCTGCATTTATTTCTCCCAATTTGAGCTGTAAAATGGTGATTTTTCTAAGCCTTTTTTTAAAAAAGAAAAAGAAAAAAAGCACTGTTTTTATCAGAAGAGAAGCTGAAGATTCTGCCTGCATCCATTTCAGCCCCTGATGCTGCCTACCTGTAGGAGCTGGCATCCTTGTGCTCCAGGATTTGCATATCGGAGAGGAAAGCATCCTCATCCTCGTCTTCGCTGTGGATGCTCTCATCAGAATCATACATCACACCACTGTCTGAAAAAGGAAGGAATGGCTGTAAAGAGAGGACAAAGCGAGATATCAAGACATGTTTTACACGGCATCATTTTTTTCCACAGATGTTACTTCGATTCATAGGTGCAGGAAGAAGGCACAATCTTCATTATAGGAATCACGGGCCACAATGCTGAACTCGGAAGGAAGCATGCAGAGTGGACGTCATTGTGAATACCCCCCCCCCCAATCTACCACCAAGGGATGGCAGAGGATTGTGATCCAGGCTAGATTCTATGGCGAAACTGTTAGCATTCCGTAGCCGGGGGGGGGGGGGGCAGATGTGAGTCTGCCCCACGCAGCTAACAGAAGCCAGAGCACACCTGGACCTGTGAGTCCGGGAGTGCAGCAAATTGTGATTGCCTTCAGCTTGAAGAACAACACACAGGCAACAATAAGTAGTGTCTAACTACTTTATTATAGATGGCGAACCTATGACTCGTGTGTCAGACGTGACACGCAGAGCCCTCACTGCTGGCACGCGCCCCATTGGCCCATTCATGCTGTTGTTGTTGTTTCCCTCCCCCCATTTGTTCTCCCGCTCCTCCTACAGCTTATCTCCTGCTGTTAAAATCCGGATCCTTTTTTGTTGTTGTTGCTGGTAGCCAGAGATTGGTTTTTTAACCCTTTCTGTGCTGTTTTTTCTGGCACTTTGGCAGACTATGATTGGATGTAACAGCGTTCGTTTTTAACCCGTTCTGTGCTGGGGTTTTTTGGCGCTTTGGCAGGCTATGTCAGTGCTGCGTGTTAGTTCCAGCGAAGGTATTATTCGTCATTTATTTCTGTTCTCTTCCCCCCCAAAAAAGCGCAGCGGCTTTGGGGCATTCCCCCACCCCAAAAGCAAAGCAACTTTTGCATCCCCCCAAAAAACTCCAAAACTTTGGTCAGCAGCTCCCCCCAAAAAGCTCAACAACTCTGGGCACTTTGTGATAACTAAGGGGTTTTTGGTTTGGTTTGGTTAAATAATTAGTTTTTGGTTTATTAAATACAGTTATATATTACAATTATACATTTTTGTTATTGAAAGTATAAATATCGCGAAATTATGGTTTTTTTCTCGAAGTGACACACCACTTGAGTTATGCTCGGTTTTTTGGCGAATTTTGACACACCAAGCTCAAAAGGGTGCCCATCACTGTTATAGAGAGAGATGCAGCGTAGCGTCTGGCATCTTGCACAGCTGAAAGAGAAAGTGTACAGAGGACAGTGAAAAACATCACGTGAGCATAAGGAGATAAGGACTTCCTTTCTCCTGGGAACATACCCAGTAACATCATTAGCCTGGCTCAAACTGTGTAGCTCGCCAGTGTATAGTAATCCCAACAGAAACACCCCCCCCCAATCTGTCCTACCAAACCAGTCCTAGGGAGCAGGACATAGATCTGTGGTTCAGTCCACAGATCTATGAACCTTCCTGGGCTGGTTCCCCCCAAATGAGGAGACTGCTAAGAAGGAAGTTGAAAGGGAATGTTAAGAGGGGCAAATCCCCCCCCCCAAAAAAACCACAACGTTAGAAGCACGGATAGAAAGTGCAGTATGGATCAAGGAAGGTACCACCAGGGCCAAAAGGATCCCTGCACACTTCACACACGGTTACTGCTTCCTCCAGTAGTGCCCCCCCCCCCGGTTCTCATTTTTCAATGTTCCAGAAGGCCTCCCCGTTCTCCAGATAAACCTTCTGGGTACTCAGTTATCTACTGTGCAGTTAAGAGGGGACATGAAACCACACCTCAGTGAACTTCCCTGCGTTAACTTATCTTAATCCAAGCTAACGTGACCAAAGGAAGACGATGAGGGCCTCGGAGACCAAGAACAATGGGGAAAGTTTACATGTGTTCAACTTTGAAAGGTCCGGAGGGTGGCAACACAAGAGTGGGGCCTTCTCTGCAGTGGCTCCCAGTCTGTGGACTATTCTCTCAAGGGAAGTTCACCTGGTGCCTTCGTTATATTTTATTTTTATTATGTACCTTGTGGTTTTATATCTTTATTTTATTCTGTGAACTGCCCTGAGACCCCCAGGTATAGGGTGGTATGTAAATTAAATGAATGAATGAATGAATGTGTTGGGAATGTTTAACCTGGAGAAGAGGGAATTGAGAAGCAGTCTGATGGCAACCTTCATATATCTGAAGGACCATGAGGTACCTGATGTTGCCAACTGTTTTTCCTGTTGCTCTGGAGGGCAGGACACGAACCAGTGGGACTGAAGCAAATGAAATAAGTTCCTGACGGTTTACATTAATCATCAGTGAAACAGGCTGCCAGGGAAGGTGATGAATACTCCTTTGTTAAAAGATTTCCAAACAGAAGCTGGATGGCTACCTAGCAGGGGATGCCATAGGATGCTGGGTCTTCTGCATCGGTAGTGGGTTCAACTAGATGACCATTGAGGTACCTTCCTACTCTAGGACTCTGTAACCCCTGCTCCCCTTCAATTATTATTATTATTATTATTATTATTATTATTATTATTATTATTATTATTATTATTCCGCCCTATACTCAGAGGTCTCAGGGCAGTTCACAGAACAAAATTAAAATATAAAGTCACGAAATATATAATCAAAATAAAAACAACCCACTAACCAAAACCCCACATTTTAAAAGGGCATAGGGTTGTCAATCAAATATACATATACAGTTGTACCTCAGAAGTCAAATGGAATCTGTTCCGGAAGTCCATTTGACTTTCAAAAGGTTTGAAAACCGAAGAGTGGCTTCCGATTGGCTGCAGGAAGCTCCTGCAGCCAATTGGAAGCCGCGTCGAACGTTTGGGTTCCAAAGAACATTGGCAAACTGGAACACTCACTTCTGGGTTTGCGGCATTCGGAAGCCAAAATGTTCATCTCACAAGGCGTTCAACTTCCGAGGTACGACTGTATACACACACACATACATACATTTCACATATGGTTGCCATCAGAAATGATCCAAACCCCAGCAAATCAGATTTTCCAGCTGTTTGCAAGGAGCAAAGTTGCATAAATTATACTTTAGTTTAACTTCTTAAAGGTGATTATGGGCACTGCATATGAAATGGTGGCTTCATTTAAAGGGAAGGAGGGGAATTAGGCAATCTTAAGATAAATACAAATAATTACCTTTGCGACAAAATAGTCTAACATGCTGAGTTCCGGAGGGATGAATTTTTCTTTGTAGGACGGTCTTTCTGCAGGCACAGGTGGAGGGACAGCACTGTCTTTGACTGGCCTTCCCGGCACTAACATTCTCATGTTGAACCTGCGGCGATGCTTGTCCATTTCTTCCGAAGGAACTGGAGGGGCTGAACACAGAGGGTTTTTAATAGCTACAACTGTGGCCACGAACCGGCACTTTTAATCATGATGTGGGTGTGCATTTCAATCCTAATCAAAAGTGCACAAGTAATCAGAGTTGTTAGACTGAAAATATAAAACAAACGGTGATAAAGCTATTTGGTACCAAGACCATATCTTTAAAAAGGGGTGGGTGGGGTGGAGATAACTGTAATCTTCAGACAGATCCTATGCAAGTAGAAAACTACTTCATATGTGATGAGTAAAAATAGCAATGCATAAATTAATTCGATCAGAGGAGCCTCCTAGTTTTAGAACTGCATTTCCTTACAATGCTGCTTAGGTATTTGTTCAATGTTAACGTCATGCAGATAAAACTGGATTATTTTCCCCTCTCCAAAACCCTGGTCAAGCTGTACTGAAGATTACACTTATTTTCGAAATGAAGTGTGCTCACATTTTAAAAGTACAGATCTTCTCTCTAACACAGGTGGGGCTAGGAATTAAGACAGCTGGAAAATAGTCAACAGGCTGACTCATCTAACACTGGTCAAATATTGTCAAACATCAGTCAATTATTTTTTATTTTTTTTTAAATCAGCTTATCAGGAAAAGTACCAAAAAAAGGTTTACATCCTCAACGGTTTAGACATCTACTCTGATTACAAAAAATAAAATAAAAAAATGAAAGGGGGTGGGGAAGCATGTTACTGTGAAACATAAGGACAGATAATTTTGTTTTTAAAAATAATTCAATGGTTCATATTTGTGTGCTAACAAAAGTTTCTCTTCTATAGTGGTATTAAAGTCTAGGAACCTGCAGTGTTGTGGCAAACAGTTATAACATAGTTAAAGATGAAGTTACATTGAAATTAGCATAGCAATTGCAAAAGGAAAGGAAAAAAGTCAATAAAAAAGGTAAAAGGTAAAGGAACCCTGGATGGTTTAGTTCAGTCAAAGGGGACTATGGGGTGCAGAGCTCATCTTGCTTTTTAGGGAGCCAGCATTTGTCCACAGACAGCTTTCCGGGTCATGAGGCCAAATGCCAGAACGCACAGAAAGGCCGTTTACCTTCCCGCCACAGTGGTACCTATTTATCTACTTGCACTGGTGTGCTTTTGAACTGCTAGGTTGGCAAGAGCTGGGACAGGGCGATGGGAGCTCACCCTGTTGCGGGGATTCAAACCGCCGACCTTCTGATCGGCAAGCCCAAGAGCCTCAGTGGTTTAGACCACAGCGCCACCAGCATCCCTTCTGAATGCAATTAGGTAAGTAGCAAAGTCAATGCTTCTGCGACTCACCTATTCTGCCAAATTTACACTACTCTGTTCCATTTGAGACTTACATCTACCTGGATTTACAACTGACAGTCAATAGCTAAGGCTTACTTTGCCGCTTGGCCACAAGGCAATTCTTAAGATTCATTGAATATCTGACAATATTTGACCATGATGAAATAACGGGCAATCACTTGACTACCCATTCCTACACACAAGTAACGTCTGGCTACAGTGCACATCTTTACAGACCTTCATTAATGTCCTTTGTATCATCAGAAACTGGATCAGCTACTAGATTTAAAGAAATTTGTCTTCATTAGAAGGGAAAAGGGCATTGTGGAATGAGACAGGGAGGAGGATTGAAGAAATTAACTCTACAACCAGTTGTTTAAAATTAAATATATAGAGAGGGAAAGGGAGAGAGGGAGGAGAGAAGTCAACTAAAACAAAAGAAGTAGTTAGAGCTGAAATTTTCCAAGATCTGAAAATCTTCTAAAATAAAAATATAACACACACAAACAACATAATATATACACCCATTTCCGATTTCATAGCTACTTCCTTATTAATATTTTTAATAAATATTTTCATTTTTGTCAGGGTAGGAGTCAAACTATAATAGAAGTGGGAGGCCCGTTTTAAATAAAAATGTTCTAAAAGTATATATTCATTTTGAATACATCCCTCTTTAATGAATATTTCATATCATTTTTGTGAACTGCTCAGATATGTTTATTTTATTAAGTGGCATACAAATATTGGTAAATAAAGTAAGAGCTTGCAAGAGCAATAATAATAATAATAATAATATATTATTATTATTATTATTATTATTTATACCCCGCCCCAAATAAATTACAGTAATCTATTAAAGATTAAAAGCCTCCCTAAACAGGGCTGCCTTCAGATGTCTTCTAAAAGTCTGGTAGTTGTTTTCCTTTTCGACATCTGTTGGGAGGGCGTTCCACAGGGCAGGCGCCACCACCGAGAAGGCCCTCTGCCTGGTTCCCTGCAACTTGGCTTCTCGCAACGAGGGAACCGCCAGAAGGCCCTCGGTGCTGGACCTCAGTATCCGGGCAGAATGATGGGAGTGGAGATGCTCCTTCAGGTATAAAGGGTTTGTTGTCAAACTGCAAGCATAACTACTGCAGAAGCATGATCACAATGGGACAAATGAGAAATAAAAAAATAAGATCATGCATATAGAATCATAGAATCATAGAGTTGGAAGAGACCACAAGGGCCATCCAGTCCAACCCCCTGCCAAGCAGGAAACACCATCAAAGCATTCTTGACATATGCCTGTCAAGCCTCTGCTTAAAGACCTCCAAAGAAGGAGACTCCACCACACTCCTTGGTAGCAAATTCCACTGCCGAACAGCTCTTACTGTCATATAAACTTCACAACTCGCTCACTGCAGACACAGAAGTTAGGCATTGTGGTTTATCTGAATTTAACAGATTAGGAGACAGATTACTTTATTGGCAACCAAAGAGAGCAGGGGAGATAGCCCTTAGTATTTAAGTATAAAAAGAACTTGCATGTAACAGGCAGCACACCAAAAACTGATCCAAAACTAAGAAACACAGTTCAAATATTGGTCTCCATTATGATAAACCTGTATCATAAATCCCCAGTTATGAAGAAAAGAGGATAAAGGAGGAGAGCATCTTCCAAAAACAGGAAAGCGAAAAACAAAAATCCATGCCAAAAATATCCAGTTTGGAACATGTTTCTAATGGAAAACAAAACACGCACAACAATCAGCACCCAGATTTCTCTCACCATCCTTCTGGCATAGACGCTCTGAGTCACAGCCAGAAGCCATTTCATTGCTATTTGATAAAGCAACCTGGTGCGATGACTGGAGACTTTTTAAGGACACTACATTTTCTACGTTGGTGGTTAAGGACTGTGGTTTATCTGAATTGAACAGATTAGGAGACTGATTACTTGATTGTCTGCGGCAGCTTAGAGACTCAGAAGCGGTAAACAAATTGGAAAAGCATCTGCGTATATTCTGATAGCATATAAAACATGGATGTATATATCAATCACTAAACCAGCTCTTGCAAGAACATATATACTATATTTTTGCATGCAATTTGTCCCGTTTCCGTCAGGGAGAAAAACGGGCAAGGAGACAGACCAAAAGCTCACCCCCTGGAATCCTTACTTAGCATCTCCTGAGATTTTACCACTGGTTGCCCACGGACAGTCAAGCCTTTCCTTGTGGCCATAAGGACTATCGTAGCTGTCAACTTTCGGATTTGAAAATAAGGGATTAGCAGCAGCCTCACCTGTCCCGGGGACAGTCTACGGCAGGCATCCCCAAACTTCGGCCCTCCAGATGTTTTGGCCTACAACTCCCATGATCCCTAGCTAACAGGACCAGTGGTCAGGGAAGATGGGGAAGATGGGAATTGTAGCCCAAAACATCTGGAGGGCCGAAGTTTGGGGATGCCAGGTCTCTGGTATATCTAACAATCCAGGATAGCAGCGGGAAACGGCGCTGGAATAAGGGAATTTCCAGCCACAAAAGGGAGGGCCAAAACAAAAAACCAGAACCCTTCTGCACACAGGGCTGAGCTGAGAATAACTGCTGTCAAAGTGGGTTAAATGAAGTGAAAAATATATTGGGAAATGCTTATTTTACAGGAGTTTACATTTGATGAGTTACTGGTAGCTTGGCAGGTATTGTCAGTTTCTTCCCCCTAGAGCAGGCATGTCCAACAGGTAGCTCGTGATCTACCAGTAGATCATTGGACGTCTGCGGTAGATCACTGTTAGATCATTGGCTCCTCCCAAAGAAGCTGAACTACTGTGACTCCCCTAAAAAAAGCTCAACATTTTACCTCCTCCCTGAAAAAAACTCAACAACTTTGACCCGAACCCCCCCCCCCCAAAATGGGCCTTCCTCCTTCCTAATAAAAACTTCAACAACTTTGACCTGCCAGATCACTGCCAGTTTTTAACTCTGTGAGTAGATTGCAGTCTCTTGGGAGTTGGCCACCCCTGCCCTAGAGGATGCCAGCTAGTAAAATGGTATTAGATCACACTTTCTTATTTGGGATGCAACAGGAAACAGCAGCTTAAGTTAATCAGGATCAGAACGCTGAAACCAACATGCAAAGGGTATATCGGCAGGGCAAAGGTGGAATGTGCAGGCTTGGTGCTCATTCCTGCCTTGTTAAGCTTTAGTTCAGCAAGCCAGGAAGGTAGCATCCAAAGTGAGCTTGTGGAGCAGCCCCCTTTTCACAAATAAAGAAATGTATACAATCGACCCAGAAAACCATGCAGTCAAGGGGTCTCTGAAGCCCTTTCCCCATCATACTGGAAAGGGATGAGAAACCTGTGGCCCTCCTGATGTTCCTGGATTACAGCTCCCACCAACCCCAGTCAATGGCCATGCTGGCAGGGGTTGATGGGAGTTGGAGTCCTGCAAATATCCAGAGAGCTACACATTCTCCATCTCTGATGCAGGAGGATGCTTCAAGAACAGGCATCCCCAAACTGCGGCCCTCCAGATGTTTTGGCCTACAACTCCCATGATCCCTAGCTAACAGGATCAGTGGTCAGGGATGATGGGAATTGTAGACCAAAACATCTGGAGGGCCAGAGTTTGGGGATGCCTGTTCAAGAACATCAAATGCTTCCACAGTGACGTGAAGGAGCAAAATAGCCCCAAGATTAAAAGGAGTATAAGTAAAGTGTTTCAGATTCCAGGATCGCGCTTTGAGGTTTGTATTGTAACTCACAAAATTCTCATTCCCAACGCCCCCCCCCCCCCCCGGGCGATGTTTACAGTCTTCTAGGAGACACACTACCTGGAATATTTTCCGATTGCCGCCTTGGTTTGATCACAAGCTTTACTCCTCCTCCAAAGACAGCAGCCCACATTCGGTTATTCAAGGGATGGGCTGCTAGTCGAAACAATTCGTTGCAAGCGTTGGTAGCCAGAGCGTGTATCAGCAGGCTCAGGTAGACTGCTACAACAGCTTCACAAAGCAAGACATTTAGCTTTGGATGGTCCTCATCCTGGGCTGTATTTAAGAGGTTAATGAGTGAGCTCACACCTGCAAAAACAAAGATGAGAAGAGATGATGGGCACATTAGATTATGATGTGTGTGTCCATTCTCCCCGCTAAAATATGAGAAGCACCATCAGTATTGGCACACCACCGGCTCTTGAAGGCACACCTGTTTAGACAAGCTCCCTTCTGGTCTCCTGACTGGAATCTCCTGTTTTAACTACTTGCTTAATTATACATTTGAATAGTGGGTGCTTATTTTAATGTTTTGATTAAATTGTTATAGTGTGTTTTAATTATACATGCTTTTTGTAAGTGGTCAACACTTGTGAACCGCTTAGACGTCACCCAGGCACTTAACTGGTATATAAATAATTGGGGGGGGGGGTAGATAACAGCAATAAGAATAATAGAACTATCTCCACTTAATGCACTGAGATATGATCACGCAAACATGAACCCAAAGTGGTCGAGACGACAGAATGAGTATTGAGCAGTACTTTCTCAGGTCTCCTTCCAAATTACATTTTAGAGACAAATTGATAAACCCATTTTATATATGTGCCAAATTATGAAGATACCCAATAACTACCGTACTGTTCTCTGGGTTTTCTATAAAAGGAAAACAGTTACATTAAAACAATACAAAACCACTACCTCCACCCCATTTATAAAAGAAGCATCACAATAAACTGGAGCTAAAAACTATTACCAAGCAGCAATCAGATATCAAATCTGTCTCCTGAGGAAAGCACATGCTTTCGAGATCATGCTTCCTAGTTTTGCCAAGGAAGTGTCTTCACTTGGACAGTGAAAAACAGTTGAGGGTGAGACGGGAGGGAAGTTCTACCTCAAAGAAGCTTTCCAAATCCCCTCATTACTCGGACACTGACGGCATTAGCAAATTCAACAGGATATCCTTGTAAACTGGGCAAATCGTGCAACTGGTTTGTTTCATCCAAGCAGCGTTTCAGTAATCACATAAGCCCCGGGCAGACAGACAGTTAACAAAACTGTGCTTGCGTGAGAGATCAGGATTGTGCCTGACATCTCCAATTCTGCAAGTTCCATGCACGTAGGCTCTGTACGCATGATTTGCAGGGTTTCCATCGAGCTGAAGTGAGCCTATATGCAGAGGCACTGCTTGCTACTGAAAAGGTGCCCTTGCCCATCACATAAATCTGCACACAACTTGCATACAGGGGAAGAGTTGTAGCTCAGCAGTCGTTTCCAGTTCAATTCCGGGCATCTCCAGATACGTCTGGGAAAAACTCTTGCCTGAAAACCTGGAGAGCCACTGCCCATCAGTGCAGGCAATGCACTCAGTATAAGGTAACTTCTTACATACCTGTGCTAATTTATACGAATCAAATCTTAGCCCTCCCCTAATTATTATACAATTTAAGTTTATTGTTCTAGCCAAAGACCATGACAAACCTGCAGCAACAGTACCAATAAAAGATCATACATCCATAATATGAGCCAACATCCATGATGTAAGAGAGATTGCCAGAGACACCAACAAACTCAAATCCAGCTTGATTTCAAATTAAACCTCAGAATCATCCGAATTTACAGTGATTTTATCTCCGAACCATCACAACAATTTATAGTGATTTTATCTAACTCCTTTTTCCGTATATCTATATGGTTCCCAGATGATCTACAGGTGGTCATTCATAACTGGCCAGTGAAGAAATCCAGTGGAAGAATGAAAACAGAATCTTAACTACATGCAGGAATACAAGCCACATGGCCAATCACTGCCAACAGTATATGCAAACAAACAATGGCTTGTAGATGCAGGCATTGTGCCAAACAGTAGTTAAGCTTCCTCAGCTTCATGGTTTGGCTTGGTTTTTGAATCGAGCCTATACAGTTGTACCTTGGATCAAGCCTTGTGACTTGAATGTTTTGGCTCCCAAATCCCACAATCCCAGAAGTAGGTGTTCCGGTTTGTGAATGTTCTTTGGAAACCGAACGTCTGGCGGTTTCCGATTGTGTGCAGGAAGCTCCTGCAGCCAATCGGAAGCCGCACCTTGGTTGTCGAACATTATCGGAAGTCAAGCAGACTTCGGGAACGGATTCTGTTCGACAACCAAGGTATGACTGTACACCTATTGAAGCACTTGCATGATATTGTCAGGGAAGGTGAGTTGTCTTACCAGGCCACTGTGCAGGCAATGAATTTGGCGTAGCGTGCTCTTCAATGCTCTCTGTCCTCAGTCTGCGACGGTCACTCAAAAGCAGTCCTTGATAAACCATTCCTGTAAACTGATTTGTTTCTGTCTGACTGCTAAAATAAGTTTGATTTTGATGTTGTTAATATGACAAAAAATGGCAATTGAGTCTTAATTTCCATTTCAATATTTTGCACGTAAAGGGTGGGCTCCAATTGGCCCATTTGGACTCACTGAATATGATCCTAAGGTAAGAAACTTAAGGCGGTTCACCAAAGGAAAGTTTCATGTCTTTTTCTGTCTGCATCACTTCCCATGCTCTTTGGCCTCTTTAGAGAGTGAGGGTTGCTGGGAGAAGAAGGAGTCAGCCCCAAACTGGGCATGGCTCTAAAGGTAAGTGAACTTAAGCAAGCTTCTATCCTTTTCCTTCTCCAGCAGCCACCACCCACCCAGTCTATATTGTTCAGAAAAGCCCCCCAACTCCAACTCCCCACAGTGGGTGGCTGAAGAGACAGAAGGGGGAGGCAAACTTTCCTCCCATGAACTTGCTTAACCTACCTTAGAATCCAAGTGACAAAAAGGCTTTTGATCCAGTGGAGTGTCTGCTAATGGAAGGAGAAGGGAGGTGGTTTTTGCCAATTACCCCTTCTCCCTGCATCCCCCCAGATCAGCTCCAGACAGTGAGGCAACCCTTCAGAAAAGTTGGTGGAGGGACTGCTGGAGAAACAGGCAAAAATATCTTCCCTTCCTCTTCCATTAGTGGACACCTCTTCCAGATCAAAACACTTTCCATGAGCACCAACCAGGTTTCATCCAAAGATTCCTGTTTACAATTAGGCAGAAAGATTCTTTATTCTTCTGACCAGTGTCTATGTGATTATTCTCTTCATTACAAAATAAATTGATACGAGGGCTCTTTGCTCTACCACACTAGCTGGGAGGAGCAGCCTTTTTAAAAATGCTGATTCCACTAAGAGCTTAGTGCCTTAAAACCACTGTCAACATTCAGAACAACCGTCACAAACATGCAAGATGAGACTATATAAAGCAAGTGACTACACAGTTTATGACTACTCTGGACTACAATTTACAATCTCACTTTTTAATTTTAGAATTATTAGACTGTCCCTGATCAGAAGCAGAGAGTCCTCAAACAACCTACTAAGCACAGAAAAGAGATTACCTGTAGCTGTGGCTGTCACACAAGGCTTGGTAAATAGATGCAGAAAGGGAAGCGGCTAATGAATAGAGGGTATCCACCTAAAAGAGGAAAAATGCAGCATTTATTTTACAGGGGTGTAAATAATATATGCTTTTGCAAACTAGCACGGCGCTGAACTTTTGGGCAAACTGATTTTCCATGAAAAGTTGCTGTTTTGGAGGTGTGGCTGTGCATGGGAGGCACAAAGTGTCCATGAAAGAAAGGTAAGTGGCGTTTCCATGTGCTCTGGCACTCATCACAATGTCCCATTGCGCCAGAAGCAGTTTAGTCCTGCTGGCCACATGACCCAGAAAGCTGTCTGCAGACAAATGCCATCTCTCTTTGGCCTGAAAAGTGAGATGAGCACCGCATTCCAGAGTCACCTTTGACTGGACTTAACTGCCCAGGGGTCCTTTACCTTTTTACCCATAAAAAAAAGACCCACAGTCTTTTAAGCCTTTTGCAGGTTCAGAGTAACTAAAGATGCACCCCTTTCAGCAGATCTTGCAAGTAGAACAGAACTGCTGCTCTTATGTGGGGTTCAGCGGTTTGTTGTTCTTTAGTATTCAGTCTGAGTCCTGCACAAAGCAAGGTTTTGCTTTGCCTTATGACACATGCAAATGTCAGGCAGGTACAGTCCTACTCTGTTCAAGCAGAGGGCTTAGACCATAAAGCCCCTGTGTGTATACGACTCTTTTCTCCTTTATTTATTTTTCATTTATATCTTGCTTTCCACCAAGGAGCTCAAGGTGGCATACATAGTTCACCTCTCCTCTCCATGGTTTTCTTTTTTCTTTTCTTTTTTAAAGGACTCCTGGATGGTTAAGTCCAGTCAAAGGCGACTATGGGGTTGTAGCGCTCATCTCACTTCCAGGCCGAGGGAGCCAGCGTTTGTCCACGGACAGATTTCTGGGTTATGTGGAGAGCAGGACTAAACCGCTTCTGGTGCAATGGGATACCTTGATGGAAGCCAGAGCGCACAGAAATGCTGTTTACTTTTCTGCCACCTATTTATCTACCTTCACCAGTGTGCTTTCAAACTGCTAGGTTGGCAGGAGCTGGGACAGAGCAACGGGAGCTCACCCCACTGCAGGGATTCAAACCGCCTACCTTCTGATCAACAAGTCCAAGAGGCTCAGTGGTTTAGACCACAGTGCTCCCATGCCCACAATACAGTGTGATAACCACTCTATGACCATGACAAGCTACCCGGGTTCTTGCTACAACACGCACCAAACCGCACTCTTCACATTCTAAAAGCTCATTTCCCCGTTTGTTACCTTTACGTCTTCAACATTAGGATGGGGTGGCGTTTTCATCTGCACAATAGTATGAAGGATATCATGGATGTGGTTGTTTAAATACAGCACAGGGTTGGCTATAACCGTCTTTGTTGAAGCAATGCTTGCTGACAGTAACGGTAGCGTGGTGGGCAATGGGAGGGGCGACTGGAGTTGCTTGACTGTCGTTTCCTAGTGGAACAAAAACACAGCCCAAAAAAGTGTCACATGACTACGAGCATCGCAGCGCTCTGAGATCACACATGTCCCATCAGCCCCAGCCAGCATAGCCAATGCTCAAGGATGATGGGAGTTGTAGTCCAGCTAGTATGTAGAGGGCTACAGTTTCTCCCCAGCTTATATAATATGAATGGAATTGATTGAGAAATGGCATTGCTTCTAAAACTGCGACAGAAGTAGAACCACCAAGAGAAAGGCTGTGCAAAAGGAAAGGAAACTGGCCTTACCATGGAGACAATGCTACTGGAGACAATGGAGATAAGAGGAGTATTTAGAAGAGGGATAAAGGCAATTTATGAAAATCAAAAAGGGAAACTTATCATAAACAGTGAAATCTCAAATATGTTTCCAATAAGTAAGGGAACAAGACAAGGGTGTCCCCTTTCTCCACTACTATTTATTATGGTACTAGAAACTTTACTGATAGCTCTAAGAAATGAATCAGAAATAAAAGGTATAACGTTAGGTAACAAGTCCTTCAAAGTGAAGGCTTTTGCTGATGACCTAGTCATTCTAACAGAAAACCCAATAGAATGTATTGTTAAAACGTCGAGAAAATATATGAATTTGGTGAAGTTTCAGGTTTCAAATCAAATAAGAAATAAAAACCAAAGCTCTTGGTTAAAAATATGAATGAACAAGGAAAGCAAGAATTACAAAAAAGGTCGGGTCTGATGATAACAAAAAAAGTAAAGTATCTGGGTATTTGGCAAACCTCAAAAATATTAATTTATATAACAATAACTACAATAAAATTTGGAAATAAATTAAGATATGGAGACCTGGAGTAGGTTACAATTGTCATTATGAGGCAGAATTTCAGCCATAAAAATGAATGTGTTGCCCAAAATGCTATTTCTTTTTCAAACAATACCAATTGGAGTAGGACAAGCTCGCTTTAAAGATTGGCAAAAAGAACTGTCTAAATTTATCTGGCAGGGGGAAAATACCACGAATAAAATATAAATTACTGGTGGAAGCAAAGGAGAGGGGTGGTTTTGCCATGCCAGACTTAAAGTTGTACTTTGAAGCCGCATGTCTGTGCTGGATTAAAGAATGGATGGCACTGAATAATACTGATACAGTATACTGGATCTCAAAGGTTGGGACAACCGTTATGGTTACGGTTGGCACACGTATCTATGCTATAACAAGGTAAAAGTTCACAGAGGATTCTTAACTCATATAATACGAAAACCCCTATTCAAAGTTTGGGAAAGATATAAAAATCTCTTGGAACCTAAAACACCATGGTGGCTCTCACCGTGGGCCTTACCTGCTGCGATTCTTGCAGCAGAAACTTCAGCTCCATTCTCACAGAGGCAAGACCACCGCCCTGTGCCCCATGTAGGCTGCAGTAGCTTAGGAAAACCCTTAGGAGAGCTTGGTTCTTCTGCAGCCACCACTTTCGCCGCTCTGCGTGCTCACGCTTCGCTTGCAGTCTACGCCGCTCGATCTGGTGCCGCTCGTACGAGCCGATGTCCCCCTTGCCCCCCACTTCTTCGCGGTCAAGGAGGTCTCCGTTTATCTGGGCGACCACTTCGCCCTCGCCTTTCCCGCGCGCTTCGTGGTTGCAGATGTCGTGCAGAGCGGCAATTTCCTTCTCCAGCCAGTTGTAAAGCTGGAAGCGGAGCTTCCCTCCGTCGACTTCGTAGCCGGTGGCCAACGTTCTGAGCTCCGTCATGAGGATTTTTAGGCACGCTCTGAACTTCAGCTGCTCAGCGATCACGTCAACTTCAATGTCGTCTATATACACATCATCGCCCGGGCTTCCCCCGGCCTGCTTTGCACTTTCTGGTTCCTGTTTTGAGCCCTTCATTTGCAAACCGTTCTCGTCCTCCTCCTCTTCCTGCGAACTGCTTTTGTCTTCCCCCCAGTCCAGTTTCAGAGGCTCATCCTCAAATGTTGTTGCTGGCTTACTCCAGTCAACGAGAGTTGCGGACTCCATTTGACTCATCAAATCTGCTGAGCTCTCTCCAGGCAGCGACCAGTCTGTAGCACTGCCTTTACCTGACACCTTTGGTTCCAATTTCACACCATTCTGCATAGCAGGAATCTCGCTGGCTTCTTCCGTCTTGATGAAGATATTGGATTTGCTGCTTATTTGGGGGAGTTTAGAAAGGACTTCGAGAGCTAGCACAGGACAACCCACTTTAAAATGAGCATTTGCAGTAGTGAAAAAGAGCTTTCTCTCAATAAGATTGATTCTGTCGATCAAGCTTTTCTCGGCTTGCAATCCTAAAGTGGCAAAGGCCCCATCGGGCAGGCAAAAATTTCTTCGGATGAGCAAGGGGTGAGTGCGAAGGTAGTTGTAGAAACTGAAGACCACAGGATTGCACGATTTGACAATGACTAGAGAAATCAGAGATTAGTGACACATCAGAAATAGCCATAATGGCTATGGTAATTGAAAGCAGCTCTGGGAAGCCTTTGGGGTTAATGGAGGGGAGGATACATACATGTAAATCAGGGGTGACTATCCTGTGGCTTGCATCTGTGCACCCCATTTCTTTGCCAACCCCAAGACCTCCTAAATTTGTCATTGAAAAAATTGTTTTAAAGTTGAAAAAGTTTTAATGACTGGTTCAATGATCTCCCCTCTTGAATTATTGGGATACCGAAAGGACTTTTCCCCCTTGTCAAAAAACAAAACAAAACAAAAAACATTTCTTATAATTATTATTTTTAAAAAAACACACACAAAAAACCCACCCCTGCTTACTGACTGGTTCCACTGTGAACTGTGTCAACATGTTTTTGTGTGCCCACAATTAGCTTTTAAAATGGTTTTCTATTTTAATATTCCTTTTTTAAAAAACATGGGTCCGTGCTGTTAGTCTTCTGACGCCAAAAAGGTTTTGTGACTCCCTTGCTGTAAACAAGCAGAGAAACTGCTTCACAAAATCAGGGCTCATTAGGTTGCAAAAAGTGACAATGGCCAGAACATCAGAAATGGGAGGTTCAGAATATAGTCTGACAGGCAGAGATCTATGGATACTCCACAATATTATGGCCCATTATTTGATTCTTAATTTTTTCTTTTGTAGCTTTGGAGCTATCTATTGGCTTTTCTCTTTCTAACGGCGATTATTACTACTACTTAGCAATACATTATATATAATTTATTAATTATATTTATATAACAGTGATAACTGCCAATGTTGTAGGGCTGCTGGGACTTTAATTTTTGTTTGTTTGCTTTGTATTGAGTGCCTGGTTGTTTTATTGTTCCTTGCCATTTGTTTCTATTTTATTTGTGTTACATTTTTTGCTGCAAGTTGCCTTGAGCGTCTTTTTGGCACAGGGCAATGAAAAAAAACCAACCAACCAAGTGCCTTAAAGAAGTAAATGAAATGAAGCAACATTCCTTCCAAGACTGAGGCTTTCCTAACAATCTGAAACAGTGGCGTTGTGTCCTTTGCTGTGCACAGGGTGTGGTGCAGAGGGTGAACATAAAACCCGCTGCGTCAACCCAGCCTTTGCTGCCAACACTGCCGGGCAAGTGTGGGGCACGGAGGGTTTGCAGGGCCACGATGTACCACTTGCGCGCCTGCCCATGGGGAAGTCAAACTGGCCAACACAGCCCTTGGCGGGTGCATCTGTTGCATTTTTTGAATAGTCAATTTACTTTAGAGCCGGTCTAATGTAAATACTGTCTGTTTAAGAGAAACAGGTGCAGGTGATTTCTGTTAATTGCCCACAGGCGTGGGCTCTGCTCCTTGTATATAAGGCTCTGCCAGAAAGCCTTCTGTATCTCTTAGTTAGATCTTTCAGTTTGATTCATCTCTCAGTTGTTCTCAGTTTAAGAGATTCCCAGTTGAATCTTAGTATAAGAGTTGCTTAGTTATAAAGCTAGTTTGCTGTTAATTCTTGGGTAGTTTAATGGGAGTTATGTGGGAGTTTGTGGGAGGTTTGGAATGGGTTGAAGGTTGGAATGTTACTAAGAGAGAAAGCATTTATCTTTAGTTTAAAGTCTCTTTAGAGTCAGTTTGTATTTCAGTTAAAGAAACCCAACCATTTATATTTTCATGCAGCTAGTAAGGGGTTTCATATAAGGGAGATAATTCCCTACGCTCTTGGTGGTGTTTTCTTAGCCGGGTCAACTTCTGACTGCATATACTCTGTGTGATGCGTACTTTGAAGGGCTGCTGTAAAACTGAGATATATGATTTAGGTTAAGCAGGTTTCAATATCCAGTTTTCTCCAATATTATTCTTATCATATATATATTATTTCTCAATAGCATCCTCTCAATGTTGGCTGGGCAGCCATTCAGTGAAGGGGCCGGGGATGCAGCAGCAAGGCCAGGCCAGGCTCCAGGGCCCAGACAAGGTGGGCAAGGCATTGTGTGCCCGGGACTCAGCCTAGCTGTACCCCCCCCCCCCGGCACGCTGATCTGAAACAGTCTTTACCTGGGTTTTCATCATCTTCCTTTGGTGTTTGTTCCAGTAAAGTGTCTAGTGCTCTAGTGTACTCTTTCATTACCCAGTAGGAAAGACTTCGCAGGAAAGGGTCCGGGTGGAGTTTTGCGCAGCTGAATCCATTTCCATCTTTCTCACAGCCCAGTATCTTCTCATAAAGGATGGCAGTATAGGTAGAGGAGATCTCAAATTCGGATTCATACAGACGAGCGATAACCATAGCTAGCTGGATGTCTTCCATCTTTTCAAGACACACCTAGGGAGAAAATAAACATAAAGGCTGATTTCCTTCAGAATGGATAGGTTTGATCTTCTTGCAGTCCATGGGACTCTCAAGAGTCTCCTCCAGCACCATAATTCAAAAGCATCTAGTCTTCGGCAATCAGCCTTCTTTATGGTCCAGCTCTCACCTCCATACATCACTACTGGGAAAACCATAGCTTCAACTATACGGACCTTTGTCGGCAAGGTGACGTCTCTGCTTTTTAAGATGCTGTCTAGGTTTGTCATTACCCAAACTAGTATTACACAGTATACAAACCAGCATCACACAATAGACAAAGTGAGGATAAGAGTTCAAAAAGCAAATTCTCCATTTGAACTTGGCTGAAGAACCGCACTAAAAAAATCTGGAGAAGCGCGATTTTCAAAGGATGGATGCACTTCCTTTCCTCTCATTTCAGAATGTGCAAATTGGGTTAGCCTTTAAAATGCGAATGGAATCAAATTTCTCCCTCATTTATATAATTTTTATTAAGGTTTACAAATATACATTTCCGCCAACAGCACCCTGCATTATAACAATATATTAAATGACTTCCCTTCTTTCCCTTTCATGGTTTTTAATTTTCCCGCACTTCCTGCATATTTTTATATGCCCATTTAATTCAGCTCCCCCCCCTATCTTCCCTTTCTAATATAGGTTATAGTGCTGAATTTACCTTAATCCTGTCAAGTGTTTTTACCTGTGTACAATTATTTCCATTCCTCTTTATATTCTTGCTCTCTTAATCTACTTCTTAGCCCTGCTAATTCAGTATATTTTACCATCTCAAGTTGCCAATCCTCCTAAGTGAACTCGCTCACTCGCCATTTTGGGACTAACAAGATCCAAGCTGCTGTTGTTGCATACATAAATTTCTCTAACACCTGGGTACCTCCGTCTGACCTATTCCAACAGGAATACCTGTTTTTTTTGGGGGGGGGGGATGTTTCCTTAAACATTGTTTTTATCTCATTATAGATCATTATAGGTTCCTTCTACTTCTTTACACACATCTGATTCAGATTTATACATCTAAGCTAATCTACTTGGTGTTAGGCACCATCTATGTATCATTTTCATATAGTTTTCCTTCAATGTACAGCATGCAGTAAATTTTAAATCTTTCTTCCAGAATTTCTCCCACGTCCTTACTCATCAGGGTGAATGGTTTTGTTACAACAGCAAAGCACGAGCACGCGCACACACACACAGACAAAGATATACTTTTTCAAAAAAATCAAGAGGCACGTTGGATTGGTATCCTTCTAATGTTACAGAGACTACTACAAAAATGGAAAGAAGCAGAAGTCCCAGCAAAAGAAGAATGGATACAAAAACTTATGGAATATGTAGGAATGGCGAAACTCACCAGAAGAATAAGAAATCAAGATAACAAATAAATAAACAAACAAATAAATAAATTATAAACAGATAAAAACATTGGCAGGATTATTGTAACAACCTGTAGTTTTATAAGAGTATATATTTAAAGAAGATGAATAAACGAACAAATTAAGTTAACTTGGATATGGAGAATATATTAAAAACAGATTTAAGGAACTGCAGAAAGAGGGGGATGGAAGTCAAGTTTTGAAATGTCAATATAAATGTAAAATCAGTTAAATGTATAAAACGAGTGAAATGTATATACTTGAAAAGTATAAATAAATAAATAAAATTTGGGGGAGGGGAAGAGATTACAGTCATACCTTGGAAGTCGAACGGAATCTGTTCCGGAAGTCCGTTCCGACTTCCAAAACGTTCAGAAACCAAAGTACGGCTTCAGATTGGCTGCAGGAAGCTCCTGCAGCCAATCGGAAGACACGTTGGACATTCAGCTTCCAAAAACAGGTCGCAAACTGAAACACTCACTTCCGAGTTTGTGGCGTTCGGGAGCCAAAACGTTTGAGAACTAAGCTGTTCGATAACCAAGGTACGACTGTACTACAGATATATGAATGAATAGAAGAGCATATAAACCACCACAACAAAAGCACCTGTGTATTTGGGGCAACAATACCTCAATAGCATCCTTCAGTGACCCAGCCAACAAGAAAAAGGCAGCCGACTGCTCAAAGCGCTGTTTTCCCAGCAAAGCAAAAGCATTTTTCAAAGCTGCTTTGCGCCATCTATCTTCACTGAAATTATGGCTGAAGAACTGTGTCATTTTCTCATCATGCTGAGACCTGTGTTGGAAAACAAAGGGGGAGAGAGAGATTTCCATTAGGGCTGCACCTTCTATGCACATTCACCCAGAAGTAAGGCCCCTCAAACTCAGTGGGATTCACTGCTGAGTCAACATGAAGAACGAAGCAGAGTAGCAACTAGAAAGGTGGCACGAGTGCCCATAATTTTGTACAAGCTTTCCCCTATATCCTAACTCGTTGTTTTTTGGAGGGAAGGTAAAATAAAGGTGAAGGACCCCTGGACAGTTAAACCCAGTTGCAGACGACTCGGGGGTTGGGGCACTCATCTCGCTTTCAGGCTGAGGGGGCTGGCATTTGTCCAGAATGTGGCCAGGAGGACTAAACCGCTTCTGGCGCAACGGAACACCGTGATGGAAACCAGAGCGCACAAAAACATAGTTTACCTTCCTGCCGCAGTGGTACTTATTTATCTATTTGCACTGGTGTGCTTTCTGACTGCTAGGTTGGCAGGAGCTGAGACAGAGCAACGGGAGCACACCCCGTCGTGGGGATTTGAACCGCCAACCTTCTGATCGGCAAGCCCAAGAGGCTCAGTGGTTTAGACCACAAGGGAAGAAGGAAAGGCGAAGTTAATGGGACTTACCGAAACAGACCCCACACCACTGCTTTTTTCTTCATCGCAAGGTAAAATAGTGCAGCATCCAAAGCATCGTTGTTCCTCTGAAATGCTGCTTTTGCAACCTGTTGTGTTGAGGAGAAAAAGAAAAAGTCCACAGTATCACAGAGAGTAAGGGCTGCAAGCCGACTAAATGACACAAATTGCAGGTGAGCTGCAGATCTGCCTCTGGCCTTTCACCCAACCAACCTACCTTCAACTGCTTTCCCTAGGCAGCAAAAGGGTATATTCCCATCTTTGTTTTGCCTTCTTTCCTAGACGCAAAAAGGCATGGTGCCATCGCTGGTGCCACTACCTCTATCGTATCTGCTTTTCTCAAGCTCCTAAATGAAATAGCCAACTAATAAAATGCTTCAATTTTTGCCAATAATAGTATCCTGCTCTCTCCTGCTCCCCACCCAAAAGCCTTTCTGCAAAAGGAAAGAAGTGTATCAGGGTAGGTAGGTAAACAAGAATTGATTGATTGGCAGCAATATTGATCCTATGCATGCTTTTCTGAATACAGAGATAGTAATTTAAATATAGAAATTGATATAACTCAGTGTTGGAAAAAATAATACCGTAATATGCAACATTTCTAAGCGTATTGGATAAGCTCGATGAAAATGTCGACCCAATGTGTGGCGGCCATGAAAAAGGCAAATTTCATGTAAGGGATAGTTTGAAAAGCAATTAAAAATAAAACTGCCAGTATCATAATGCCATTACACAAACCTATGGCGTGACCACATTCAGAATACCGTGTTGAGTTCTGGTCACCTCATCCCAAAAAAACCTATTACATATAGTGCTGGAAAAGGTTCAGAAAACGGTAACCAAGATGATCAAGGGGATGGAAAGACACAGCCATTGTGGCTAGTAGCCACTCAGAGACCCATCCTTCATGAGGGGATGCAGGTGGCGCTGTGGTCTAAACCACTGAGCCTTTTGGGCTTGCTGATCAGAAGGTCGTCGGTTCAAATCCCCGCGACGGGGCTCCAGTTGCTCTGTCCCAGCTCCTGCCAACCTAGCAGTTCAAAAGCATACCTGCACAAATAAATAAATAGGTACTGCTGCAGCGGGAAGGTAAATGGCGTTTCCATGCACTCTGGATTCTGTCACGGTGTTCCATTGCACCAGAAGCGGTTTAGTCATGCTGGCCACATGACCCGGAAAGTTGTCTGGGGACAAATGCAAATTCCCTTGGGCTAAAAAGCAATATGAGCACCACAACCCCATAGTCACCTTTGATTGAACTTAAATGTTTAGGAGTGCTTTACTTTTTTTTTTACCATCCTTCATTAATTTGTCTAATTCTCTCTTAAAGCAATTCAATGGTGGTCATTTCTAAATCTTGTGGGAACAAGTTCAATGTGGGAACTATCCACTGTGCAAATAAATGCTCTCTTTTGCGCTACCTGAGTCTTCCAATATTCAGCTTTATTGGACGCCCACGAGTTCTAGTATTATAAGGGAGGAAAACTCTCTATCCACTTCATCTGCACCAGGAATAGTTTTAAACACCTCTGCCATGTTCCCCACTGCCCAAACACCATTGCCTTTTTGGGGGCAAAGAATAGCCCCAAATGTTGTAATGTTTCCTCAAAGGGGAGCTGCTACAGCTTTATTATTATTATTATTTATTGAATATATATACCGCCCTACACCCTGAGGTCTCGGGGCAGTTCACGGAATAATATATTTGGTCTTGTGTTTTGAACAATTCCGTACCAGCTCAAACTTGCTTCGGGGAAGATCTTTGGAGCTTTATGATTGTAACCCCAACAGGAAATCGATTTAGGCTCAGAATAGTCAAAGGACATATTGCAACTTAACCACAGTTCTACAGCCAATCTCTTCAAATGGCAGCCTGTGACCATGTCTTGCATGCCTGCATTTAAGCTGAGAATAAAAGAGGTGAAGTCCATTTTGACACATTCTTTAAGAGTTCTCTTCCCATTCTCGCACACTCCCATTAGCTTAATCTACTTCTGCCAAACTACAAGAGCCTCGGGGATGCAAGTTTCCTAAGCTCCTATATAAGCGTTGCCATAAGCTTTGCCATTTTGTTTGCCCCTTTACTGCTCTACGATAACCTTTTTGAGGTGAAACAACCTAAACAATGCCCAGTACGCCAAGTGAGGTCGCACCATAGATTTGTATAATGGCAGGATGAGATGCCTCACCACGATATAACTTGGAACAAGGCAGGTTCAAAGGCTCGTGACCTTCCAGTTATCACCAAGAATGGCTCAAATTATTACCTTCTCCATGCACCTTCGGAGTGTGTTGATGTTTCTGACCCACCAGCCTATACCCATAGTTCTTAGTTCGGACCACTGGGGGTCTCCTCTTTGAATTGCAGGGATCATGTTGATTAACTCTTCCTCTGCCTCCGAATGAAAAGCCCAGGCAAAGTGGCATGTGGAAACACCTAAATCATGGCACAGGGAAATGACAGGCACAAGGCAATTACAACATGGTGAATTAGATCAGAAATAATAGCCTAGGGGCAGGTGGGGGGCAGCTTTGAATTAGTGGATTTAAAGCCACTGGGGACATACGTTCATAATTTGTTAAGAATGATGCAAAAAATTCATTTTATGCAAATTTTGGAACAAGCGTGCATTCAGGGCTTTAGAATTCAGAAAATTAACTCAAGAAAAACAGAGTGTGGCCACCTCCAATTACACCAATATAGTGAATAAAACTGTCATCGTAACACTAGTATATCTTCTCCTTTTCCTTGCCCAAGGAGGCCAGGGCAATAAATAAATAAAAAGGTTAAAGCAACATAACTAAAAATAAAATACAATGTATTTAAAATATTTTAAAACAATTATAAACATCTAAATACCAATTCCATAGCCTCACTACTAATAATTCAAAGTTCCTAGTATCTTTCAGCCACTAAATACCTTTTAAGCAGCAATGTTTCTAACTTCCCCCCGAACTTGAATATTAAAGGAGGCACCTCACCACAAACAGAGAGCCATCACCAAGAAGACCCTGCCATGGGTCAACACCTAACGGCTCACACAGTCACTAGATACCCTATTCTTCCCATTGCTTGTTGCTTCTTAGAGTGATTCGCATCAGGCAGTTCGCACAAAAGAATTACAGTACCTTGATGAAGTAGCTGAACACGATATAAAGGTGGGAGTGATGTCAGAAGGCATGTATGCAAACGCATAGCTAGCACGTACCGCAGGCCGCATTCATCTAAAGTTTCTCTCCCTGTGAAAACGCACCAAGCGGTTAAAACGCAATACATGCAGGTGTCCATGTTGCTTAGTTACAATATTCATACAAAGCCTTTTCAAATAAAAGATTCTCAAAACAACTTGCATATGCAGGGCGCAGCAGAATATCTACATGCACACGACCACAGTGTGACCTTATAACCCTCGATAGCTTCACCCTTGTCTTTTTAATTATTCCAGTTACTTTAAATGTTTTAGTCTGTGATGCCAATAAAGGTATTTGATTGATTGATTGCAGGCGGGATGTGTGGGTGGGCCCAAGCCGGATATATTTATGAAATATATTTATTTAAAACAAATCACAGAGGTCAACAAGAACTCGGACACTAAAAGCGTCTTGCGTCACTTCCTAAATGTCGCATCTTCCCCTCAAGAACCATTCCATGAGAAAGTGGGAAAGTTGTTTACCTGAGTAATGCTTATCTCTGTTTTCATCAAGCTCGGTGCTTGTGGTAGCAACAGTGTCTGCCAAAGCGACCAAGAACATCTGCTCGAGGCGAGTAAGTCCCGGTAAACTTGAGTGCATTAAATGGCTCGAGAGGACGCTGGCATGCTCTCTCCCAAAGTAAGTTGGCCCGTATTGAGACAGGTTGATGACTTTGGATTTATGCTCTTTCCTTTCTGGCTCAAAATCAATGAAGTCGTCCGTTGTCACCTGCTGAACCTGGAACAGATCTGAGTAGTGATCCTCTGGCTTCCTTTTGGCATGGTCTTCTGAGCCTTGGGGCCTTTTAGTCGCTTCCTCCGTCTTGTACGTGGAATCCTGGTCTGCCGAAAGCAGCGCGTACAAGGGCAGCGGAGGGATAGAGTCGATCTCTGTATAGTCCCGCGTCCCCTCTTTCCCCGTACTGACCGCGTCCTTTGCGGTGCTTCCACTTACACTGATGGTGCGAGAGAGGTGCCGCTTAGAGCCGCCGTCGGCTGACTCAGGGTCTTTCACAATGGCAACTTCTCCCGCAATGCATTTCACCAAATGCGAAAGAATGGCTTTTGCTCTGCGGACTTTGCCCAGGTCCATCAGCTCCAAGAGCTGGGTTGGGTGGTACTGCGGGAGGGTAGGAGAAAGGACGTGGGCGGCTTCAAAAAGCCCGCCATCTTGAATCACTGTGGGGGTTCCGAAAACATCGTCCACAATGCCCGCTCCGTCGATGATGCTGGTTTTTTTGGCCATCCAACTGGTCTTCAATGGATCTTGCGTGGGGGAGTCTTCGCCGAGGAAACAGTCGCTCTCGCTGGCCCCCGATTTCATGGCATGCTTCCACTGTGCATAGACGTGCATTTCACAGTCCATTCCCACGACCAGTATCCCATCTCTTACCCAAGACAGAGAGACTGGCAATGAAGGGGTGCCATCTACAGAAGACACCAAGTCTATGGATCTCAGCAGCACCCATTTGGACCTTATGCCTTGCTTTATGCTACCACCTAGTGGTAAAGTAATGACGGCGACACCCTCTTTGCTGCTGGTTTGCTCAGTCACAATTCCCGAAAGTCGGCCGTACATGAATATATTTGCACCCATGCCGACCGTCAGAATATGTGAGCCGTCTTCTTTCGAAACCCAGTCCAAGTGGACCAAATGCTTGGTGTTTGGCATCAGGTGCCGGTCCTTGTTCAAAAATACATCCATTTTACTATATACAAATAAATTACTGTCCACGCTCACTCTCGAGTCAAGAACACTCCCAACTTCCACTAGATCGTCCAGGTGAATCGTCTGCTCCAAGACCCATTCCGACCCTCCGGTGGATTCGCATTCAAATATACATACGTGCATAGAAAATTCTTTGGAAACAAAACCGTTGTGTTGCAAGGGTTGTTTATATGCCACAGCCAAGCGCCCTGTATAGGAACAGCTGACAGCAACAGGCCTTCCCAAAATGCTCACTGTGCTGCTGTCATCATCTTTTGCATCGTTCATTAAAGGCCACTTCTTCCAGTGGTAGGTTTCCTTCGTTTCATTTCTGCTGTTCACCATCGTCTCTACAGAGCACCTCCAGAACCGGACTCTGTCATCCGAACAGGAAGTAACTAGCAAGTAAGGTGCGAGGCAGACTGGATAAATTGATGAAGAGCTCAGGTGTCCTAAATGAATCAGAGATTATTATTATTATCATTATTAAAAATTGTATACCGTCTTTCATTTGAAGATCTCAGGGTGGTTCACAAGGTGAAACAGCATTTACATGACACAAACACAGCCTCCTAAGAGAGCCCACAAAAAGTTACTAGCCTGCTGATTTGCAGCAGGTCTGTGGTCCAAAAGAGTGAAACTTACACCCACTTGAAATTTTAAAAGATTTTCCCATCTAGGAAATGTCTGCAGGCAAAACAGATAGTTCTGTTTCGATTTCTTAGCAGTATCGAACAGTTAAGTCTCCAATCCATTTTGTTTCTAATTCATGTTTCTAATTCACAATATACAAGAGTGAAAACGACATCCCAACAATTATTTTGCATCTATAGGGTTATAGCAGACCAACGATGCAGAATTTGCCAAAAGTCTCAGATTGGTAACCAAAGTTATAGAAACCAATGTAACAAAGTATTGAATCATTGTTTTACCTGCAGAAGGAGTAGCTCGTACAACTTCTACACCAACTGGAATATCCAATGGGCAACTGTAGACCAGGCTAGAACTCAAAATAAGTTTACTAGCTGTCTGAAGATTAGCGACAGATGAAGAACGGGGCATTGGTGCTGCACTTGGTGAGGTATCTGGAGATGAGTCGAGAGTCTGTTGCCCAGGTATGCCCAGCTGGTTTCCTGATGGTTGAACTTCAACAGACTTTGCTTTAAAGATGCATTATTACAAAATAAAAATAAAAAAAATTCAGTGTGTAACAAGGACATACTTCCCATTTAAAACATAGGCAAAGATTTGTTTAGATATAGCATGCAGGGTGAAAAGCTTTAAAAGAGGAAGACAACACCTTCAATGGCCACTAACCCTGATATATGTTTTTTTGCCTCCAATGTTGGAGGCATAGTATGTCTTTGAACAGCAGCTGCTAGCAATCTCAAGTGGACAGAATTTCCCTGCTTTTGGGGGGGGGGTTCAGTCTGCGCACAGAGCCGTGGACTTGCATGCAAAACAACCCAAGTTGGGAGAACCGCCAGAACATATTTAAAGGGCCTTTACAGGAGGAGGAGAGGAAGGGAAAGTTCTGTTGCGTAGGCAGAAATGCCTGCAATGATGGAACACTGCTCTTAGTGTTCCATGCAACCACTGGCCCAATGAGTTCATTATTATCTATGCTGAATTTCCAGGATGAGAGCGGCTCTCTGGGATTTCAGACATAGAACGTTCCCGGCTCCACCTGGAGACTGAACCTGGGACCTTTTGCATAAAAGGCAAATGATCCACCATTCTGTAGCCCTGCTTGTCTGGAGGCTTGGCTTGAGTGGTATTTGCAAATTCTGGTATTGAATTGTTACAGGATTTTATACACTGTCTTATTAGCTATCTTAAGCAGCCTTGTGTGTTTTCCCCCAGCTGCAAGGCAGGATTTTTTTTTAAAAAAAAAATGCCTTAAATCAGCCAGTGCATGATTAGAGTAAAAATACATGTTCATCTGGAAATTTCTTCACTTACCTACACATGCTTGAACAGATTTAAGATGCAGATGCCACATATGAAGTATGGAACATCCATTTGTGTCTTTTTCAATTACAACTAGATAAAACTTTTCGGAGAAGGGTGGTGGCCGATAACCTGTCCAAAATGAAAACCAAATATTAATGTCAAGCTGGCATTTCAATGTAAGTGATATTTATAAACAAAGAAACAAACCTATAGCCTAACCTCCCTCCCAAAGATGCCCAGGGTAGCAATGACATTTTATGAAAAATGAACCATGTTGTAAGGATCACATTTAAAAAATACCACTTTCTGCTGCATTTTAAATACTGTAAATCATTAATATGTTCATGGTGCATAAACCTAAAAGTGTATGCAAGAAAGAAAAGTTAAACCAATCTGATTTAAAAAACAAACAAAAACCCTGCTAATATTAGGCCAAAATTAAGTCACAAAAACTCAGAAAACCTTCTGACTTCATTGTTCCAAATTTGAGGGCACACTTTCAAATTCCATTTTATATTTTGGAAGTGAAGTCTCATCTGAAAGTTGAGTGTTTTAGGCTTGTTGAAAACTTGTGTGTTATTTTAGCACATATCAGTACGAAATGTTGTAGTGCGTGAATTGTCAGAAACCGCTCAATGTCAAATACTGTTACAAGTTTTCTACCAAAAGCCGCCAGATACTAAATACTGCATTGCCAACTAGCAAAGGATGTCAAATAGGAAATATACTGGAAATATATGGAGAATGTCCTATGAATAGCGCCAGCAGCTGCCAAGCCCTCAGTGCAGACACCTTTTGGGGAATTTTGGCTCTACTTCCTATTCATTCTTCAAACGGGCTACAATTCTCGGAGCAGTTTAACAGTCAATTCCTCTTCCCAGGGAACTCTGCAAATTGTAGCTCCATGATGGTGTGTGTGTGGGGGGGGGGGTCCTCCTAACAACTCTCAGCACCATCAACAAACAGCAGCTCCCAAGATTCTCTGGAAGAAGCCATGGGTGTTTAAAGTGTTATGATAATGCTTAGAAAAAAAGCCAAGTAAGTGGGAACGTGATAAAAATGTATAAAATGATGCATAGGCTGGGGGTGGAGAAATGTATTTATCTCTCCCCCCCCAATAATATTAGAACCCAGAACCACTCAATGAACAAGGGAAAGTAGACAGTACTTAGTTCAACTATGGAATTTGCTACCACAAGATGTAGTTTCATAACAGCCACCAACTTGGAGAGCTTTAAAAGAAGATTAGACAAATCTAAGGATAAGGCTATCCAAGACTACCACCCCACCCCCCCAATGGCCAGGTCCTGGCTGCTGGGGCACATGAACAGAAGAGGAGGAAGATGGCGGTCATGTTTGGCTTGGGGGGGGGATCTGGTTGACCTCTGTGGGGAAAGGATGCTGGATTAGTCCAGTGTTTCCCAACCAGTGTGCCTCCAGATGTTTTGGGACTACAACTCCCATCATTCCTGACCACTGGTCTTGCTAGCTAGGGATGATGGGAGTTGTAGTCCCAAAACATCTGGAGGCACACTGGTTGGGAAACACTGGATTAGTCGATCCCACCCAGCAGGAGATCTTCTGCTGCCTCCCAAGTGCACCACAACACTCCGTAAAGATTCCTTGCTTATGGATAAGAGTAGACTACAAGTGCTTCACTATACCTTTGGAGGGCTGGAAAAATATCTCGGTTTCTTTCAGCTCCGCCTCCTCTTTATGCGGTTTGTATCCCAAAATGAAGTCCTCTTGGAAAACGTGAAGCAATTGCGTGTTTGACCCACACTAGAAACAGCGTTAGACAGAAATCAACAGCCAAATCCAATAAAAAAAATATTATTTTTTTTTAAAAAAAAACCCAGCTTGCCCCACATAGTTATGCACAATAAGGTTCAAGGTATCCAATCATATTCTATGCGGGTTGTTATCTCAGGTGTGGGGCAGCTTTGGCTTGCCCACTGCTTGCTGAACTATAGTTCCCATCAGCCCCAGCGATCATGGCTGATGGGAGTTGTAGCTCAGCAACATCTTGAGGACCAAAGGTTTCCCATCCCTTGATCTACATAGAAGGCATTTCTGGGTTCCATCCAGAACAGCCGCCACATGGTACTTGGTGCCTTCAGTACTGTTCCAGCTCCTCATTCCTGGGATTTTCACTTTGTTTTTCTAAACGCACAGCAGTCTTTAGGCCAGTCTTCATCAAGAAACTGCCCGCACTCTGACTCCTATCAGCTCCAGCCTGGTCCTTGGCAGGATGTCCCAGATCTCCAGAGTAGAAAGGGCAGGATCATTTCCATTACCATTAGCAAAAGCTTGGGGAGTCATGCATTTCAGCCCGACATAGGGAATAAAAAATGCTCAAAAATCTGTGGCAGGCTTGCTACAGAAGCGGAGTGAGCTCAAAGCTTTCTTTGATTAATTACGCAAGACGTGTTCCGTTGATTAATTTAACACAGTAGGGAACAAAATTAATAGTAAATCCCATCGGAGCTAGACAAAAAACCTAATGCACTAAGGACTTCCTTTTGGAGGGTTTGGTTTGAGGATTAATAAAGGAGCATACTATTCTGCCAAAGCCTAAAATTTATAAGTTGGCTATAATGCTGCTAAAATCCTAGGGGAATCCCAACCCCTCTCCCTGAAAACTCCTATGCGTATTTATTCTAAACATGCAGGTCCCAAACAAGGCACATAACGAAACAATAATATTTTTTTCTGGGAAATGCAGGATAGCAATTATTTAAACGTTTGTAACAAAGAGTTTCCCATGGCAATGCCATTTTGTAAACAGACACAAAATGCAGAGAGACCAACAGCTCATTCAAACTAAATAAATAAATATTCTGCTGGAAAACAGCAGAACAGAAAGTTGTCATGACTCTGTGTGCAATCTGGGAGTAGGTCCCATTTAGCCCAATGGTGTTTATTTCAGAGTAGACATGTGCAGGACTGCACTGTTATTGGACATAATCATCTGTAGCAGCTAGCAGATGGTGGCCATTATCATGTAATTTGAGGGTGGATTGAGGTGAATGTACGTATGAGTGAGAGTAAGGCTCCATGTGCACTATACATTTAAAGCAGATTCATAGCACTTCAAACAACCATGGCTTTTCCCAAAGAATCCTGGGAACTGTAGTCTGCTAAGGGTGCTGAAAAGTTTTCAGGCGAACTCTATTCCCCTCCAAGAGCCACAATTCTCAGTGGTTTAATAACCAATCTCTCTTCCCAGGGCACTATGGGAATTGTAGCTCTGGGAGGGGAATAGCAGCGCCCTAAAGATAAAGGTGGTGCTTTACCTTGATTTACCGTGGGTGGCGCTGTGGGTTAAACCAGAGCCTAGGGCTTGCCGATCAGAAGGTTGGCGGTTTGAATCCCCGCGACGGGGTGAGCTCCCGTTGCTCAGTCCCAGCTCCTGCCAACCTAGCAGTTTGAAAGCACGTCAAAGTGTAAGTAGATAAATAGGTACTGCTCCGGCGGGAAGGTAAACAGGGTTTCCGTGTGCTGCTCTGGTTCTTAAACCACTTAGTCATGCTGGTCACATGACCCAGAAGCTGTACGCCGGCTCCCTCGGCCAGTAAAGCAAGATGAGCGCTGCAACCCCAGAGTCGTCCACGACTGGACCTAACGGTGAGGGGTCCCTTTACCTTTACCTAAAGGACCCCTGGACAGTTAAGTTCAGTCAAAGGTGACTATGGGGTTGCAGAGCTCATCTCGCTTTCAGGCCAAGGGAGCTGGCGTTTGTCCATAGACAGCTTTCCAGGTCATGTGGCCAGCATGACTAAACCGCTTCTGGCACAACGGAACACCATGATGGAAACCAGAGCGCACGGAAACGCCGTTTACCTTCCCGCCGGAGCAGTACCTATTTATCTACTTGCACTGGTGTGCTTTTGAACTGCTAGGTTGGCAGAAGCTGGGACAGAGCAACGGGAGCTCACCCCAGCGCAGGGATTCGAACCGCCAACCTTCTGATCGGCAAGCACAAGAGGCTAAGCGGTTTAGACCACAGTGCCACCAGCACCCTTAACAAACTACAGTTCCCAGGTTTTTTTTATTTCATTTTGGCGGGGAGCCATGATTGTAACATGAATGTTGCTTTAGATGTAAGGTGTGGATGTGTTCTAAGTAAGGAAGCCTCTGAATTTTGTGTGGCTGATATGTAGCATACTGTGCAAAAGTCTGTTACATCTATTTCTCTGGCCCATTCCCCCCCTGGCCCAGGCCACCACCAACACATGCCCCCACTCTCTACCCTCACAAGCTGAGAAAGGTTGCCCATCCCTACCGTCAGCATGGATTTCTGGCTTTTAATCACAGTCTCCCCACTCCTGGTCTTTAATCAACAAACAAACAAGCACCTGGCATGGTTAAATGACCCATTAGAGGCTTAACTAATTTTTTACCTGGTCGGTTATAGCATCTAGTTCAATAATGCATCCTGGCCGAGCTGTTGATTGCTGGCTCACAATGTTAAAAACTTCACCGATGAGTTTCTGAAATAGAGGGGAAGTTGGGAGAGTATTTGAATTTCGAGCTAATAGCCGCAGCTGAGGTTCTGTTGATACCAATAGCATCTGGCTATTGGTAGCCACTTTGTGCTGTTGGACTCCAAGCCAGCATGGGGGTTTGGCTGACCTTGCTCTAGATCAGGCATCCCCAAACTGCGGCCCTCCAGATGGTTTGGCCTACAACGCCCATGACCCCTAGCTAACAGGACCAGTGGTCAGGCATGATGGGAATTGTAGTCCAAAACATCTGGAGGGCCGAAGTTTGGGGATGCCTGCTCTAGATCATCATGGTTTTAGTTTGTGTGTGGTCTGATGTTTAGAAAATAATGCAGCCACTAGTGTGAATTCTCACTCTCTTTGCAACCTGATCGTACAGACTGCACTCCCCTTTTAAGTTCTATCCTTAGCTTATGAATACCTGTCCTCTATTCGGTATTTGTAATTTGACAGAAAAGTCACTGAGCAGGGACGGAGGTTTCCAGCCAAAATAGTTGCCCAAGATGCCTCTGTCGTCCTCTTTGGGAAGCATATTAACAATGCTCTCCCAGGGCAACTCATCTGGCACCTTCATTTTTTAAAAAAATATATATACGGTATACAGGTATTCAAAAGTTACAATACAATACATTTTCAATCAATATATCCTCTCCACAGACACCTCTGTGATGATGGTGGCATTAAAAAATCCTGTGCATATATTTACAGGATAAGGGGGGGAGGTTTTTCTTTTTTTAGCTCTTGTTATTATATTATGTATTTTTGTGTTTTTATACTGGAAACTGCCCTGTGATCTTAGAATGAAAGGCGGTATATAAATTTAACAAACCATAATAAAAATAAATGACAACAACAACTTCTTACAGAGGATCCTGGGTCGCTCAGCTCATCCAAAAGTTTCCTTGCATCCACTACAGCTTGGTATAGCCTCAGGTTTCTGCCATCCGATGCCACAAAACAAGCACTCGCAGAATTGCAGTAGGTACCTAATTTAAAGGCAGGCGTCAGTTTTTGACATTTAATGTAAGCTATATGTTTTAGCAGTTATGGTTGGAGAGGCATTAAGCAGTTTCGTTATATTCCACCAATGCAACAAATCAAAGAATGTTGCTACAGTCTCGCAACTTCTAGCTGAGTTTGAAATAAGGCTGTTTTCCAGGAAGTGCTTGTCTACGGCTCTTCCAACATTTAACAGATGAAAATGGGGAAACTGTTGTAAAACCTCCATCTCTTACCAAAAATCAGGGCCCCGGTTTGGAATATCCCTACCCTGAAACCCTGTTACGTACTGCAGCACCCTGCCTGTCGCATGCTGCATTCATTTCTTCTGCAATAGTCTGCAGAAATCCAAGCTGGTGTGTGTTATTTCAGTTACAGATATATTGGGGGGGGGAAGGGGGGAGAACTCATAATGGTCTAAAAATAGGCTGCCACAGTTCAGAATACACCTTGCCATTTGCAGTGTGCGAAATGGCAGGCTGAGTGCTTCTGCAGCCTATGCTTGTCTGTACATAAGTAAAACCCACTGGCTCTTTTCACATGACACACTACCAGGAGTCAGCAAACTTTTTCAGCAGGGGGCCGGTCCACTGTTCCTCAGACCTTGTAGGGGGCCGGACTATATTTTGAGGGGGGAAATGAACAAATTCCTGTGCCCCACAAATAACCCAGAGATGCATTTTAAATAAAAGGACACATTCTACTCATGTAAAAACACGCTGGTTCCTGGAACCTACGTGGGCCAGATTTAGAAGGTGATTGGACCGGATCCGGCCCCCAGGCCTTAGTTTGCCTACTCATGTTGGACTCTCAACTCCCCTCAGCCCCAGCCAGCATGACCATGCTGGTGGTGTAGGGAAGTTATATGAAAAGGTAAACTCTTCTAGTTGAGATGTCAAGTTTTATTACAGTGGTACCTCAGGTTAAGAACTTAATTCGTTCTGGAGATCCGTTCTTAACTTGAAACTGTTCTTAACCTGAAGCACCACTTTAGCTAATGGGGCCTCCCGCTGCTGCTGCGCAATTTCTGTTCTCATCCGGAAGCAAACTTCTTAGCCCAAGGTACTATTTCTGGGTTAGCGGAGTCTGTAACCTGAAGCGTCCGTAACCTGGGGTACCACTGTATATACAACAACAGGACTCACCGAGACAATAGCTAGGAATAAGAGTTGGGAGCCAGGCCACATTGGAGAAGGCAGAGGTATGGAGAGAATTAATACGAGCCAATTCCGATACTCCACCCGTGTGTGACAAAGGTCCAATGGGGTCCACACGCCACAGAATCAGCTCGCTGTAGATGGCGTTTGGATCATGGAATGTAAGCGTCGCTGCGTTCCTAAACTGCTGCCTGGAAGAGCCTTTCAGGTGCTTCATAGGATCCATCATTTTGTCCAAGCCCTCAGAGTCCCACGGCTGATCGGCCTCCGGGGTCCGCAGGGTGTTGTGATGGGAAGACGTCAACAGGAGCGGAAGCACCGAGTGGCAAGCAAGGTCATTGAGATGAAACCGGTGCCCGCAGTACCTAAACTTGTGGGTGACTGTGTGCACCGTCGTGAAAGCAGACTTGTCTGCAAAAGAAACCGCCCACTGGTTGAGCGAGCCGTCTATGTGCTTAGAAACCATCATGACTGTGGGCACCGTGATGTTCGCGTTGAAGCTGCCCTGGGAGCATCCCGGCCTCCATCCAGACAGGCTGTCGGAAATGCTAGTTCTCTTCTGGAGCAGTGCCTCGCTGATTTCTCTCGCAGACGTAGTGCAGGCATACATCATGATGTTTTTGCTAAGGGAGCTGGCGTCGCCGGATGGAAACGCAACGGGGATCTGAGAAGAAAATGAAACCTAGAGGAAAGGGAAGGAAATACGGCGAATGTGTTAAGGCAAATAGTAACATTTTTAATAGAAAAAGTCCCAATTCCCACCTGCCCCAAGTATATGTATATACAGTGGTACCTCGGTTGTCGAACGTAATCCGGTCTGGAAAACCATTCGACTTCCGAAACGTTCGACAACCGAGGCGCAAAAGGCCACCTGCTGCTTCCATTGAGAAAACTGGAAAAACATGCCATGGAAGCCGTTCGACTTCCGAGGCGCATTCGAAAACAGAAGCAATTACTTCCAGGTTTTTGGCATTTGGAAACCGAAACGTTCGGCTTCCGAGATGCTCAAAAACAGAGCTAACGCTGTATTTGTATATATATACAGTATTTCAAAAAGGCTGTGGATTAGGAAGTATTATGCGCAAACAAGACATGATGATAAAAGTATATTTGCATTTAGCATGTGGCGTGTTTTTTCCCCTTCCCCCTAATGCAAATTGCATCCACAGGGGAGGGAAGCCGGTCACTATTGGGGTGGCAATAGCTGGGGAGGAGAAACTTATGCTTTTTCTCCCCTGCTGCAGTCCTGAGGAAAAACCCTTCCCTGAAGCTGGCATAGCATTGCAAGGCAACGCCATATTAGTTGCAACACTGGAGGAGGGGTTTTCCTCAGGATCTTAAGCTTGACTCTTTGCCATTAACCAAGCAATTCTAAAAGGATAGTAAGGGAGGTGGAGATTTTACTGCAACAACTCCATGGTTGACGTAGCTTTGGAGCCGTTTGGGGGGCACGCCAGGGAATGAAGTGACTTAAGATCCTATAGGCCAGGCACAGGCAAACTCGGCCCTCCAGGTGTTCTGGGACTACAATTCCCATCACCCCTGACTACTGGTCCTGGTAGCTAGTGATCATGGAAGTTGTAGTCCCAAAACATCTGGAGGGCCGAGGTTGCTTATGCCTGCTATAGGCCTACTGCTTTCCCTAACACCCCCCCAAAAAAACACCACTTCATTTTTGCAGCATACGAGCCACGATGGCTATGTATCCTTTTTAATTCTCTTATTTTTGTTATTTTTAAAGTTTATATTCCTCCTTTCCTCTGAGTAGCTGAGCAACACAGTCCTCTCCATAGCTGTCAAGTTCTCCCTTTTTTTAAAGGAAATCCCCTTATGCTGAAAAGGCTTCCTCTCTCTCCTCAGTTAAACCCTTCAAAAGGCATGTGAGGCAGGTTAGGCTGAAGGGCACTGGCTGGCCCTAGGCCACAGACTGAGCTTCATGGCTGAGTAGGGATTTGAACTCTGGTCTCCCAGATCCTAGTCCAACACGCTGACCGCTACACCACACTGGCTCCCCTGCCTGACCTCCAGTTGCTGGGAATCACACGTGGGGAGAGTGATCTTGTGCTCAGGGCCTGCCTGCAGCCTGCCCATGGGAATCTAGTTGGCCACGGTGAGAATAAAGAGCTGGGGTATTTGGATATTTGGTGCAATGCAGTGGGGCTCTTTTTATGTTCTCAGCGCCCCACTTTCTGCCCCACCACTGACAGCAAAGCAACAGTCTTGGCACACAGCAAAGGGGCTCTGGTCCTCCTTCCCCGAAAGCAGAAAGGGAGCTCTGCAGCATCATATGAGACCTTAGTTACCCTTTCCAGCAAGCACAGGAGCACTTAACATTCAGCTGGACTACAAACACTTTATTGGGTCTATATAAAAATAAGATATATACTGAGCTCTCAAAGGGACAGAATGCATATTAAAATAAAAGAACAGGATGCTTTCTTTTCTGTTTCTTCAGACACACTATACCTGAACTTGCCGAAAGATCCCTGGATGATACTCATCCAAATACTTCACGTGCCACACTAGGAAGGTGCCGTCCACGGGATGGATGGTAAAGAGCATGTCTGGGTTCTTGTTCCATTCCTTAAGGAGCAATTCGATTTTCCTATCTAACAAGACAGTGGGAAGCGGCATGGGCGAGGCAGCTGGTGAAAGAATTTTGGGGCTCCCTTCTCTTTCCCCATCTTCATGTTCTGAGGATCCTGTGCCAGTCCCCGTCTCAGACTCTCTATCTAGAGACAGTTCTGGGATCAAAGGTAAAATACATGAAACAGATGCATTGGACCAGTTTGCACATCAACGTATTTTCTTACCCTCCAAGGTAATTTGTTTTTCATGTTTGTGCTTTGTTAGAGACTGTCTACTGTACATTTTAGACCAGGGTTTCCCAAACTTGCGTCTCCAGCTGTTGTTGGACTACAACTCCCATCATCCCTAGCTAGCAGGACCAGTGGTCTGGGATGATGGGAATTGTAATCCCCCCCAAAATAGCTGGAGGCCCAAGTTTGGGAAATCCCATTTTAGACTGCTTACTGTAAACCACGTAATGATTTTTTTGTTGTTGTAATAAGTATACAAATAAAACAACTGTATACAGACAAACAGTATGCAAATAAAACAGGGGTAGGGAGCCTGTGGCCCTCTAGACGCTGCTGGACTCCAAATGTGTTCTATGCCACTTGAAGACCTCTAGGTCACGAGCAACTAGCAGGTCTAATAAAAAAACAGCAACTGCAGTCTGCCCGGCCAACGGACAGGGATGATGGGAGCTGCTGTTCAACAGCAACCAGAGAGCCATAGGTTTCTCATCCCTGGTTTAAAAACAAACCATGTTTTAGCGTGAAGAAGTAGCGGGCTTGTGCTCACTGTTCAGAAGTTCTCAACGCCCTCCAAACCTGCTGCTGCCACAGGCAAAACAAGCCAGAGCCTGGCTTGTTGTGTCATCTGAACCTGGGTTGATGGCTTGTTTTATTCAAACCATGAGTGGTAAGCCAAACCCTGGAGAGTTGCTGCTAGTCAATGATACTGAGATAGATGGGTCAGTGGCCTGACTCAGTATAAGAAAGCTTCCTGTGCTCCTTGGCAACCTTTGGTGGCCCCTAGTTCCTTCCCTTGCCAACTATGAGCTGGGGATAGTTAACAGTTGCAGAACTACCTGGTCTAGCTGCTCATGTGCTGCTACGGTACCTACAAATTGGGAAGTCTTTCTCTTTTGGAGGAAGATATTCTGTATAGATTGTACCAAGCTACCCCTCTGACAACAAAACAGCATGCATGAGGCTCAATACAGTGGAACCTAGGTTCTCAAATGCTTTTGTACTCAAACATTTCGGCTCCCGAATGCTGAAAACCCAGAAGTACGTGTTCCGGTTTCCAAACGTTTTTCAGAAGCCAAACGTCTGACGCGGCTGTCGGTTATTGTTTCTGGGGGGCCTGCACCAATCGGAAGCCACGGCTTGGTTTTCGAACGTTTCGGAAGTCGAACGGACTTCCGGAGCAGATTAAGTTCGAGAACCAAGGTACCACTGTACATCATTCTGAAAGGAAGAAAATAGTCTTTGTTACATCTCTCAAGTCCTTTACAAGAATCGCTATAGGATGTTAATAGAAACATCCCACAAGTTGTAGCAATGACTACCAGTTTGGACACTTATAAAAGAGGATTGGATAAATTTGTAGAGGATTAGGCTATCCCTGGCTACTAGCCACAAAGGCTATTTTCCAACGCCATTGTCGGAGGTCATACATCTGTGAATACCAGTTGCTTGAAATCACGTGGGCAGAGTGCTGTTGCATTGAGATCCGGCTTGCGGGTTTACAATAGGCATGTCTGGTGAGACTTGGCATATAGATTAAAAAAAAAAACACCAGCTCCAATTTTCACCCACCCCCATTCTAAATACTCATCAAGTGGAGACACCAGGGGAAAGGAAGCTATGCTACTAACCGTGATCAAGTTTCATCAGCAAACCTCTCTCCCTCTCCGTCTCCCTTTCCCTCTCCCTCTCTTCTTCTCCTTCCTCCTCGTCGTCAGCATCTTCTTCTGCTTGTTTCATCTGTTGATCTGTAAGATCTCGTAGGTGTTGCATAAAAATTTCAGTCGAGGACGTAAAATGGAATTCTTTGTTATTTAGCCAGTGAACCACAAAGCCTTCGTTTCCTTCATCCAAGGGAAAAGCCGTCTTGAGCAAAGCTGGCGGAATGTCTGGGGAAACAAAGGAAAGGAGTCTAAGATATTTAAGATATAATTTATATAATTTATATTTCTGCAGGAAAGCGGTCTTGCATAGAAGACTGTCAACTTGAGTGCTATATAAGATGGAACTAAACCATAGCAAGGGGGGTCATTCAGGAACTGTGGGCTTGGCAACTCTCTCTTGGCTTCATTTTCAGTTTTCAATGTAATAGGTAAATATAGTTAATAATTGGTAAATAAATGTTTTATTTGCATCTGCTCTCTAAACCAGAATCTAGAAATCCTCTTCAAATGTATGAATTTCTATTCTGGTTTGGAAGGAAAATAGAAACCAGAGTTTCCTGACAAACTATGTGATGGGGAGCCAAGGAAGCATGCAAGCTTCCATCTGGAAGAATAAACTGAAGAGCCAATATTTCAGGACCCATCCTATTCCTGTATTGTCATTTGTTTCAGCTGTTTTTAATTCTGAATTTTAAATTGTTGCAACCCACCCCAGAACCAGCTGGCGAAGGACTGGTAATAATGCTTAATTTTAATAATAATAATAATAATAATAATGTTAACACAGAAATAACTGCACAGATGTAAACTGCACAAAGGGTCCCTTAAATAAGCCGTGTTTCTAATGTGCACCACAGAAAGGAAATCCAAATATACATATGACAAAACATTTAGAACAGGCCAAGATAACATTTGCTAATATGGGGGGAACGTGCTTTCCGAGAAATACAATTAACAATGTCACCATAAACACTGTTTTCTTTAATAATGCACAAGCCTCAGGCAAGGAGCCCAAACACACATCATCTTACTTGGCATTTTCACACAGGACAATAGGGATGAAATAATTAATCTAATTCTGTCTAAGAACACTTTGCTCCATTTCCACATTTAATTCATATAACTTATTTTTAGCTCTCCTCAGCCAACTCTCAAACTTACATTCTAGCAGACACAACACATAAGGAAAATGAATCTTTTGTTTACTTTAAGCTAAGAGCCACACCTCAACTTTCAGGTGAGTGTGCTAAATGAAGTACAGGTGCACTCCAAATCACACATTAGTCAAGCATGGGATAAATTCCAAACTGCACATTAGTTTAGGACAGCCTTCTCCAACCTGGTGAGCAGCTCCAAGGCCACAGATTCCTGGATTCCATCCCTACACCACCAGTATGGTCATGCTGGCTGGGGCTGAGGGGAGTTGAGAGTCCAACATGAGTAGGCAAACTAAGGCCCGGGGGCTGGATCCGGCCCAATCGCCTTCTCAAACCGGCCCGCAGACAGTCCGGGAATCAGCTTGTTTTTCCATGAGTAGAATGTGTCCTTTTATTTAAAATGCATCTCTGGGTTATTTGTGGGGCCTGCCTGGTGTATTTACATGAGTAGAATGTGTGCTTTTATTTAAAATACATCTCTGGGTTATTTATGGGGCATAGGAATTCGTTCATTATTTTCCCCAAAAAAATATAGTCCGGCCCCCGACAAGGTCTGAGGGACAGTGGACCGGCCCCCTGCTGGAAAAGTTTGCTGACCCCTGGGTCCAATAGGTAAAAGGCAAAGGACCCCTGGACGGTTAAGTCCAGTCAAAAGTGACTATGGGGTTACGGTGCTCACCTTGCTTTCAGGCTGTGGGATCCAGCATTTGTCCACAGGCAGCTTGGCCACAGGTCATGTGGCCAGCATGACTAAACCGCTTCTGGAGCAACGGGACACCGTGACAGAAACCAGAGTGCACGGAAACGCCATTTACCTTCCCACCGCTGCGGTGCCTATTTATCTACTTGCACTGGCGTGCTTTCGAACTGCTAGGTTGGCAGGAGCTGGGACAGAGCAACGGGAGCTCACTCCGCCGCAGGGATTCAAACCGCCAACCTGGATTATTATGAACTTGGAGGACGATTTGAACTTTAGAAAAAAGACGGCAGTGGACAGTTGCGAGGAATTCCCAATTTCTTGAAGCATGGGAACCCAAATAAAAAATTCTTTAGATGATTTGGCATAACATTCGGTTTGATTGATATATATATGTGTATAATTTGAAATATTGAATGTGATATAATTGGTTTTAATTGGAAAATTAATAAAAATATTTTTTTTAAAAAAAACAAACCGCCAACCTTCTGATCGGCAAGCCCAATAGGCTCAGTGGTTTAGACCACAGAGCCACCCGCGTTCAGAGAGAGTCCAGTAACCTCTGGGCCACTCCACACTGGCGATGCCTAGTTAACCCTGCCCAAGGAGGTGCAGATCGGGTGAGTTTGCATTAGAATTTGGAAAGGTTCCCCTCCTCAAGCTCTCCCTAGGACAACCTGTGAACCAACCTGTGGACTCTTCTTACCTGTGTTTGGGTTGATGCTTGCAGTTATGTGGAAATGGCAGAGCGCGTTAGCGTGGTGGGAAATGTGCCGCTGAACCTCGTGTGTTCCCAACTGATCAGGTAGATCTTCGGTGTGAGTGATCAGTACGGAGGACCTTCGCTGACCCTTTCGCATGTTTTTCAAGTGATGAATTGTCTGAGGGCAGGGGAGAGAGGGAAAGGGAGAAAAAGAGAAAGAGAGAGAGAGCACACACATAAGGCTGGCCTATTATGAGGAGAACTCAACCCTGCAAAACACAAATAGTTTCTCTTTCTAAAATTGGGCAGAACTAGCAATAAATCCCTCACACTTCATTTCCTCTTCTAGTAGAAGAAACCTTTAAAAGCTTGGTACATGACTCATTTTTATTTTATTTTAAATATATATATATATATCTTTTAAAATCTGTCTAATGAGATCTGTTCCATATGGTATTGAAATTAGGCCTTTAGTGTTCTGGCACCTACTTTGGAACTACTTTCAGATACCTAATGTCTTTAGAGTGTGATTTCATTGTAATATTAGCTATAGATGACCAACAATGAGGTCAAAAGGCAGTATATAGTTTTTTTTTATTTGTAAGTAAACAAACTTAAACCTATGCTAAAAATAGAATGCAGTCATTCCCCTTTAGGGTCTTGTCTGCGTCTTGTCTGCACTGTGCACTTAAAGCAGTACCATACTACTCAAGGTATCCCCCCCCCCAAAGAATTCTGGGAAGTGTAGTTTGCTAAGAGTGCTGAGAGTGGCTAGGACTTCCCCATCCCCCTCAGAGCTACAATTTGCAGAGTGGTTTACCATCCATTCCCTCTTCCCTGGGAAGCTCTATGAGGAGAACAGGGGTTTCCTAACAACTTTCAGCATGCTTAGCAAACTACACTTCCCAGAATTCTTTGGGAGAGGCCATCACTGTTTAAAGTGGCTTGATATTGCTTTAAATGTATAGTGCAGATGAGGCCTAAGATTCACATCCAGTTCTGTACTGATTTCTACTTTATAGGCCAATAAGAGCAGGCAGGAGTAGCTTTGTTGTTCTTTTGAGAGTGGCGTGCAGGTATACAGAAGCACTGCTTTGTCTCACAGCCACATATTTGTCGACTTTAACAGACCTAGCTCTCCAATGCTTTTACGGCAGGAGTGGGGAAACTTTTTCAGCCCTAGTGATCATACTTCGTCATAGGCAACCTTCCAGGGGCCACATGGCGCTGGGGGCGGGGCCAGAGCCAAAGTGGGTGGAGCAACAGGTGTGGCCTTTTCACAGTAAGCTCATTCCAAGCATCCCAGGCAAGCAAATGCACTTGAGGAGGGGGCTTGGCCTGAGGAGAGAGGGCCAGACAGCGAGCCCTGCAGTGCCTGCATTTTGTGGGGAAAGGATGCTCCAGTCAAAATATAAAATTCCACGTTTGCTAGGTAAAAAAAGGGTTAAGGCACATGGAGTTCCCCGTAAATTCCTAGAAGGGACTCTTGTGAGGTCATAGCCTCTGCTTACCCTGCTGGAAAGGGTAACAATAAGAAGATAATCCTTATCACTTCCTCCCACCTGGTTCTCATCATGCAGCTATAGGAATTGAATGCCGGGTCTGCGTGTTCCTGAGCACAGGCACCATCTTTGATCTAAACCAGAGATGTCCAACTCCCAAGAGACTGTGATCTACTCCCGGGGAGGGGGGAAAAACTGGCAGTTGGGGAGCGGGGAGTTCAGAGTTGTTGAGCTTTTTTTAGTGGGGCAGGTCAAAGTTGTTGATAAGGATCCCGCGTTTGAGCACGATCATCTGGGGATCGACCTGTCAATTGTGGTCAACCGATTGGACACCCCTAATCTAAACCATGTACTTTGTAACTTAGAAGTATATTTTGCCTGATGTATTTCAGTTTCCTTAAAAATAATGTTTATTTGCTTTTCTGTTTTATCGTATCAATATATACTGTGTCACAGTCAAACACATGGTAATGAGAAAGAAAAAAAGAAAAGAAAAAGTTTGCATAAAAATAAAATATACGTAGATGAATTCTAAAGCTCAAGACATAAAAACGAGACTGGGGAAACGGGCTGCTTAGTTCTCCCTACCTCTAAAGCGTGCTGGATGTTGTCCTTGTGCCTTCCGGAGCGGGAGAAGCTGCGGCTGCTGCTAATGCTGGAAGTGGTGGTCTCACAAATCTGCTCCCCCAGAAGGCTGTCTTCGGGTAACAAGGTCTCTGCCCACAGCCGGCAAATACCATCAAGGCAGGAAGTAAGCAGCACGTTGCAAACAGACCCCCTAAAGGCAATGCAAAAAGGGATATTGGCACTTGTAGCTTAAAGGTTCATAAAACTGGGGGAAGTGTGGAATGTAAGATGGCAGTTTGAAACAAGACATGAGGCCTGCAGCAAAAGGTTGCAGCATAGCCCTCCCCTCTTAAAAGTTGCTCTCCCCACCCACACTGTTAAATCTCCATTTCCTGCCTACTGAGCATGTGCAATCCTTATTGGATATGGGGCTGGTTTCTGGGTTCCCCTGAGCGTGACATCACCTTTCTTGCTCCTTAGAGCAGGCATAGGCCAACTCGGCCCTCCAGATGTTTTGGGACTACAACTCCCATCATCCCTGACCACTGGTCCTGTTAGCTAGGGATGATGGGTGTTGTAGTCCCAAAACATCTGGAGGGCCAAGTTTGCCTATGCCTGCCTTAGAGGCTCCAATCCTGTCGGCATTCACCAGCTGTGTTTGCTATTAGAAGTGATGCTTCATAATAGCTTCCCAGTGTCCCAATCGTGCTTAGATCTAACCACCGATAAATTATTGCAAAAATGCAAAGAACAGTGGAGCTCATTTCACTCATTTCTTCTCCCTTCCAGTCCAAACTACCACTCTCTACCCGCCCCTGCCCCCCAAAACAAAACCCAACAGCAGCAGCCAACTCAGGGAAAGCTACTTCTGAAACAGAAGGAAGTTTTCAAAAGCACTCTCTGGTGCTACATGAGGACCAGCCATCAAGAAATATACACAGTTCAGTCACTCTTACTTGCGAAGCCATTTATAAATTTGCATATAAAAAGTAGAATTGCTTTTTTAAAAAATGCAACTGGGCTTCCACAAATCCCTTGCCTGTGGCTAAGGATGCAATCCTTGCACCCTTTCCCGTGAGTAAACGCCAAGTGAGACTAATTTCTGAGTAAACATGAATAGGATCTGTAAGGAAGCTCATTGGGCCCTGGCCTGGGACTCTCTGCATTACCTGCCTAACCTTTACAAGATACAGCGGAACCTCGGTTTTCGAACGTAATCCGTTCTGGAAGACCGTCCGACTTCCGAAACGTTAAAAAAACCAAGGATAAATGGGCTGGCTGCAAAGTCAATGGGAAAGAAAGGAAAAACTCACCTTGGAAGCCGTTCGACTTCTGAGACGCGTTCGAAAATGGAAGCAATTACTTCCAGGTTTTCAGCATTTGTGTTCCGAATTGTTCGGCTCCCGAGACGCTCGAAAACCGAGGTTCCACTGTAATTCCCTTGCACGGACTCCCTAATTTATAGCATGCAAACTGTAAAATTAATGTTTTTGCACTCAAGTTTGAACCTTTTTTTAGAAGTGGGGAAGGAGGAGCGATTTCAAACCTGGGCATAAACTTGCTTGTGTTTCTCCATGAAAATCCTGTCACCGATCGAGGATGTGCCAGATACACAAAGGCGAAATGAACAGGCGTGGAGGTCCTTCTCGGTTCCTCACTCTCTTGGGGGAGAAGAGAGGATTTCCAACCAGTCATCGGATACCAGACTTTTAAGAGACAATCATCCTAGACAAACCAACACATAGCAAATTGACAGTGTACATGCATAATTACAGTTGTGGTTTTTTTATAAAAAAAAACAGCTGGAGGAAAACAGAAATTAGATTGGGGCTGTAGTGATGTGGGAGGAAGGAAGGGCCCAGATAGGACTAGGAGAAACTTGCCTGAAACCCTCAAGAGCTGCTTCCCATCGGTGTAGGTATTGCTTCCTACATGGTGGGCCCATAGCTCAATGCTTCTCCCCCATACTGTTGTCTCAATTGAGATACAACACCAAAATGACAATTAGCCATACAGAAGAATATGAATATATATATATATAATATCCCCAGTTCTGCCTTGGTTTTGCAGCAGACAAAATGGTCTTCTGAAGACCATTGTTTGCGTTACTTAAGACTATTATCGTTACCTATGGAATATACTTTAACACTGAACTATCCACAGTAGTGTGTTTGCCAATGTTGCACTTAAAATGGTTTGGATAACTAATATAAGGTGATGAACACATTAAATGAAACGTTAATTACTTAACTATTTGTTTGGGCGAGATTGAAACCACAGATTACATTGTTCAACACAAGAGGCACAAGGGACTGGTGGTCTTTCTCAACTCTCTTTTTTTCTAGCCATGAAGAACCAATAAACCTTGAAGGATCAATGAGAGACAATGAGAATGGGCCTCACTACACCTTGTACTTAACTACCTTAACCTGAGTCAGACCAAAGGTCCACCTTGCTCACCAATTTACACCAGGGTGACCAAAATGAATACATATAAGGCTACTGGGTGGTGCTTGCTGAGACTGTTGGGAATTGTAGTTTAGCCATGTTTGGAAGAGCCACGCTCCCCATCCCTAGTCTATACTGGCAGGCCAGTGGGTCTCTGGGATTCCAGCTAGGAGTCTCTCCCAGGCCTTCCTACCATGTTTCTCCAAAAATAAGACACCGTCTTATATTTATTTTTCCTAAAAAAACAAAAAAAACCCACTATGGCTTATTTTCAGGGGATGTCTTATTTTTTTCCTCCTCCTCCTCCTCCTCCTGCCATGGCCGGCATTGCTGCTGTGCCTGTCACTATGTCTTATTTTCGGGGTAGGGCTTATATTCCTTGAATGCCTAAAAATCCTGCTACGGCTTATGTTATGGCTACGTCTTATTTTCGGAGAAACAGGGTGGATAGGCCAGGGACTGCATCTAGAGGTGCAAACTGTTGTTATAAGAATTCTAAGGTCCCAAATATTAAAGAAACATTCATAAATTTACAAGGCAAACACATACGCAAGTGTGTCTAAAATAGTACAGGAGAACAATCCTGAAGTCATTTTGACTCTCCCAGTGCCCTCAAATATTTCTTTGCAAGGAGGAAGGAAATGGGAAAGCCTCTCCATTGTCTATTGCTTACCTGTCTTAAGGGCATACTTGTGTGGGTGAACAGGGTGAGCCTGTGAGCTGGATTCAGGAATTAAAGTATTTACCATCACAAAAGAATGGCCGGGTTGGCCAGGTGAAGCAATCAAGTGACCATTATCAGTATCCTGCCAGAAAGGTGCCTTCCATAGTTCTAGTTACAGGTAGGTAGCCGTGTTGGTCTGAGTCGAAGCAAAATAAAAAAATTCCTTCAGTAGCACCTTAAAGACCAACTAAGTTTATATTTTGGTATGAGCTTCCGTGTGCATGCACACTTCTTCAGATACACTAGAAACAGAAAGTTTCTAGTGTATCTAGTGTTCTGTTTCTAGTGTATCTGAAGAAGTGTTTGATCTTCTTGCAGTCCATGGGACTCTCAAGAGTCTCCTCCAGCACCATAATTCAAAAGCATCAATTCTTCGGCGATCAGCCTTCTTTATGGTCCAGCTCTCACTTCCATACATCACTACTGGGAAAACCATAGCTTTCACTATACGGACCTTTGTAGGCAAGGTGATGTCTCTGCATTTTAAGATGCTGTCTAGGATTGTCATTGCTTTTCTCCCAAGAAGCAGGCGTCTTTTAATTTCGTGACTGCTGTCACCATCTGCAGTGATCAAGGAGCCCAAGAAAGTAAAATCTCTCACTGCCTCCATTTCATCCCCTTCTATTTGCCAGGAGGTGATGGGACCAGTGGCCATGATTTTGGTTTTTTTGATGTTGAGCTTCAGACCATATTTTGCGCTCTCCTCTTTCACCTTCATTAAAAGGTTATGATGCCAAGTATTAAATGATACAAATATTTATAAACTACATCTAAAAAGGCACCTTTCTGTAAAAAAACAAAACAAAAAAAACACACCACGGCCTCGGTCCAGTATACCTGAAGGAGCGTCTCCACCCCCCATCGTTCAGCCCAGGCACTGAGGTCCAGCGCCAAGGGCCTTCTGGCTGTTTCCTCACTGCGAGAAGTCAAGGGAACCAGGCAGAGGGCCTTCTCGGTAGTGGCGGCGACCCTGTGGAATGCCCTCCCATCAGATGTCAAAGAGAAAAACATCTACCAGACTTTTAGAAGACATCTGAAGGCAGCCCTGTTTAGGGAGGCTTTTAATGTTTGATGTTTTATTATATTTTTAATATTTGTTGGAAGCTGCCCAGAGTGGGTGGGGTTATTATTATTATTATTATTATTATTATTAATTACAGAGAAATCACAGCATGATTCAAGAGAGGTATCTCTATTTTTAGCAACATTAACTAAAAAGAGGGGGAGATGCATTCCCCGCACTTGTGTGGCCAGATTAGTTTAGCAGGAGGCAATAAAAGAACACAATTCTGAGCTGGAGGCCCAAGAGTTCCTTTGTTTCTTAAAAGTGCATTTAAGAGGTGCACATCAGCCTTTTTTGGATCTGGAGAACCCCAGTATTCTGGCCCACCTCACCTGCTGGCAAGCAACTCACCTGAGGTCAGCACCTTCATGGGTGTCACTCAAAGGTGTAGCTTAGGGGCTGGGGGGGGGAGCTTTGGGCTAGCTAGGGTTTTCTCCATAGGTGAAGCTTCTGGAGGGGGCCATTGAGGCTTCCAGCCTGCCCACCAGTTGCTCTTCGGGCTCTTTCTTCAGAGAGAAACAGAGGGGAAAGCGAACAGTGTTTGCCAGCATAGCCTAGCCTTATTGGTTCTTCCTCTCAGCTCCTATTTTTCTCGGAGAAAAGGTATTTTCATGTAATAATACAATAAAGCACCAAGAAAGGCCTCTAGGTGGACAAACAGGTTTTTTAAAAAAATGCCTAGAGGCGGCAAATGTGGGTGAGCACCCAGGCAGAGAGAGAAGGTGGTTCCGTAATACAATGAAGCCCCCCCCCCAAAAAAATCTTTAAAAGAACATTCGACCCACTGGAACATATGATACACCATGACCAAATGATGGACCACTAGCCAACCAATTCATGGGCAAACAGGTGGGTTTAAAGGAGGTGCCAGAAACTGGACCACAGTCATGGCCTGCCTTATTTCCTTCGATTCTCCAGAGGGGTTGCAAAGTTGGGAGGATTTAGGGGAGCTCTAAGGGGAGCCTAGAACCAGCTGCCTGAGCCTTCTACTTGAGGGTAAATGCAGGGGTGGGTCAGATGCTTGGCAGCTGCCTGAAGTTGCCCAGTGGTGCCATGGGCCTGGCAGAGAGAGTGTTCCTGGAGCCCAGAGCCCATTGGCTCCAGTCCTTGGCCAGGCTCTGACCTCACAACCACCTGTGGAATCCTGCGGAATGTTTTGTTTCCTAGGAGACCAGGTGAGTTGTTTAAAAGGATCCCTGGCTGAGCTGAAAGCCTAGTCAGTTGGAGCAGTTAGCAGCCATTCAGATGACCTCTTCTGTTCTTGTCTTGAAAGCTGTTCAGATGGATTGACTGACTTTCTGGACATCTTCGGTTTTCTACCCCCATGGAAGAATGTGCCGCTGGTTGCGCAGAAGGTAAAGTCATGGGAAAGAGGGGAGATATCCTGTAGATTCATTCCCCCACCACATGCCCAGTTTTTAAAGATGTTCCTTGGTTATTTCACCTTTCTAAATCGCATGCTGGGTGTTACGCGAGCCAACGATTTTCCCAGGGAGTTTTCTGATGAATTTTCTGAGTTTCCATTTTTGTCACCATCCAAATTGCAGTAGAATTACCACCACCCCATCCCAAATATTCAGGAGAATGCCCACCCCACCTCCAATCTCACTGCCCACAAATAGGAGATCATTTTTCACTCAACCCTAAAATACACACCCCACCTCTGTAGGGATCCCACCTGCACCCTTGGGTGCTTTCTTCGTCAGATACATTTCCAGGGTCTTGAATTAGTTTCCCAAGTCCCATCAGCCCCAGACAGCAGGTCCAGGGGGGCAGGGAGAGGGAGAGGGGGAGGAGGGGAGCTGGAGTCCTATAGCAACATCTGGAGGGCGCCAGGTTTGGGGAGGCTTGATGTAGAAACATCAGGGTAATTCAGCATCATAACGCTGGGTGACTGGCCAGGAGTTTATTTTGGCCCTGATCAGTAGCAGCCAGAATTAGCTACTTGCTGCCCAGTGTTAAAAATGGAGCAAATGACCTTGCTAGTCATCCTCAGGAGAGCAGCCCTGGGGATCAGCTCTGCACTCTTTGCAAAAGGAGAAATGGGTTATGAAACATGCTTGATGAAATGGTGCATGCTCTGGTTCTCTCTCTCGCTTGGACTACTGCAATGCGCTCTACGTGGGACTACCTTTGAAGGTGACCTGGAAACTGCAACCCAGAATGCGGCAGCTAGACTAGTGACTGGGAGTGGCTGCCGAGACCACAGATCACCAGTCCTGAAAGACCTACATTGGCTCCCAGTACGTTTCCGAGCGCAATTCTAAGTGTTGGTGCTGACCTTTAAAGCCCCAAAGGGCCACGGCCCAGTATACCTGAAAGAGCGTTTCCACCCCCATCGTTCAGCCCGGACACTGAGATCCATCTCTGAGGGCCTTGTGGCATTCCCCTGATTGTGAGAAGTGAAGTTACAGAGAACCAGGCAGAGGGCCTTCTCGGTAGTGGCGCCCACCCTGTGGTACGCCCTCCCATCAGATGTCAAGGAAATAAGCAACTATCTGACTTTTAGAAGACATCTCAAGGCAGCCCTGTTTAGGGAAGTTTTTAATGTTTGGTGTTTTATCGCATTTTCAATATTCTTTTGGGAAACCCAGCCAGATGGGTGGGGTATAAATAATAAATTATTATTATTATTAAAATAAAACACATTTACACTAGAGAGACTATTAACCTCTGTATGGAGTTTAACCATGATCATGAGTCAGTGACAATGAGTTCTTTATGAACTACCTTCAATATAACATGCTACCCTTGTAGTGTATAATTTGGCCCCAAGAATGAGTTCGCTATGAAGGTTTTATTTCTTCTATTATTTAAAAGGCTGCTGGCTCTTAAAGGCTAGAAAAACAAGAGCGAGGGATACAGGCAACCTCCATTGCACTGACCCGCATTAAAAGCAAGGCACAACTATGCTGCCTAAGTGAAATCACACTTATTCTGGTGTAGAAGTGGGTGGGAGAAGAGAAGTACAGCCTACTCCAACTCCCATGAGCCTCAGCCAGCAGAGCCAATGGTCAGGGGTGCTGGGAGCTGTAGTTCACCAATCTGGAGGGCTGCAGGTTCCCTAGACTTGAAGTAGCCAGAATAGAACACACTCCAAGTTGCTGTTTGTTAACAGTTATAATGTTTACTTATGATCTGTATACAAGTACAAGCAAATAAATACTCCAGCAAAACATACATCATGTGAAAATGGGGAAGAGCATCTCTAGAAATAGAACATAAATATATTTCAGTCGCATTTTAGTTAACGGCCAGCCTGCTTAGTACACACACAGAACTGATATGACGTCTGGCAATAGAAAAGCCATTTTGAAGTCATAAACTACAAATCATAGATTTACATCCACAACTGATCTGGCACGAATAGCACCTTAGGGATCGCTTTAGCTGCCCGCCCACCCCTCAAGAAACAAACTAATTTTGCAGCTAAGGTTAGGAATCGCCGAGAAGATGGGAGTTAAGGTAATTATGTTGGTCATATGAAATGATTATTAGATTGCACTTGCCAAAGAGATATTTAGTGCCCTTTGATACATCAAGTCACTTTCTTCTGAAATACAGGTGCTCAGGGGTCTAGTGTCCCCCCCCTTTAATCCATCTTCCCACCCCATCTTCTGCATTCCATATTCAGGCCCCAAGCCCACTGAGCCACAATGCAAGAACTAAAATGGCAACCATCTCTGGCATAGGCAGAAAATGGCTTCCAAGACCATCAGCTTCAGTTATTTCGTCACAGACCTCTCTGGTGCTGCACACAACGGGGCACAACAGATGGAGATCAATGGAAATGAAAGAGCCTTTGACAACCTCCTGCTACATCACTTACTATTAAAAATTCTTAATTAAATGTAATATTGAGAACATAAGAGGTGGCTACCGGATCAGGCCAGTGGTCCATTTTGTTCAGCATCCTGTTCTCACAATGGCCGACAGATCCCTCTGACAAGCCTGCTAAGGGAACCGTTTTGTCTTAATGGACACGTCTAATGTAGGCCTATTAATTTCAGTGGGTCGACTCTGTATAGGGGTCCCATCTTCAGTATACATATAAAGCAGTACCGTACCACCCTAAATGCTCATGGCTTCCCTCAGAGTCCATGACGCTGGACAAAACCCATGCCTCAGGTGGCAGAACTGCAAGAGGCCAAAGTATGCCAAATTTTCATTTTGCCTCAGGTGGCGAGCCTTGTAAGGAGACCCCCTATCCCCCCCTCCGAGCTACAATTTCCAGACTGGATTAACAATCAACTCCTCTTTCCAGGAAACTCTGGGAACTAACTCCATGAGGGATGTCCAAACATCACCTTTAAAAAACTACAGTGGTACCTCGGTTTACAAACACAATTGGTTCCGGAAGTCTGTACTTAACCTGAAGCATACTTAACCTGAAGCGAACTTTCCCATTGAAAGTAATGGAAAGTGGATTAATCTGTTCCAGACGGGTCCGCGGAGTACTCAACCTGAAGCCTACTTAACCCGAGGTATGAGTGTAATTGGTTCCGGAAGTCCGTACTTAACCTGAAGCATACTTAACCTGAAGCGAACTTTCCCATTGAAAGTAATGGAAAGTGGATTAATCCATTCCAGACAGGTCCGTGGAGTACTTAAACTGAAAATACTCAAACCGAGGCATACTTAAGTACATGGGATGGTAGAAAGCTCAGTGGCATCTACTGGCAGATAACTGGATTTGCAGTAGATCAGGATGCAAAGGGCTTTTAGAATCCTGCATCTGTGTAGTAACCAATATACAGTAAAGGCACAGCTTATCCAGGTCAGCTAGTGTATTGCTTGTGGATGCTGTAAGCAAATGGATCTGAAAAGTCACTGGCCATTATTTGGTTCCCGTCGGTAGTCCTTGTTGTTCTAATAAAAATCAAAACCCAGCCCCACAAACCTGAAGCCTGTGGATTTAAAACAACCAGCTGCAGCAAATTATTTAATCCTGGGGAGAAACTGCTAAGATAGAATCACGTCGAATGACAACAAAAGACAAGAAGCTAAAAATAAAATGAAAATCCAGGGATCCAAAGCTTTGAATGAATAATCCACTATACGTTTGAAAATTCTTTTAATCATGATTAAATCACCCAACATGGAGAGAATGGTGAGGTCAGAATAATGGTTTAAACTGGTATCCACCCCAAGCTTTTCAGACCCAAAGGCCACCTGTAGTCACAACCTGGACTATGGAAGCTGCTTAAGTATGGAGATTTTATATATATATATATATATATATATATATATATATATATATATATATATATATATATATATATATGGTACAAATGCAACTTCATCTCCTCCCTTTCCCCATAGCTGCCAAGTTTTCAATTTTCTCATGAGGAAGCCTATTCAGCATAAGGGAATTTCCCTTAAAAAAAGGGATAACTTGGCAGCTATGCCTTTCCCATTCCACTATCTTTCTCAGCATGGTCCTGAGGTCAGTGACAGAATGGAAAATATGTTTTGCATCCAGAAGATCCTAAGTTCATCTCCCTGGCATCTCAAATCAAAAGGAGCAGATATGCCATGTATATTTATGGTGATCAACAGATAAATAAATGGAAAGGCAAAGGCCTGAGACCAAGGAGACCCATTAAAGTAGCCAATACTGAGCCAGGTAGACAAATAATCTAACCGAGCATATGACAGCTTTCTATGTTTCTCTTCCTTCCCTGGGGTTAGGGCCCTTCGGCTCCATCCGAGTTTGGCATGGTATGGCAGCCTCAGACACAAGAAGGAGAAGGAACAGATTGGGGAACTAGAAGGTGGGCCCCCAGGGATGGACCAGGACTTGTTGCTGAGAACCAGGTGCTGGGTTCATAGGTGGGATCAGATGCACCTGTCCAGAAGGAGCGTAGGTGTGCAGAACTATGAGGAGACAGTCTCGTGTTTGAGCTTGCCCTGCCTCGTCATTCAAAACTGGGCAGGAGAGTAGGGTTAAGTGTCAGGACACCGTCCTCTCTTCCTTTGGATTATGAACCTCTTGCCTTGCTCACGCACCTTGGTATTCTGACTTCTGGACCTTATGCTTGCTGATAAGCCTGTACTAATATGAGTCTGAAGGAATAGATCTTCCTCGCTAGCAAGTAAGAGTCCCTGGGTTTGGGATGGGAGCCTGACAAGTCTCTTAAAAGACAGTAAGTCTAAGACAAAGGACAGCAAAGGCATTTTGCTACCCCTGGTGCGGCATTCCTTAGGCTGCAGCTAGACCCAATTTTGGGTCCTGACTCACCAGCTGAAGACCAGCGCATGAGATGTTAAGTGGCTATTCCGTGTTAGATATGCGAGGAAACAATTCTATTTTACTGAGCAGAGTTAATACAATTCCTGGCATACTCCAGAAGTGCAATTCACTCTCCTTCTCATCCTTACCTTTCCAGCTGTGGCAAAATATTCACCATCTGGGGACCATTCCATCAGATGTACAGACACGGCCGTTCTAAAGAGCAAAACAAGAGAAAAGAATGCATTTCTCCACTGAAGGGGAAATTACTTTTTTATGGATGCAGCTATGGCAGCCTAAGGTTATTCTGACCATTGACATCTCATTGCACATACAGGAGAAGTTAGCTAAAAATACTTTAATTGCCGTATGCTGTCGAACTACAATTTCCACCATACCTGATCACAGACTATTCTGGCTGGGACTGATGGGAGCTGGAGCCCACCAACATCTGGAGGACCACAGACAACCACAGGCAACATCTGTCGCACATCTCTGCTGCATGGCATTACTAACTTTAAAAGCCAATTGTATTATTGAAGCAGGATCAAGTATTGTGGCACTCTCAGTGAAGCAATGAAATGGTGCTCCCTTTAGCAACCCAGAGGCCTCATGACCCATATTTTTAGTGTTGGAATAAAGTAGTGCAAATCTGCGACTGTTGTCGCATTCTCTGTAAAAAAGAATCATCTCATGTCAGCATTCAGTATGAGCTGCTTGAGCCAAATATGCTTGCACCCTGGACTTTGCAGCAACATGAAGCCAACTCCCAGATACACAAAAGAGGCACAATATTTTCTGGCTCTATACCAGTTTTGTTAGGCACAGCATTGTGAGCACTGTTTGAAATGAAACGAAGACTGTATCTTAAGGGGAAATGACTACTGACTATAACAAAACTCAGTGGCTAGGCAAAACACTTTGGAACAGAAGTAATCAGCTGACAGAGGATTGTTTTGAACCAAGTTCTTCTCAGAGTAGACCCACTGAAATCAATGAAGCTAAGCTAACTCTGAGGACTAGTGTTGAATACTCCTAAGAACCTCATTTTATATGATCCTATAGACCAGAAACAAATTGTGGGTTTTCAGCCCCTTGCCTCCCCCCACCTTTCCCCCCCTCCCTTGAGAAGCATCGCTTCCAGTTTAGCATAAGCCACAGTTTGACAACCAGCCAATTTGAGCATGACAGCACTTATCCCACCCCAAAATTAGAAATCCACTTCAACCTGTGGTTTCTAATTCCAGTTTGGAGGGCATAGTTTGTTGATTCAGACGTCCCTGTAAACAATGGTTTGCGCTAAGCAAAAGACTGGAAGGGAATCTGCATCCATTAGGAAGAAGAGGAAGCATGCAAGCCCACAGCTCAAATCCAATCCCCAGTTGTCTGAACCAACTAGGGATTTGTTGTGTTCAGTTATGCTTCCTTGGAAGAAGAAGTCAATATGGTTTGGAATGCACTGGAGACTTTGCACCTAACAAATGTGCATATATACAGAGAAGCTTGTTGCTATTCTGTACTGGGCTTTCAAGTAGTATACGTAGAGCATAAAGAACATGCAGCTCATTTAAAAGCGTATATGGCTTCTTAAGGAGCTGCATATGTAAAAAATAATTTCAGGTTCTAAGAGTGATTAGGGATGGGACTGTAATATATCCCTGCCTTTCCTCCATAACCATACTCTTGCACAAACTTACCTGCAATGCCAGACACATTTCCAGTCGCTTAGAACAGGATGGATTTTATCATCTTTGAGCTCCAAGTCAGGATCATCTTCCTCCTCTTCTTCTAGGATATCACCAGATGGAGGGGCCCATAACTGCAAATAATCTGTTGCAGTCAGTAGCCGGTTACCTAGAAGCAATGGATATTTAAGCAAAGTAGACAGCAATATTTGGCCTACATGCATTTTACCTTCTACTGCCTCTTCCAACATTTGTGAATGAAAATATGGGCTGGGGAATCGTGGAGGACAGAATTCTCCTCCACAAAGACTATTGCACTAACATAAGAATCTTCTTTTGTTACTGTCAGTATAATTATATTCAAGACAGTTCCATGTGCTAGGGCTGTTTGTGAGCTGACACCCCCCCCCCAAAAAAAGACACTTAAGAACGTAAGTCAAGTCTGAAGAATGAAGAGACGAGACACTCTTTAGACTATAAGCAGGGCCGGCTCTAGGTAGACCCCCGGTGGCGCAGGGCACCACGGCGCCGGCCCACCAGGAGGGCGCCGCGAGCTGTGCCCGCCCGGTCCACCAACTGCGCTGCGCCCGCCCGCCCACCGTGCTGGGAAACGGGGCGGGGCAGCGCCGGAGGGATCCGTCGCTCCACAGCGCCAGAGGCGCTTAAGACGGCCCTGACTATAAGGGTGGTGGGCAGGGGAAGCTTGGCTTTGTTTTTCGCAGTCTTCAGATGAGAACTAGACCATGTGAAAAATGAACTTAAGATTTTTAGCTGCAGTTCATTTTCAGCTTTGTATTTTTGTTATAAAAAAGTGTGCCTATACATTCTGTTGTTGGCCCATAACCTAGGTTTAAGGTGCTATTTAGCTCCTGGTTTTCATATCTTGGTTTCTATATTTGGCATGCCTCTAAACTAAAAAGTCCCAAATGTTGCAAACTATTTTCGTGGGGAATCACTCCATTCCCTGGATCAATCTTGCTGCTCTTTTCTAAACTTTTTCCAGCTCTACAATATCTGCTTCAAAGTGAAGCGACTGTGCAAAGTATTCCAAATGCAGTCTTACTGTTGTTTTGTATGACAGCATTGTGATATTGGCACTTTTATTTTCAACTTCTTTCCTAACAAACGGAATAACACAATGGAGGGAGGCAAAAGTACCTTGATAATATTAGAGGAAATCACAAAAGATTCCCCCTGAAGATCCCTCACAGTAACATGCTGCATAGCCACAAACCGTATTAGGAAGTGGGAACTGACTTAACGTCGACTTCGTATTACCTTGAGGATCCCATGCTAGGTTGAAGGTCATAGAACTGAGGAAAAACTGCCCTGTCTTCAGCCATTGACACTTCAGTTGCTGCAGCGCAAACATTACAGAGTTAATTCTTAGGGGGCAAAAAAACACACCATGTAGGACAGGAGCAATCATTTCTTCACATAGCTATAAACTGACATTTCATGGGTTGTTGTTTTTTTAAAAAAAATTCATTTGACGTGATTAAGCAGGTATTTTTGCTGTCAAACAGCATTCTTCAAGGGTGACAATTAAAACCAATAACGCCCCAAATTATGCACTTTTCAAATAACAGATCACAGCTATGGCTGTGGCAGAAAGCCAGGCGACAAATTTGCTTGCACTCCTGCTGTTCTGCATGAATAGCTGATTCATTAAAGGAGAGGAGGGAAGTCATTTTGTGTGCCATGCCTTCATGATGACAAAGAGCAAAACTGAAGATCTGCAACAGGGAAAGGGGTTCTTCTCATGTACTGTACAAAACAATATATTTCTTTTTAAAATAAATAAATAAATAATCATAAATACATTCTATCTATTCAATGAGGAGACATGTTAAGACCACCAAACAATGGAAATAAAACTTTATACATCCTTTACAGCAGTGTTTCCCAACCAGTGTGCCTCCAGATGTTTTGGGACTACAACTCCCATCATCCCTAGCTAGCAAGACCAGTGGTCAGGAATGATGGGAGTTGTAGTCCCAAAACATCTGGAGGCACACTGGTTGGGAAACACTGCTTTACAGCACAAGTGGGGAACCTCCTGTCTGCGGGTTAATCGTGCCCCCGGGGGGCGAAGTCCAATTTGGCCCGTGGCACCATTTTCCTCCGACCATGCCCACATTTCTAGGTGAAACTGCCAGAGACTATGACATGATGGTAGAGAGAGGAAGGGCTGGGGAGGCTTGCCTATCAGTTCCAGGAGACGGCTATGGAGGCTGCCCCACCAAATTCAGTCTGCCCTCAACCAGCCCTCACCTGCCTGTCTCCTTCCTTCCTTGTAGCCAGCCCATGGTGTTCCCCTGCCTGTCAGCTTCCTCCTCCTCCTTAGTCTCAGCCATGGGTAGGCAAACTAAGGCCCAGCACCCTCCTTACTGAACTCAGCAGAGATGTAGGATAGGTGCAAAACTAGCATTCATTGGCTCTGACTCCACCACCTACGGTTGGCCTCCCTGTCTTCTGCTAACTGCTAGGAATGATGTTACCTGCTGCAAGATAAACAAACAAAAAATGTGGATTTTATATCACATAATAAATACTTACACAATTTCTCTTATGAGAATTCACCCCAAGGGGCTCAAAAATGCACACGGCATTTCCATAAGAGGCTGCAATCTAGAACAGATTGAGTTAAGAAGTTAGTCTTAAAAAAAATTGCTGTGAATACTTTTCTATTTATAGATAGCAATGCATTCATCAGAGTGTTATGTACAAGGAGAGATTCAGAGAAAAAGTAAATTTATACGAACATCGCTTAGCTGTTGTACCAGACACTAGATTTCAAGGGATATGCTACAATGAACCACATTCTGTGCATTCAAAAAGAAAGGAAGGAAGAAAGAGCAACAATTCTTTACATGTGTAATTTCCAGAATGACTGCCAGTAGCATATCATAAAAAGCCAAATTGTGCTCAATTCATAAAGCGGAGTAATTTATTTAACTGTTAATTAATTCATTAATTGGCACCCTGCCAATTAAAACTTCTTAAGGCAGGGTGCAGCCTTAAAGTTTTAATTCCTGTATTTAAAATGATTTCTTTCTTTCTTAAAAAAAAGAACACTTTCCTGTCTCCCACTGCTCAAAAGTTCTAAAAACCAGGGATTCCCAAACTCTGGTCTATGGACCACCCAGAGTCTGCGAGCTACATTCAGGTGGTCTGCAGCATAGAATTTCATAGAATTCTTTGGAATTCAAATTGCAATGCAATCAAATAACATACAAGGGGAAAAAATAAGCAACAAAGCTACTGTTAAAAGCATCCAGCATCCAGCACAGTGAATTAAAATTGCTACAAGAGGCAGAGAAAAATCATAAAGTGGTCTGCCAAGATCCTCAGCAGTTTTCAAGGGTCCCATGGGCGGAATGTTTGAGAACCAGTGCTCTGAAATCCTTACCCTTCCTTGCTGGGAGCACTCCACGCAGCTGACTTGTATGTTTCCATGCTTAGCACCAGGAATAATTTGCACACATTCAAAGTCATTTGCCAGGATAACAATATCGCATCCGGAGCCGTATGCCTAAAAAGAAATGTGTCAAAAAGGATTCCATTATTTTTAATTTTTCAAGTACTGCACTCGACACATGTGTATTTTCTTTTCAACCTGGTTCCAACCTCCCCGCCCCAAATCATCACTAGAAATAGAAATATCAACAAGACTATTGTTTCAACACAGCCATTAATTTATGTTTCAGTACTGTAACCTGGTGCATGTATGTCAGTCTGCTGCACCAAAAAAAAAAAAAACCAACAACAAAAACAACCCACAGACTGATGGTTCCTTTAAAGGCTAACAAATTAATTGCAGTGGTACCTCAACTTACGAACGACTCGACAACCGAATTTTCAACTTACGAATGGGGCAAATGGCCGCACGCTTATGAATTTCTCGACATCCAAATGGAAACCGTGGCGGTTTTAGATAGGGTTTTTTCGACTTATGAATTTTTAGATTGGGGTTGCTTTAACTTACGAAGTTAAAAGCAAAAAGGAAATGTTAAACAAACAGCAATAGACCATTGTCTGTGTTCGGGGGGTGTTGTACTCTAAATTGCTTGCATAGGTTCGGTGGCATTTAAAAGTTGGCACAGAAGGTGTCTGCTAAATCTCTTTTGGCAAGGTGTTCCACAGGCCTGGGCTAATGGCTCTGAAGGTTCGGTTTGCAATTATAAACCTAAACATCAACTACTTCGTAAATTATTTTGGGTGATATTCAAATACTGGTTCCATCAGTGGAACTCCCCCTCCCTCACCAGATCTGCTCTGAAAGTTGGGGGGAACCCCAGAATAGATTTAGGGAACACAAAGGGGGAGGAGAGGTGGAGAAGTTCAACGGCACAAGTGGAATGTGCATAAAGGAATGAGTTTGCTGGATAGCGCCCTTTGCATGTTATTTTGATTAGCAACAGAACCCTCCTTTCTCTGTTGAGGATCTTTCTCTTCCCATCTACCAAACTATCGTTGCAGAGTTTCAGAAGGAATTGTATCCAACATTGCGACTTGACATGCATCTACTGGAATCCAGCAAATCTGCGGTGAGGCACACCAGGGGCACCTGGCAACAGATAGTCAGCACCCTCAACCCTGAAGGAGCAACCATACAGCCCAGGGGTAGGAAACCTTTATGAGCCCAAGGGCCTCATTTCCCCATAGGCAATCTTCTGGGGGTAACATGGCAGTGGCAACTGCGGGTGGAGCAACAGTTCTGCCTCTTATCATTGTACGGTAGACAACATTTAAGTGATAGAAAAGTCTGAGTTTTTATCACTTACCTACATGCCACAAGTCTCTCCATTCTCCATCCAGGGGAGCGAGAGGTGTGTGACATCAAGATGCATGCCAGCTGGGCAAAAAACCTTGGGGAGGGTGCAAAGCAGGGCCATTGAGGGGCATAGCTTACAGATAATGCTTGGAATTTCCAGACCCAAGCTCCAAATTTAAACGGCCAAGTTCTAGTTTTGTGATACCCAACACCACAATCTGAGGATCTGCAGAGTCTGAACAGCATCGCTTACAGCAGCTCCCCCTAACCTGGTGCCCTCTGGATGTTGTTAGACTCCAACTCCCATCAGCCTCAGCTAGCATGGCCAATGATCAGGTGATGCATTCAATCTCTGGGTTTGAGGTCCCTCATCACTGATACTATGCCCAATGATATCTGGCTACAACTTACTTGCTCTTCTTTGCAGCCCCACCCCATAAATAAGCCACTGGTGAACATTTCAGGAAAAAAGCAGTTGCTCATTTGAATGTACAGTGGTACCTCTGGTTAAGAACTTAATTCATTCCGGAGGTCCGTTCTTAACCTTAAACCGTTCTTAACCTGAGGCACCATTTTAGCTAATGGGGCCTCCTGCTGCCGCCACCGCGCAATTTCTGTTCTCATCCTGAGGTAAAATTCTTAACCTGAGGTACTATTTCTGGGTTAGCGGAGTCTGTAATCCAAAGTGTTTGTAACCTGAAGTGTTTGTAACCCGAGGTACCACTGAAAAGCAATGCCGCACACTGATCCGTATGCAAAAGTCTGGCTTGTACATATTCTACTGCCTCCATTTTCTCCATGAAGATAATTTATCACCTGTGAATTAATAAAATATTTTATGGAGAGAGGAGCCCTGCTTCCACGATTCCCAAAGGTTTGCTGCTGCAAATACAGGATGATGGACTAGATGGGCCTTTGGTCTAATCCAGCAGGACTCTTCTTATGTATAACTTGGGTCTTATTAAACTACAGCATTGTTATTTTCAGTATATGAGAAAAGTCTGTTTCCACTGACGTTCTTCCACTACATGTTCTTTTCCAAGTTATTACGTATATTATCTTTAATATACAACTTACCTGCAGCGACCATATTTCTGGGTAAATCTCATTACAGTAAAGATGTTTCTAAAGAAAAGGAGATAAGATGCTACAAACGTCTAAGCTCCTGACCATCAGAGCTAAACAATGATATCCTTTCCCAGTTGCAATATCCTCTCTTTGGGAAGTTCAGAGAGTAAAAAGGTAAACAAAAAGAAAAGAAAAGAAGAACTGTTGTATGATGAATTGCTTTTTATTTTTATTTTTTAAAAGAAGCCATAGATTTTGAGCACACTGCTTCACTGATGCGTGATATTAAAACAAGATGAGCAAGTAGGTTAACACCCCTTTCATACTTTTATCTCTCAAAGGCACTAGCAAAGGTGTTGCTAGATAGCCAGCACATCCCATTCCAGGGGTCCCCAAACTAAGGCCCGGGGGCCGGATGCGGCCCAATCGCCTTCTAAATCCGGCCCCCGGACAGTCCGGGAATCAGCATGTTTTTACATTCGTAGAAGGTGTCCTTTTATTTAAAAGCATCTTTGGGTTCTTTGTGGGGCCTGTCTGGTGTTTTTACATGAGTAGAATGTGTCCTTTTATTTAAAATGTGTATCTGAGTTATTTGTGGGGCATAGGAATTCGTTCATTTCCCCCCCCAAAAAAATATAGTCCGGCCCCCCACAAGGTCTGAGGGACAGTGGACCGGCCCCCTGCTGAAAAAGTTTGCTGACCCCTGTCCCATTCTAACAATCATTCATCAACCTTGAAATTAAGCTCTTGCCTGTGGCCCTCCATTTGAGGGTTAAAGCATCCCACTGCTCCCCCAATGGCTAAGACGGAAGAGCAGCACATAGTAGCCGTAACAGTGCAATGCTGTTTCCAGCATATTTATCCGGGAGAACTGTATACTAAGGTAGCACAACAGTTCTGTCTTTGGAGCCAACAGCCTAGAGCTCTCAAAAGGAAGAAGGATTGCAGAACTACCCTGGCAGAACATCTATGTGCACAAGGGCAACATTACCACTATTTCCACCTTAGGTTGCAGCGCTCTATGGATTAAAACCAGAGCAGTGTGGTTGTTTCAATTTATAGGCCACTTACCATCTGAAAGATCTCAAAGTGGTTTGCAATAGATAAATACAGGTATGTGTCACACACACACACACACACACACACACACACACACACACAGCACAATAAAAGCATGTCAAATAATTCACATAGCAAAATGCATACAAGTTATCCATACACCTATTATAAAAATATGTAAAATCAGAGCTCACTGCAAGGCAGTGTAATATAACATTTCAGACAGTGCAACGTACATCCCATCTCACTCAACAACCATTTCACACAACTATTCTCTGCCTGAAACATTACCAACCACTCAGGCAAAAACCACTCACACTGAACAATATTGGAACTTCCATACAAAGTGTCATTTCCAAACATACAGATGGAAGATACTCTCCTAATCTCAGAAGCACTAATGGCCTCATGCCCCCATCCCCACAGTACCAGCTAATGCTCCTCTCACATCTCTCACGTGAGAGGGGCTCAGATCTATACCAAAGCAGGCTCCCACCCTGGAGGGTAATAACATTCCTTCCATCTGCTCATTCCCAACTACAGAATTATAACATGCACGGTACGGCACAACCTCAACATCTGAAACAGCACCGGTAGCCAACGCACACTGCTTTCTCCAATAGTACCATAGCTATGAAGAGATGACAATGTGGGTATTTGAAAAACAAAGCCCATAATCCTGTGTTAAATGCTTAAATAGGAGCTGTCTTACACTGAGTCAAACCACTGGTCTGTGTACTGTCTACACTGACTGCCAGTGCCTCTCCGGGATTCCGGATGGGGGTCTCTCCCAGTCTTACCCAGAGATGGCAGGGATTGAAGCAGGGACCTTTCTGCATGCAACTTGTGTGCTCTACCACTGAGTTACAGCCATTCTCTTTCAATCATATATTGTGCAAAGTTCAGTGGACCAAAAGATCGACAACAGTAAAAGAAAAGAACAGAACAGGAGTTTGGCCATGATCCAGTTGTTCTAGCTGCCGAAACACGTATCCTGTCAAGCTACCATCCTCAAGTTTGGAGTTGGGATGGGGAAGCTGGCCAAGACTGAGGCTACTGGGAAGAGCTCCTGACACTGAGCCTAAGCCCACTCAGCCAAAGGCAGAAACCTCTCAGTTTCTGAGGCCAAAGAGCCAGGCTCCCCCCCACAGAAACCCACGCCAGGCACTGAAGCACTTGAAAGCAGTGTTAGAAACTCAGATATATAAGCTAGGTGTCAAGTGGCTCCTTAAACTAGGGTTACAGTTGCCAAAACGGAATGTCTAGTTGCCATCTGGGGGCCAGGTGGCTCGAAAGTCGTAATTTTCAATGTGACTTTTTGGTTTCTGAAATTTGTTCTGGTTGTGGAGATGAAATATAACGGATAGAATTCTACAGGGTGTGCTGTTAGTGTGTGAAAACAGGCCAGATTCAAGGATCCCCAGGCATGCACCTCCAGATGGAGGAGATGTCAGGCGCCATCCTGGCACCTTCACTTGGAAGGCTTTCTAAAAAAGATCAGACAAATTCGTGGAGGATAAAGCTATCAAAGCCTACTAGCCACAATGGCTCCGTCCCCCCTCCACCTTTGGAAGCAGTATGTCTCTGAATGCCAGTACTGTACCTGGGAGTTACAAGTGATGGAGAGTGTTGCACTCAGCTCCTGCTTTCATGTTCCCCGCCAGTATCTGGCTGGCCACTGTGAGAGCAAGATGCTAGACTAGATGGGCCTTTGGCCTGATCCAGTAGGCTCTTCTTATACTGTTATGCGGTGCCTGCCTCTGGAGTTTCCATTGTTGGGGTGGAGACTGGGAGAGTGAATTGCATACAGAGGCTCATAAGGCTTCGGTATACCTCTGAGCGGCTCAGTGGGAGCTATCCATGGTGCTGCAGGCTCCAGCATCAACCCATCCTGCCTTGTGAGCTCCTTGCCAGGCAAAGAGAAAAATGCTTCTCACTTGTGTACAGAAATTTGAACTACAGGATCAGAATCTTTTCCACATGCATAAAGCTATTTTACATGCCTTACTGTCCCTCTATGCACTTGATGGCTCCTGTGCAACTTCCTTTCACTCCTCCACTCTCATGTTTCAGTTTTTGGAAATAGCTATGGTTAGCTTGACATATGCACTGGCACAATCAGGAAAAAGCCAGTTTGGAAACCTGGTTTGTAAACTGTGATTTTGTATTAACCATGGTTAGTGAAAACACACAATGCTCACCGTGGCTATCTTTGAAAGCAAAAGGGAAATGCATATGCAACTCTCTGGTTTAGCCACTGAGTTGATGCATACAGTTGATGTATAAGGGTAAGGAGGGGCAAGATGGCGCTGAGGTAAGACGTACTTATCAGAGCTCCACGTATTCCCTTTCAATAACATGATGGGGGTTTGCTTTGCTAGCTTCTCTCCCCCTCTTTTGTTCTTTTAAAATTTCCTCTTATTGAAGGCAATGTTTTATGTGTTCCAGCGACCCTAGGAATTTGCACCATAGAATTTTGTGAAGCTAGCATCGTAAATTTGTTTTAACAAAGCCTAACAGCCTTGCAGCCACCGTCCTGGTTTCCTGTCAGCTATATCTCCACATTTTAAAACTTTTTAAAAAGCTTTTTAATTACTTGTAACCTTCAAAACCTTTTAATCTCTTAAAACCCTTTTTTATTTCCTTTGAACCCCTATATTTTAAACAAACTGAATTGCACACAGTGCATTTTCACTGTCAACGAGAGAAGGTATATCTACCGAGGTTTGCATACAGTTTTCTAGTATCTCAAAAGGATCTTTTTGTGCCTTATCACATATCCTTTACGTAAGCAGAGACAGCCAATACAGTACCCTCCAGACATTGTTGGACTACAACTTCCACAGTCCCTGACTACCAGCTACGCTGGCTGGTGCTAAGTAGAGATGGAGTCCAATAACCTCTGAAGGGCAATGTGTTAGCTACCCTTAATCTAGAGTGACCACATTTGGGACCTGGTCCATGTTGACTCATGCATTAGAAACCAGTGATCAGGCTTTCTTAAAATACAAGGCAAATGTTCATTTCCCGGTATCCTGAATGTCTTGAGGACTGCGGTGCAGCAAACCAGGCTTGGGGGAAAAACCACTTGCTTAGTCCTCCATGATGACCATAAATTACCTTCAAGCAACCAGGCTTTACATAAGAAGTTAAGATTGCAAGCAAATTGCACAAGCATGCACAAAGTCTATTAAAAATGCATGGACTAGTATTTTTTTTCCTGGAATTATTTGTAAGGCTGCAAAAATTATAAGCATTCAGGAACATTGGCTTTTGCTTTTAAAATCATGCCAAAAAGCACTGTACCCTGTTAATATTCAATTACATCTTGGAGTGTTTTGGAAGGGTAGAAGGAAGCAAACAAGCTTGAGATGGTTCCCCAAACACAGAAATGCTGAGGGGAAGCTGGGTAGAGCCTTCTGCAGCAATTAGGATAGCAGCGCATGAGTTCTGCAGATTTAAAGCCCTGACAAAGGCAAGGAGCACGAAGCAAGCTTAAGTACCACCCACACACAGAGTCTGCTCTGCTTTAGTCACTCTGCTACCTGCAAGAGAAAACTAGATGGGAGTTCGCAAGCTGCCAGAGGAGCTGGAATGACTTGCAGGATTCTCAAAATGTAAGAAAAACTGCACTTCTTTTTTTGCCAAAGCTTGCATTAAGATGAAGCCCGTTGGCCTGATCCAAGGCAGTGACAAAGATCTAGCTGCATTCAGTAGGCAGACCCAGATAAGCAAAGGCAGAGAGAGAATCAATAAATAAAAGGGCTGAGAAGTGTTGCATCTTAAATAGCTCACAGGCATGTACCATAATTTCCCACTTGCCAGAAGCAGGTAGACTGCCTTCAGATAAGCTCCACAGTGACAAATCAGTCTGTGCTCTAGCAGCCAAGCTATGCACGTCAAGCACTACCAATGGCTGCACATCCATCTTGAAAAAAACTGAAGGTGCCCAGCCAGTGTTTATTAATTTATTTTTTGTTTATTTCATTTATAAAATTTCTATCCTGCCCTTCCTCTCAAAGGAGCACAGTGTTCTGAGAATCCATAGTCTGCTTGTAAATATGCCCATGAGAGTGGCTAGCCTACAGAAATGCTTACCAGTCTGTGAAGGCTCACATAGGAGGGACCGAGAGTTACATCCCTCTTTCAGCAGCCCTCTGAGTATATTACCAGCTGGTCTTCTACCAGCACACTTGTTTTGCATGCTGGACATGGAGGAGGGGGCTTGACTCTTCTGCCAGCACACTTTGTTTCTATGTAGGGCACAGACAGAATCCTCCCATTCCTTTTCCAGCAGCTGATTCACTTGCCAATATGCAGCTACTGGACATACTTCTGCTTCGACTATGGCTAGTAGGTTAGTGCTGAAATATGAGGCAGCTCTATGGACAAATTTAACAGTGGCTGGTTTCCAATCCTGCCTAGCTTATTTAAAGACTAATAGCCAACCTTTTGATCAAATGATGCTCAGTAAAAGAGTTCAAAAATTCAATACGCAGCACTCAGTGCCAATAGAAAGTGAACTCTTCCTAGCTCTCTGGAACTTCTGCCACTGCTATTCTATGTGGTGAAAATACCCTTGATCTCCCCAACCCATCTCCAAAAGCAAAACAAATATGCTGCCAAATATGCTGGGCGTTAACTAAATGACTCATACAAGGGGTCTCCTCTGTTTGGATCCAGATTTTCCAAGGTTCACCCTCTCGTCAAAAATAAGAAAATACTACGGAAATATCCAGAGCCAACCACATGACACCTCCCACCTCACCTCCTCTCTCTCATACTCTGCCACCACTGCAAGCCATGTCCGCAACCTCCAGCCCACAAAGCTTTACCCTTTCCTTTAAAGGGGTGGGGGAGAGAGTTTGGAAGGGTTATGGTAGCAGCAATATCATCCCGCCATGCACTGCAGTGCATCAAGACTGAGAAAGGTAGACCTTGGGAACTGGGGCTTTCACAAATTAATGGAGCTTCTTCTTCCACAGGTGAAATACTTCTCTTGGTGGTGGGTAGCTAAAGGACATTCAGGGGTGTGGGACATATTAAAGCCTCTCCCAAGGGTCTTTTTTAATATTCCTGGGCAGGAGTAAGGAGAGAAGCTGCATGTAAATGGAAGCCCTCCTCCAAACTTGGATAAACTGTGCATCCTGGACTCCCCTGCATTATGGGAACGATCCAGGTACAGGGTGCTTCAATCCCATTGATATCAAATAAATACAAACACATACCTAAGTGTTTAAGATCCATTGAGTCCAGCAATGTCACTGTGCTTTTCAACAATCATCTCCACAGCAGTGTGCAATGCACATTACTAGCATAAGTTATCAACTAAAACTTCTGAAAAGAAGTATTAATTCAGAACTGTGCAGCAAGATTACCTCCCCAAATGTCCAATGTAAGAAGACCATTTCAGTTTGCTTACGAAACACTATGTAAATCGGAACTCAATGAGGAAGTAAGTTCCACAGGTCCAGGGCAACTGTAGAAAAGGTTGTGTTATATCTGGTATTCACAGAAGTTGACTCTTGCAAGAGAGCCTCTTAGCGTACCTAAAATCTAGAAAGGGTTCATGTCGGTGGAGGTACACCCCAACACTGTAAAGCTGATGTTTTTTAGATACTTGTAACTGAGTATTTGGTGTGAATGGACTTTACAAAGCACTGATGGAGAGAATTTGGGATACTTCCAGCAGAACTTCCACCTGTTCTGTGCTACAAAGTGCTAAACCAGTCTGCAGTAGTTAGAATTTTTTTAAGAACACAAAGTAATTGACCAAACCAACTATACACTGAATTAAGCAAAATCTATATAATTCTGGAACATGCAAGTATACAAAATAGGGACAACTTAACAGCATGTTCTTTTTTATCCTGCAGAACAGAACACTGCATTATTAAATTACACCAGCAACAGCATCATTTATGTTGGTTCTTTATTCAAGAACACCATGACTAACCAATTTCTAATGAAATGCACAATTGCACTTTCCAATTGTCTTTCCATGCTATTAAATCATTCTCTTCAGACAGTTTTCAGCACTGGAGCTGTCCAAAAAGGAATAAGTGTTTTTTACAGAGGTAGCAGATTGTTGACACAGGTCTGCCAAAAGTAATGCTAATTTAAAGGATTCATCTATCGCCCGTCCCCATCCCAACTTACGGTATATTCGGGATATTAATTTAAAAATAGGAATTCAATGATAGAAATATATTAAAAAGAGAACATTTAACAATACTTATAAAATTGTTGTGAACTGCCCTGAGATCTACGGCTGAAGGGTGCTATACAAACTTAATAAATAAAAAATCAAGCTATATTCGCCATTAAATAAACAGCATTAAGCATGTGACATCTAGCAAAAGGGTCTGGTGCATATGTAAAAATTCTATACCTGTCAACTACTGTTATGAGACTAAGAATATCCTCTAACTCACACAATATCTTTCAGTGTTAACCAAAGTTTCATTATGTCTACACTAACATTAACTATGTTTGGCCAATTTGCATTAATCTCAGAGCAGATGTAATGCCATGCCATCTACAGTATAACACAGAAAAGGGAAGAGGGTGATTTGTTCAAGAGAGAAAAGAGGATGGGCAACACAATTCTGTAAGACACTTCTGGTTTCTTCACCACAATTAAAAGCTTGGAAAACAGTATGTCTGAACAGGACTACAAAGGCTAATGAAGGCGTGAAATTTCGCTAACTGCAGGTACATCATCATATTGTTCCTATATAAAACATATCCAAGCCTATTAACATATAAAAAAGCAAAACAATACATTTTTAAGGCCACAGCTGCAAAAGGCCCTCTAAAATTCACAATACAGAAAGAGAAGGAAACGTGACAACAGTAAGTAGCTACATCAACTATTAAAGGCGTTGGACAGTGATTTTTTAAAAAAGTTGCTGCAAGCCAAATTTGCCTGGTAGGAGCATTCGATAGTGGGGTGCCTTAAAGCCAAATACAGTGGTACCTCGGTTTATGAACACAATTGGTTCCGGAAGTCTGTTCATAAACTGAAGCGTTCATAAACTGAAGCGAACTTTCCCATTGAAAGTAATGGAAAGTGGATTAATCCGTTCCAGACGGTCCGCGGAGTAACCGTTCATAAACTGAAGCAAACTTTTCCATTGAAAGTAATGGAAAGTGGATTAATCCGTTCCAGACGGGTCTGCGAAGTACTTAAACTGAAGCGTTCATAAACTGAAACATGGGTGTAATTGGTTCCGGAAGTCTGTTCATAAACTGAAGCGTTCATAAACTGAAGCAAACTTTCCCATTAAAAGTAATGGAAAGTGAATTAATCCGTTCCAGATGGGTCCGCGGCGTTCATAAACTGAAAATTCATAAACTGAGGTGTTCATAAACCGAGGTTCCACTGTATATTGTAGCACTAGCTATGACACATTGCATTTCACGATTCCATACTCTCCTGTTCTGCCCTGCCCACTCTTCCTACCTTTTCCTCAATCTTAATCCACCTGATTAGTTTTTGACTAGCTCATCTTCAGACAAAGATGTTGTGGCTGTCCTGATTTAGCTGTCCTGATATTCTAGCAGGGTATGGGGAGCCTTGGACCTGAAAGCTGAGTACTAAAGAACTCGGGAGACCAGAGTTCTAAAGTCTGTGAATGATTTTCAATAAATTAAACTGTCTGCAGTACCTGGACACTTCAGTCTTTGAGTGACACCTTGTTGGCAAAGACTGCGTCAATGGTTTTGGAGCCTTTGGATGAAAGCTACAGAAGCACCTGTTGCTTATAGGTAATGAAGTTGAGTTGGCAGGAGACTGAATCATCAGATGTACTTACTGCACAACCACTCCTATATCTTGCTATGTAACGCCAGGCAGGCTTATGCTACCTGCCCATAATGTTGTTGTTGTTTAGTCGTTTAGTCGTGTCCGACTCTTCGTGACCCCATGGACCAGAGCACACCAGGCACTCCTGTCTTCCACTGCCTCCCGCAGTTTGGTCAGACTCATGTTGGTAGCTTTGAGAACACTGTCCAACCATCTCGTCTTCTGTTGTCCCCTTCTCCTTGTGCCCTCAATCTTTCCCAACATGAGGGTCTTTTCCAGGGAGTCTTCTCTTCTCATGAGGTGGCCAAAGTATTGGAGCCTCAGCTTCAGGATCTGTCCTTTCAGAAACCCAGAAGCGCAGTTAATGTAAATCCAATAATTTAAAAACCTTATGAGCTCTGTAATCCACATATTAGCAACGTTACATATTTTAGCGGTCATTTGTTTTGCACCATTTCCCATGCAAGTATTTGTTCTGTCCAAATTCCACAAGAACAGGGAAAAGCCATAGCTCATAGTGTGCATGTGTTGCATGCAACAGGTCTCAAGCTCAGTCCCTAAGCACTTCCAAACAGAGTTAGGAAAGACACCCATTTGAAACCCTGCCAGTCAGTGTAGACTATACTGAGCATGATGGTCCAATGGTCCGACTTGGTAAAAGGCAGCTTCCTTTGTCAATCACTAAAAGCTCTTTATTTCCAACAGGTTCAGACGTAATAATCCTGGTCTGATAAGCTGTGCTGCATTGACCTCAGAACAAGCTTGCCCAGCTTCAGTGACACTATCTTAGTTTCTTAAACCAGTTTCCCAATTCACATGGCACAGGAAACTGTGGTTTAAGAAACTAAGAGACCTTTGCTTAAGGCTTAAGCTGAGTGCGCCAAGGAAGAAGGGAAGCAGAGAGACAAGGTCTCAGTATAAGGGCAGACAACTCCTTCACAGGTTAATAAAACTTGGTTTATCAGACTGGGATCGTTACATGTAAACTGGGACACTGTTTTGCAAATGGCTGGCAGAAACGATATTCTTGCAGTAGAATATATTTCAAGACCCAAATACAGATTTCACACAGAGTCACTGGAAAAGGTGCAAAAAGCTTTGGTCAAAGTAACGATAGCTTCTTGTTCCTTGGCTAAATGGACAACACATTAAAGAAAACTGCCCTGAGTAATTCCCAATGTCTGCAAGAGACAAAATTCCTATGGTTTCACTTAGCACTAGGGTAATGGGTTTTCTAATGCAGAGGTGGGGAAGCTCTGGACCTCCAGAGATTATTGGACTACAACTCCCACAATCCTTTACCATTAGCCATGCTGGCTGGGGTTTATAAAAACTGGGAGTTCAACAACATCAGGAGGGTCATTGGGCCTCACTATGAATCTAAACAAGAATGAAGACAATCACAGGGATGACTAGACTATTCACAAAACGCTCATTTCTGTCAGGTTGCACAGGACAGAGATGGTGAAAGTTAAGGACTCCCAAGTCATGCACAGAGATGGAAGGTGGAAGCTGACTTGTTTTAAAAACAGTAACTGGCACAGCTTGTACCACCAATATGATGTCCAAACAACAGGTGAATGATAGACCTGGGAAGTCTAGCCATCTTAGGATCAGTTGCAGCATGACTTTTTGATGTTTTTAATACCCTCACAAAGTAGCATCATCATTCTGCTCATGCTACTGTTTGACGGAGGAATTAATATCCCTAAACTACCAGATATCAGCATTCTACACTGTTCTGCTGAAGGGGACGCTTGCTACCTTTGCAAAAATCCCACCCACTCCGTTGCAAAGTCAGCAGGATCGACTGTCCTCGGTGGGATAGGAGAAATTCCAGGTCCACAGCACAGAACTTGGGGCTGCCTGCAGCTACCTTTCCTCCACCTCTTTATTTGTGTGGTGGTTCCAGTCGGTACCTAGCAAGCAGATCCCCAGGCTTATTGGGGAAGACGTACACAAAGAACTCGACATCAGTAAGCCCATATTGACAAAGGAAATGTCCTGGGTGGGAGAATAAAATATGGGGCAAATGTCAAAGCACCTCTCAGTAGAGATGAAGATTTACTTACTGTAAGTTGTTTCCCCTTCATCCAACTGCAGCCATGTAGCACTCCGATTCCACTCTTGTTGCTCTGACCTTGCAACTCCCCTCCTAAAATCCCTTCCAGGGCTTCCTTGTCCACTCCCTGATCCTGTGCAATCTTCCTC